>NW_026000205.1:6353881-6405373 GCF_001458135.2 Marmota marmota marmota
TGGGGGGGGGGGTGACACAGAAACCAGAGGTCCCAAAAGAGACAAGGATTTGGCTCATAGATGCAAAAGGCCCACTGAGGCAAGAGCGGCCAGTCATGGAGAAAGAGCCCCCATGAAGGGAAGAAATGGGTTCGGGTGTGGGAATTCTTGATAACACATACAGAAGTCTTTGGGATCCATAAAGATGAGTGGGTAGGAAGAAGAGGGCTTCATTCTCCAGTCACCAGAGCAAAGAAGCTCTGGGAAAGGGGCACAACACAAGAGCAGGGAGTGGAGGGCACAGCCAGAGCTGGGAGACTCCCTCCCTCCCAGGGAGCCTCTGCTGCCTCTCAAAGGAGCCTAGCTGGGGAGGGGGATGGAAGAGAGAATCTCCACAGATCTTGGAGTGGGGGTGGGTGGTGCACGGGCTGGGTGGGGGGTGAAATTTTGGGGGAAGGAACATGACAGTTGGCGCTGAAGGCTGAGCCCGTGACTCACTACCACCCCCATGCTCGTGATGGGAGGAGACAGTGACACGCTCACGTGCGGCCCTCAGCATGTGACCGCTTGCCTCGCACACACAACTGGGCACGTGGCAACTCTCAGACCACACACAGGCCTGGCATGGGGAGCGCTCTGCAGCTGCCATGTGTGGCATCCCTGACATACATGTGACATTGGACTAACAACTCTGCACACACCTCCTCACCCAACTTGGGCAGCACCTATGACTTTGCTAACCCACTCTTAGCCAGGTCTGAGGCCCAGACTCATACCTGCCTCTTGGCTTTGCTTATGCAGCAATATCAACAAAGAATACCTATTCTCTCTAAACACTGTTCTTGAAGTCCGGGTCTGGTGCTGCCACTTCCAGAATGTCTAACCAGACCTCTTTTTACTCCTATATAGTCCAAAAGGTCCTAACCAACACAAGAAAGTTAAAAAAAAATCCAAGAAGGTTCTAGCAGAAAGGGGCCTGAGAAACTACGCTGGACCCTCAGACTTTCAAGTGTAAAGGAGGTCTCTGTAGGAGCAAAAACCTGTCCAAGGGCAGACAGCCTATCAAAGGCTGAGCCTAACTTCTACTTCTCAGGCTCCCACCCTAGATGACTTCACCCTAAGGGCAAATCCAGCCTGACTTAAGAACCTTTGCAGGCCTTAACTTTAGAGCACGCTAATTTCCCCGTCAACTTCTTTGTTCTACTTCTTAGTCCAGCCATTCAACATGCAATCACAAACCATTCAGCCTGCCGTGCAGTAGCACCTGGGGACCAAGATTGTTCCCCAATTGTCTTATAAATGCTTGTCCCTCTATATATTGTATTTTCTGTAAATAGGTGATTAGATCTAGAAGCTTGACCAATTCTAGTATTATGTTTATTATTATTAAAGACTATTTCATTAAAAAAAAAAAAGATTGTAAACTTTGGGTGGGATCAACTCCTGGCTTAGAATCCTGGCTGTCTATTCCTAATTATGGGAACTTGGACAAGTTACTTAACTTCTCTGGGCCTCAGTTTCTTTGAGGATAACTCAGGATAATAGTTTTTCCCTCTGAGGATTGTTCAGAGGATTAAACTAAATAATGCATGGAAAGCACTGAGTATAATTCCTAGCACATTCTAACATAGGAAATGTTGGCTATTATTATTAAGCTCCTTGAGACACTAATAAAAACTAACTCCTATGTAGATTTTACTCCATGCCTCACAACAACTCTCTGAGACAGAAGCTGTTCTTAGCCCCATTTCACAGATGAAGAAACTGAGACACAAGGGAGTTCACAGCAAGGAAGTGGCTGGGCCAGGATGTCAGTCCAAACATCCTGGTTTAACCACGTGGGCCTGGTGTTAGGGAGATTAGTGGAAAGTTAGGGCACCCAGTTAAGAGACTGATAAAGGCAAAGCAAAGGTAGTGACTGAAGAATGAGACCTAGATTTTCTGGTGTTCAATCCCCTACTAGCTTTTTGGCCTCAGATGGGGGAAAAGACCCAAGTCTGAGTTTATTCTCTGAGAAATGGGAAAGGGTAGGGAGGAGAGGTTTGACCAACTCTATCTTCCAGTTCCCCCACCTCAGATTCAGAGGGCCCTCTGATTTTTTGTTGTTGTTGTTCAGTGCTGGGGATTGAACCCAGGGCTTTGATCATGCAAGACAAACACTGTACCACTGAGCTGCATCCCCAACACCTAAAAACATTTTTTTTTTAATAACAGTGCTGAAGCAACTTGCTCTCAAGACCTGGAGGGCCAGAAGGGAAGGTGAGCAGAGATGGGCAGAATCCCTCAGACACATAGGGATCCGTCCTCCCTGAGTCCGTGCGCTATCGGATCATCTCCTCCAGGCTCACGCCCGAATTGTGCTCAGGTACTCTACCCTCCACACTCCATTTTTTCAAATGTAAATTCCTGACCCTTTTCTTTTTCTCCATTTCCCATTTCCTTCTGGAGCCTTTGTTTTCCTTTTACCCTAAGCTACCCACCCTCCATTCCTTTCTAACATTTCGTGTTCGTCTCTATCCCGTCTCTTAGCTTCCCCGCCCTTCCTTCCTGCCTTCACTCCCTGTTTAATAAAATAGAGCCTGGTGCCTTGGTTTCAATTTTTAAACCCCCTCCATATGATGGACGCTCTAATTTCCCCTCTTCCCTCCCGCTGACTGGCATTTGACTTTCTTCCTTTGGTCCTCGAGGGTTTCTAAGCCTCAATTCCCCTGCCTCCGCCTTCCGGGGGGGTCTTATGCCTCAATTGCCCCGATTTTCTCCTCAATCCCAACGCTGATTCCCGCCCAGTGCAGCCAAGATGGCGCCCGCGGCCTTGCGCCCCTCCTGACGTCATCGCGCTGCCCTCGGCGCAGCGCTCTCCTTTCGAGCCGTCAGAGGCGGAGCCGAAATGGAGGTGGAGGAGGAGCAACCTCCTGGAGGCCTAAGGGGGCGGTCACTACAAACCCGGCCATGGGGAGGGGTGTTGAGGGAACGTAGCGAGAGGATTGGTTGGGAGCTACGGGGCATCCAGATCCTCCTCGTTATTGGCCCGAGCCTCAGAGACGAGAGCGTCGATTGGCAGAAAGGCCGGAGCCAGGCAGGCGATAATTGGTCGCGTGGTGCCGTCTGTGCGGCGACCGTGGAGGAAGGTAGGAGGGGCGTTGCTGAGGGTGGCTTGGGGCGAGAGTGAGGCGCAGGAGCAGGCGAGAGGCGACGGCGGGAGCTAGAGAGGGCGCCGCGCTAGGGTAGCTGTGGAAGAAGAGCCGCTGCCCCGTCCCTGGGCTTACGAGACGGCAGAGGTGGGTGAGTGCCAGCGGGCGCGCGGAGGGCCGGCCTGGCCTCCACCCCTCCCCCGCGGCCTGTTCTCGTCATGGCTTGCGCAGTGAGGGCCCGAAGGGGCGCGCGCAGGGCGGTGAGGGCTGAATGGCACCAACGGCCGCGGGGCACGCGGGCGGCTAGGATGAGTCGGGACAGGGTGGCGGGTGGGGAAGGGGACTAGAGTCGTGTGCAGGCTGAGTGAGGAGGGGCGGGGCTTGACTGAGGGTTCGGGCCGGTGGGGACTTGGGAGGGAAGAAGCGGCCTTAGTGCTGACGCCGAGGAGGGCTCCTAGGCTCCACGGGGTATCGGGGAAAAGGACTTGGACCCAAGTGGGGGCGGTTAGAGGGCTTTTTGGTGCCCGGGGTAGGGGGGTTAGAGCATGAGGAAAGAGGTGATTAAGTTAACCCTGGGGGCAAAATCTAGTTACGTCTGGAAAGCATTAGGGCAGCGAAAGGGATCTTGGTGTAAAAAGGTATTAGGAAAAGAATATTCTTCTTTTAAGGGGAATTTAGACTTGAGGAAGAGATCCAGATGTGAAGAATGGGATTAAATTAATGTGAAGAGTCGTTCAGCCAATGTGGTGGGACATTATGTGGGGGATGGTACCCTTGGAAAGGGTTGAGAGGGGCCTTTATACAAAGGGTATGTTCATATGAAAGTGTCTGGGTGTCCCTAGAATGCACTGAAGGGAGGTAGTTTTTGTTCGCTCATTTGCTTTTAGTATGGGTAACTAGGCCAAGGTGAAGATGTGTTTTGGGTAACCCTGGGGGGTGATGTGATGAGAGAGATCTGTGTGCTAAAGAGAGGGTGGTTTGGATATCCTTGTGATGAGAAAGATGCTACATTGATAATTAGAAATCTAGGTATCTCCATAGTAGTAACCTGGTGAGAAGGATTTGGATGTGAAGGGGTTTGTCTTCCAGGTTAGAGTGGTTATGGGGGGGTCTGCATATCCCTGAAGAGGATTTGTCTGTGGAAGGGCTGTGTGGGAAAGGAGTTTGAGCCATTAGGAAGGGTAGTCTGAATATTTCTGGATTGAGTTACAGAGTTGGGGAATCTTTTTACAAAGAAGAAAAGTTGATGTGAAGTAGGTGTTTGGGAATTCCTGGAATAGGTTAAGGTTGACCTGGGCATTTATGCAAAGAAGAGGGACTTAGGTTCATATGAAGGAATATGGGCACCAAGGATGAATTTGGGTAGCTGTGTATGAAGAAGAGGGGTTTAAATCAATGTGAAGAGGGGATCTGGGTTTGGAGAGGGTCTTAGAATTGTAGACTTGTTACAGAGAAGAGGTAATTTTTTTTTTTTTTGAGGGTCTGGCTGTTCTAGATAAGGGGTTAGGTGTGGGAGAGGACCTTGATTTGTTGAAGAAGTTTTCAGTTCAAGCAGAGGGGTCTGGGCATTGTGAGGAAGTGGTTAAGGTAGAAAAAGTCTGGATGTGGAGATGGGTTAGGCTGATGTGAGAACATTTGATTGGGAAAAGGGATAGTTTGATGTGAGGAATCTGGCACCAGAGGGAGAGTTGGTGCTTAACAGGGGTGTGTGTAAAAGAGAGGTGTTATATCATGTAAGGGTGCCAAAAGTGGAGTGGCAGGTCACTGGGGAAGTTTGAGTGGTCTGAGAACCTGGGAGATAGAACAGAGTCCAATGAAGAGTGTAGCCAGGAGAAACAGGTAGTGAAGGCCTATGTGAAGATTCTCCTGAGTACCTTAGCAAGGGTAGTGTGAGTTGTAAGGGATCAGTGGAAGGAGATCTAAGTGGAGACAGGTTCTTGTGTGATGGGTTGGGCCATGGGTTCTGCTATGAGGAATGGGAGATGGAGGGATTAGACAGGTTATAAGGATTTGGTGGGTGAATTTTTATGTGATTCAGTTGAGAGATGAGACTTGGGGTGGACCCTGGGAAGGGACTGCTGGGAAGGTTTTACACTTGGTGTTTTCATTTTGTGTGTTCAGGAAAGGAAGCATTGTTAGGGAGGGAAGTTAGAGTAGAAAAATCAAAGGAAGAAGTTAGGAGAGGAAATAGTTTTAAGATAATAGAAGGTAGGGGTGATAAAGGGAAAGAATCGTCCCTAGGAAGAGCTGATTTGACCCTGCTCTCCCCTCTTACAGCCCACAGGGCCTTACTGTTGCAATGACTGAGGAATCAGAGGAGACAGTCCTATACATTGAGCACCGCTATGTCTGCTCTGAGTGCAACCAGCTTTATGGATCCCTGGAGGAGGTGCTTGTGCACCAGAACTCCCATGTACCCCAGCAACACTTTGAGCTGGTTGGTGTGGCTGACCCTGGAGTCACTGTGGCCACAGAAGCAGCTTCAGGCACAGGCCTCTATCAGACCTTAGTACAGGAGAGCCAGTATCAGTGCCTAGAGTGTGGGCAACTGCTGATGTCACCCAGCCAGCTCCTGGAGCACCAGGAGCTGCACCTGAAGATGATGGCACCACAGGAGGCAGTGCCAGCTGAGCCACCACCCAAGGTGCCCCCACTGAGTTCCAGCACCATACACTATGAGTGTATAGATTGCAAGGCTCTCTTTGCCAGCCAGGAACTCTGGCTGAGCCACCGGCAGACACATCTTCGGGCCACACCCACCAAGTCTCCTGCCCCAGTTGTCTTAGGGTCCCCAGTTGTCCTAGGGCCCCCTGTGGGCCAGGCACGAGTGGCTGTAGAACATTCCTACCGAAAAGCAGAAGAGGGAGGGGAAGGGGCTGCTGTCCCATCTGCAGCTGCCACCACCACCGAGGTAGTGACTGAGGTGGAACTACTACTCTACAAATGCTCTGAGTGCTCCCAGCTCTTCCAGCTTCCAGCTGACTTCCTGGAGCACCAGGCTACCCATTTTCCTGCTCCTGCCGCAGAGCCTGAGGAGCCTGCCCTACAGCAGGAGACTCTGACCCCATCACCTGCAGAGGTGCCTGTGTCTCAACCTGACCCTCTGCCAGCTTCTGACCACAGTTATGAGCTACGTAATGGAGAAGCAATTGGGCGCGATCGCCGGGGGCGAAGGGCCCGAAGGAACAACAGTGGAGAGCCAGGTGGGGCAGCCACCCAAGAGCTCTTTTGCTCAGCCTGTGATCAGCTCTTTCTCTCACCTCACCAACTACAGCAGCACCTGCGGAGTCACCGGGAAGGTGTCTTTAAGTGCCCCCTGTGCAGTCGTGTCTTCCCTAGCCCTTCTAGTCTGGACCAGCATCTTGGAGACCACAGCAGTGAGTCCCACTTCTTATGTGTAGACTGTGGCCTGGCATTTGGCACAGAGGCCCTCCTCCTAGCCCACCGGCGAGCTCATACCCCAAATCCTCTGCATTCGTGTCCTTGTGGGAAAACCTTTGTCAACCTCACCAAGTTCCTTTATCACAGGCGTACCCATGGAGCAGGGGGTGTCCCTCTGCCCACGACACCAGTCCCACCAGAGGAGCCTGTCATTGGTTTTCCTGAGCCAGCCCCAGCAGAGACTGGAGAGCCAGAGGCCCCAGAGCCGCCTGTGTCTGAGGAGAGCTCAGCAGGGCCTGCTGCCCCAGGTACCTACCGCTGCCTCCTGTGCAGCCGTGAATTTGGTAAAGCTTTACAGCTGACTCGGCACCAGCGTTTTGTGCACCGGCTGGAGCGGCGCCATAAATGCAGTATTTGTGGCAAGATGTTCAAGAAGAAGTCTCATGTGCGTAACCATTTGCGCACACATACAGGAGAGCGGCCCTTCCCCTGTCCTGACTGCTCCAAGCCCTTCAATTCACCTGCCAATCTGGCGCGCCACCGACTTACACACACAGGGGAACGACCCTACCGCTGTGGGGACTGTGGCAAGGCTTTCACGCAAAGCTCCACACTGAGGCAGCACCGCCTGGTGCATGCCCAGCACTTCCCCTACCGCTGTCAGGAATGTGGGGTACGATTTCACCGCCCATACCGCCTGCTTATGCACCGCTACCACCACACAGGCGAGTACCCATACAAGTGTCGTGAGTGTCCCCGCTCCTTCTTGCTGCGCCGGCTATTAGAGGTGCACCAGCTTGTGGCCCATGCTGGGCGCCAGCCCCATCGCTGCCCCTCCTGTGGGGCTGCCTTCCCCTCCTCTTTGCGACTTCGAGAGCACCGCTGTGCAGCTGCTGCTGCTCAGGCCCCACGTCGCTTCGAGTGTGGGACCTGTGGCAAGAAAGTGGGCTCAGCTGCTCGGCTGCAGGCACATGAGGCGGCCCATGCAGCTGCTGGGCCTGGAGAGGTCCTGGCTAAGGAGCCCCCAGCTCCTCGGGCTCCAAGAGCCACTCGCACCCCAGTTGCTGCCTCCCCAGCAACCCTCGGAGGTACTGCCACCACAGCCTCCTCAGCCCCTGCCCAACGCCGGGGCTTAGAGTGCAGTGAGTGCAAGAAGCTGTTCAGCACAGAGACATCATTGCAAGTACACCGGCGTATCCACACAGGAGAGCGACCATACCCATGTCCAGACTGTGGCAAGGCCTTCCGTCAGAGTACCCACTTGAAAGACCATCGGCGCCTGCACACAGGTGAGAGGCCCTTTGCCTGTGAAGTGTGTGGCAAGGCCTTTGCCATCTCCATGCGCCTGGCAGAACATCGCCGCATCCATACAGGTGAACGACCCTACTCCTGTCCCGACTGTGGCAAGAGCTACCGCTCCTTCTCCAATCTCTGGAAGCATCGCAAGACCCACCAGCAGCAGCATCAGGCAGCTGTGCGGCAACAGCTGGCAGAGGCAGAAGCGGCTGTTGGACTAGCTGTGATGGAGTCTGCAGTAGAGGCACTGCCCCTGGTAGAGGCCATTGAGATATACCCTCTGGCTGAGGCCGAAGGGGTCCAGATCAGTGGCTGATTCTACCCTGTTTCCCTCTTTAGCACCACCATGCCTTGTTGCTAAAGGCCCTTTTCCAGCATCCCCTTAAACCTCTGTATATACTATGTCCCTTTTTCTTTCCCCTCTCTGCCACTGTGTAAGTTCTGAAACTGGATTTATTCTCTTTTCTTAAGGGGATGCTCTGGGGTCCTTGACATGCATAAAGATGCCCCCACAACCCTCCACCCGTTAGCATTGGTGACCCCGAGGTAAAAGAGTCAATAAAGACTGAGTTAAACATGTGTTTTTGTCAGGCCTAGCTGTGTAGAATGGAATTTGGGAGTCGGGGCCTAGTACTGGGTCTGACTATGCCTACATTCCCAGAACCCAGTACAGGGCTTAGCGGGTAGTAGGAGCTCCTCGTGAACATTTGCTGGATTAAAGGGTCTATAGGCATGGCACCCAGAGCAGGAACTTCTCTGGTGTTAAAGGGAGGCAACATGACTTTCTTGCCACTGGAGGTCCCCACAGCCCTGCAGAAAATGCTCAGAGCTTTTCTGCTAGTGGTTAGGAATGTTTGGAGAAATCCTTAGATTCTTACCAGCCTCTGTCCCTTCACTTCTTGCCTATGTCGCCCAAGGCCATCTGGTTTACTCATAGGGTCCCTAAGGGTAAACTCAGGTTGGGCATATTTCTGGGACAGTAAAGCAGAGTGGTTCCTGAGGTCAGACTCAGCTATGGAATTGGATAAGATTGTGAATAATGTGTCACTGGGGTAGGAAGAAGCATAAGAGGAGGTAGCCCTCCTGGAGTTAGACTGTGGCTCAACCAATACATTTTGTCGGGGAAGAGACATTGCTGGGGTGGCTTCCCAGTTTTAGAATGTCTAGTTATCTATGAATTGCATTATTTTGAATAACATTTACACTGGTCCTGTAAAGAGAACATTTTTGCAGGGAAGGTGTCTAAAGTCATAAGCATTGAGGTAACTTCCCCAAGGTCAGTTCAACCCAGACAGAGCAGAGCTTGAATTTAAGTCAGATTTCATTTAGCTTAATCACCCATATACTTTTCACTCTACTTCCTTTTACATAACTGGGGGAAGGTGGTAGAGACAAGAGAATGGAGCATGCTCAGTTGCTATGCCAGCCTTGCCTCTAAGATGCCACCTCCTGAGATGTCTCCAGATAGTTCTGTTGGAAAGAATTCTTAATTTGGAACCCCAATACAGAAGTAGAAAGAAACGCTATATTGAAATTCTGGGAATGGGAGGCCCAGGACCTCCCCAGTAAGCATCCCTGATATTTTACTCTCTTCAGACCTTTGGCTCTCTGGGCATTGAGGCCCTAGGATGTCATTTGAAGATCAGAGAGAGGTTTAATCTGTTGCTCAGCTGAGAGGAGAGCTCAGAGAGGGAACGGAGTTACCAAGGCCACACAGGCAGTTAGAGGTGAGAAGGGCTAGAAGTCAGGTCTTCTAATTCCACTGCTTTTCTAACACATTAGCTTTTTTACAAAATAGTTAATTTTTTAAAAATGTACTCATCATTTGATTTCCTAAAAGCACCTAATAAAGAGCAGTTCTGTTAAGTAGTTGTTTCCCACTATGGTGTGTTGATCATGGATATCATCTTCATATTGCATATCCTATAGGAAGGATTTGAACCATTGTAGACAATCATGCCAGATCCCCATAATTACCCATAATGTTTCCTGAACTGCACTCCTGAAGTGCTATAATATCCTGAAAGTAGTATCAAATAAGTGCTTAGAAAGATTCATCCTTGCAAAACCAGACAGCAGGCTGAATTAAGGGAAAAAAAGGGGGGGGGGCAGGGTACAATGCCAACAGTTTGGAGGATGAGGCAGGATCAAAAGTTCAAAGCCAGCCTCAGCAATTTAGTGAAGCCCTGTCTCAAAAACTAAGAAGGGCTGGGGATGAGGGTTAGCAGTCAAGTGCTAAGGGGTTTAATCCCTGGTAACTCTCCACCCCTCACCCCAAAAACAACAACAAAAAGGAATGGAGAAAAAAATAAAGAGTACTGGTTGACCACAGACCAAAAAAAAAAAAGCTTTAAACAGAGAACAACAACTATGATGATAGGGTGACTGTCCTTTATTATTATTTTCTGGAGCCTATAATAAAAGCTTACACATAAGAAAAGTTTACCCATGCAAACAAAGTTTGCCAACAAATTCCGGGAAAGTATTATTCCCCATCACCCTGCTGAAACTCAGATGCTGTTCAGTTGAACCTTTGTTTAAAAAAAGGCAGTGCTGACTACTTGTTGGATGTTGGTGTTCAAGTTGGACAGGCAAAGGTTCTCAAACTCCACAATGATTTGTTGGGCAATTCCTTCTGAGTTTTGGACCCAGCAAGCAAATCTAGGGTCAGACACCAAATCTATTGGTGAACACACCAATTCTGATGAGAGCGGCTTGGAGGCCCTTAACAAGAGACTTGCATTGACTATTTTGGGATGGAAGTCAAATAGTCAAAAGAACCGAACACTGCTCCTCTAGTACCCAGTGTTCTCTTTTCTTCCCCCACAGTACTAGGGTCTTATTTAACCCTGGGCCTCGCACATGCTAGACAAACATATCCTCAGTCTTTATTTTATTTTGAGAAAACGTCTCACTCTGTTGCCCAGGCTGGCCTTGAACCTGTAATACCTCTGTCTCCCAAGTAGCTAGGATTACAGATGTGCACCATCACACTTGGTACCCAATATGCTCTTAACAAGAGTAGGCCCAAATGTAACTAGAAGGTGGGGCATGTACATAAACTGGGCACATTCACTGGGCTACAGGTGGACACAGTTGAGGCTTCAGGACAAGTGGCAAACTCTGAAGGGTGCTCTGGTGTGCCGTCTGCTTGTCACAAGATGACCTGCATGTTTCTGACTGTACCACTCTGAATGGTGGAGCCTGCACCAAAAGATCCCCCTCAGCACACTATCCTGAAGTTCCTGTCCTGCTGATTTAAGAGTTGGAGAGGAGCTTGCTTGACTTTTTTCTTTTTTTCTTTTTCTTTTTTTGCTGTGGTGGGAACAGAATCCAGGGCCTTGTGTACGCAAGGCAAGCACTCTGCTGCTGAGCTATATCCCTCGCTTTTCTTTTAATCTTGCTAAAATGATGCATCGCTAAAACTTCATTACTAAATTATTAAACCCCTCACCCAGTCTTTTCTCCTTTCCATTTCCTTCTTTCCCTACCCTTTGCTATTGGATTTGGAATCCCAGCACCTGTATGCCACACAGTCATCAGATGATAATTCAGTGACAAGAAAACCCCAATGGCTTTCTCAGTATATTTTTGTGAGAAAGCGGAGTGTTAAGACCACTTCTGATTTTCAGTGGTGAATTCTAGAGTCAGCCCAGGCTTGGCCTGTGAAGCTGTAGTTCCTGCCTATGACTTATTCAAGATAGGCGAAGAATTTGAATAAATTATATTTAATGTCCCTCCAAAAAGGAAGAAGGATAGTATGTACATTGTACCATCAAACAACATCAAAATCAACTAGTTTTAAAAGAGCTTTAAAGTCTTCTGGGGAAGCTTCCAGGGATGGAGGTGGGTAAGTACTTGCTGGTTCCTGGTTTTGTTATAGTTCTCATTTATTGACTGCTGTCAGATTCATTGACAGTGTTGTCTGTCCTAAGCGCTTTACTTATACCATCTCATTTAATTCTCTCAGCCCCATGAAATAGGTATTATCTGTTTTATAGACAAGAACACTGAAAGTTACATATTAAAGGTCACATCCATAAAATGGCAGTACTGAATTTTGAATTCAGCCTAAGTTCCAGGACTTAGTTTTCTGATTGGTAAACAATTTTGTTCGGGCCTTCTGAACATTCAGTATTTGTACAGAAGTAAAACTCTCCCTCCCCACATTACCATCCCTACCCCTATACCCTCATTTCTTCACCACCCTTCCCAGCACAGTCAGAAGACCAAGGGAGAGCAGGCATCATTTCTTTCTGTACAGTTTTTAATTTTTTATTTTTTGATGTTTGTTGTTCAGATGAATGACACACTCAAGTTACAAAAATGGGGCCTTAAAAGAAGCACATTGTACAATGAACAAGCAGATTGGAGTTAAGAACACTGAAACGCTAACCCGCTACCACGAGAAGAGACAGGGAAAGGGTATAGGATGGGAGAGGAGGGCTACCAACACAGGGGTCAGAGAACTGAAAAGGGGGTTCACTTGGGGGGATGGAGGAAAGGCAGGTGTACTCCAGAGTCTACTCAATTTTTGGATGCCACTCGGTCTCCTGTGACCACTACTTGCCACCCTTTCCAAGTCTCCCACCCAAATAGGTGAGACACCCACCCCAAAAAGGGCTGAGCCAATCAGATCTTTACAAAGTGGGGTGGTCACCCTCCCCTAGTGCAGTCCTGAATTGGGGTGTAATGGTGGCAGCAGTGGGATAAGAGGCCAGAGGGAAGTGAGAAGAGCTGCTCAAAGATTAGGACCTTGCTTTTCCCTAAAGACACCTTGCCCCTTCCTCACCCCACCATGATCCAGAGGCCTCTACAAGTTGTCAAGAGAGGCTCCCAGTTACCCTGCAATTACATAAATAAATACTGAGCCCCTGGTCTTGGAGGATAGGTTGGGGGAAAGGCAGCAGGGCTGGAGGAAAGGAAGGGAGGGGGAGGGGTCACAGACATAGTAAATTGTTGTCTCCATCCCAGCAACACTTCTCTCTGAATTTTTTGCTCCTTTTGTTGTTGTTGTTTGTTTGGCGAGGAGCTAGCATCTCAAGGACAAATACTTAAAAATATACATTATTTTTTATTTTTCTCTCCTTTCTTATCATCGTCTTGCTTTGGAGACTGTTGAGGTCAAAGTTTAAACCGCAAGAGGGAACTGCGGCTCGGAGTTTTTGTGTATTTTTTTTTTTTTTTTAGTTTTTATTTTAAATTTTTTTTCACTTTTTTTCCCAACGTATAAAAAGGTAGCGGAGTTGTCTGTGGGTTTTTTTTTTTTTTTTTTTTTTAATGGTTAAATCTTTGGTTTGTTTCTTTATTCTCTTGGAGGCCTTTATCTCTCGCACTTGCCTTTCCCACTGAGACTGGTGGGGGCCCGCGTGTCTCAATCTTGCTCAGTCTGTCTCACTCTCACTCAATTCCCCCTACCCTGGGCTAGAGGAAGAGAGAGGCACCCTGGGGTTAGGGTGGGTGAGAGAAAATAGGTCAAGAGGTCACCCCCCACTAGTTCCTTCTGAATCTTCCCAGGGTGCCAGGCTTGGAGACCATTCTCTTGGCCTTCCCCAGGGAGGAGATGTTTAGAAAACTCACACCATCCCCCTCCTGATCTTAGCCCCAACTTCTACAGGGACCTGGGGCCCCCATCCCTACTACTCACCCCCCATACACACCCAGCCCCTTCCTCCCACTTCTAGTCTCCACTCTGCCCTCCAGAAGAGAACAGAGAGAGGTGGTTTAGTTACTGGCATCCTTTTTTTTTTTTTTTTTTGGCACAATTAAAAAGCCCATCATTAAGTTGACCCAGTCTCTGTCCCTCCCTCAAGTAGGAGGTCAGGGATGGGAAGAAGGGAAATTCAGAGGGCTCCCCTTGCCCCAGTTCACTCACCTTTCCTCTCTAGCCCAGGCCCCTGGCCCTCTATCTGACATCTAAGCTAGCTTAGAGCCTGGCCTGGGGTCTCCCTCCCCTATCCCCACATAAAGCTCCCCAGCTCTCCAACTCTCTCGCTCACACACAGACACACGGACACAGGCTCTGTACAGACCACAAAATAAAAACGATGAGATAGTTTTGTTTCCCGGAGTCGAGGCGGGGTGGGGTGGGGGCCAGAGTGGAAGGGGCAGGTGGGGGTGGGGGGGCAGGAATTCCCCCATCACCTTCCCAGCCCTAGCTCCCTCCAGCTCCAGCCCCTTGCCCTGGCTGGCCCCCAGCCAACGATATTTGGTTTCTTTTTTTTTTTTAACATTAAAGTTCTATGAGGTATTTGGTGCCTTATCTCGAGTCCTCGGAGGAGGGGGGCCCAGGCGGGAGACCTGGGGCTCACCTGCCCCTCCCTCCCTCCCTCCCGCCCCTTCCCAATATTTGGTTTCACAGCTGTAGTTAAAGCTTGGAATTTGGTTATTCCCCACCCCCCAGGAATTTTCTTTTTTCTTGTTTTTCTTTTCCAAGTTGTGGGGGTTGGATGGGGAGGGTCCCCTCTACCCCCAGCTGCATGGGGGTCCCTCCACCAAGTCAGGGCATCTGCCCCATCCCTGCCCTGCTTCCTCCTCTCTCATTGCCCCACTCCCCACACGCTGGGATGGGGAGAGGTCCCAGGTAGGGGACTTGATGGGGAGGAAGCAGGATGAAGTGGGTGGTGGTGAGTCCTGGATTTTCTTTCCTTTTTTTTTTTTTTTTTTTTTTTTTTTTTTTTCTTTTTCTTTTTTTCCTTTTTTTGGTCTAGAATCATAGCTTTCGTTTGAGTCATCTCCACCATGCCTTCCATGCTGCCTGTCTTCTCGGAGGGGGTTTTTGGTCATCATTCCTTTCATTCTGCTCTGCTCAAACATCCTTCCTATCCGTTCAGGAGCCCTTGGCCCCTCTCCACCCCTGGGCTGGGGCTTAGGTCCTTTCACCAGGCCCTTTTCAGGACATCAAATGGACAAACTCAGAGGTAGGGTGAGGGCAGAGAGCTGATTCATCGGAGATGCTTACATTCTAGCAAGGATGGGCTGACGAGGTGCCAGGCCCCGTCAGTGCCAGGGGTGGGAGAGGCGCCGCTCCACCACTGCCCAGACAAGGCACTGAGGCCCTTGTGATGGCTGTCTCTGCTGCCTCTGTGGCCCAGCCCAACAGTTTTGTTTCCCGGTTGGGAGAAGGGAGACCAGAAGAAAAGAGAACGCTGAGGCTGGGGCTCCATCTGCCTCTCTTTGGAGTGTCCAGCAGAAAGCATGGAGGCCACCCGGCCATCTCCAGGCTCCCCTCCCTCTGCTCCTGCCCAGCCAGGGGCGGGGACCACTCTGATTTCAATGGCTCCAGTCCTTCACAGCAACACTTTGGTTTGAGGAGAGACACAGAAAGAATGAGATTGAGAGAAGTGAGAAAAGAACAAAGGGAAAGGAGAAGAGAGAGCAGAGGGCAGGGAGGGAGGGAGGGCAAGAAAGAGGAAGGAGACAGGAGAGAACAGAAAAAGAAATCAAAGGAGGAATCAAACCACCCGAAAACTGTTGGTTTTCCTTCGTCCATTCTTTTGCTTTCTTCTTTTTTTTCCTGTCCTTTTTTTTTAAAGCTTTTTCAGTTGATTGGGGGGGCGAGGAGTTTGGGGCTCTTCACCCCTGTCCCTGACACCCTCTCTCAGCCCTGCCCACCCACTTCCATCCACCCTGGCTGAGGGACAGGCCCTGCCCCAGCCGTCCCCCTCCGGCTTTCCCGAGACGACGTCCATGAGGTATTTGTGAAGAGAAAGAAGCATCCGTCCTTCCATCCGCCTTGGGGACCAAGGGCCTGGACCATTGGTGCAGGGGCTTGGCTCCACCTCGAGCTTCCTTCTTATTCTTGAAGAGTCCTTGTCTTCTTTCCCTTATATATTTATTTATATATATATATATCTATAAATTCTTTTTTTCTAGTTTTAATTTATTGTTTGTTTGGTTTTTGTTTGTTTGTTTGTTTGTTTGTTTTTTTGGTTCAAAACTTTGTTGGCCTCCACAACAGCAGGAGGGCAAGGTGGCTCCCAGTAGCGTCTCTCCTCTGTCCATCATCAAGATGCGTCTAGGGCTGGGCAAACCCAGGGTCCAGCCAAGACTTGTGGAGGTCTCATGGGAGTGGTGACCACCACAACGCCCTCTTGGATGGGGACCATAGGTCATGGCACTGTCCCCGCCACATGGACCCTGATGGGGATGCCATCTGGAGGAACCCACCACTGGGGTGCGTGCGTGTGTGCGTCGGGACAGGGGAGGGTAGGCATCTGCCAGTGTCAGAGGGGCACAGGGTGGGCGGAATGAGGTGAGTTATCTTTTTGGTTTCTGGTTAATGTCAGAACGTGAAGGATCCCACGGATAGGCACTGGAATATGAATATTTTTTTTCAGGGAAACTGACAGGATGGAAAAAAAGACAACTTGAATGCCCTCACCTCATCACCTATTGCCTGAAACATTCACCTTCCCACAGGCTGGAGAGGGGTAGATTCCAGAGCACAAGAGGGTGACAGGGTTGAGGAGGGACTTATGAGAGCTGGAACTTGGCAAAATGGCCTAGCCCACCCTTCAAAGGGAAAAGGGGGAGGTACAGGTGAAAAATCATCCCCGGGCCTTCTCCCGAACTCACCCCTGGCTGGGGGAGGGAAGAGGGCTAAAGAAAGACCCCCCTGCCCAGGTGGGGAGAGCTGGGGGCCAGGGGAGAGGGGGACATATGGTAGGGACACATTCTGTTGAGCACAACGCTAAAAAGTCTGTACATCCTTTGGATGAAGCTACTGAATATTTGGTGTAAGGTTGTTCAGGCCCTTTCTTTCACCTTCTGGAAAAGAACATTTGATGGGTGGTTCTGGGTCAGGGCCCTCTGCCCCAGGCTGTGCCCTGTCTCCGCTGGCCCAGAGTTGGGGCAGGGGTCAGCAGGCTGGCACATTCTCTTTTTCCTTCTTTAGCCCCCACTTGGGGGGCAAGGTTGGAGGTTGCCCACAGCCAGGGCTCGGCAGCATGAGGTCCGACCTGCAGGAGGCTGCTCTGCTCCTGGCTGGGGTTCTTATTTGGTGTCGTAGCAGTGAGGGTGAGCACTCTGAGGTCTGGCTCGAGACTGGTTTTTGGTTTGATTTTTGTGGGGTTTTTGTTTGTTTTTGGTTTTTTTTATTTGTTTTTCACCTCTGGTTCCTTTGGGGCAGCTGGTTTCTGTTGTGATTATTTTTGGTTTTCTTTTTTGTTGGTTAGTTTCTTCTTTTTTTGGTTGATTGGGTTTTTGGTCTTTCCTCCCTTGTCACTCCTGCTCCAAGGACCCGCTGTACCCCCACCACTGGCCTCCTCGCCCTCTTCCCAGGCGGGGGACCAAGGTGGAGGGTCAGAGGAGTGGGAGGGGAAGCATGATGGGCCCTCACTCAGGCTTGGACCCTGCCTCGGGCCCCCCTGGGCCTCCAGGGGTCTGTGCTGCCGCCTCACTACAAGTGGAAGAGGAGGAGGACGAGGATGAAGAGGATGAGGAGGAGAGGCCAGGAGACTTGCTGGAGATGGAGGCTGCCACTGCCGCAGCCGCTGCTGAGACCAGGCCCACGCCAGGCGGGGCGCTGAGCAGGGGCAGCCCGGCGTGGTTCAAGAAGAGTGGCGAAGTTACCAGGCCAGGGCTCCCTGGGGCCGCGCCAGCCGCCCCCAGCACCAGGTTCCCGCTGCCATCAAGGCTGGTAAGGGGCAGGGTTCCACCAGAGGCCAGGGCTGGTGGGGAGAGAGAGAGGCTGGGCTGGAGGCACACCAGGCCAGGGGAGACCTTTGCCTCCCAGTGTCCTACCCCAGTGACCCCATCAGTGCAACCTGTCTGTCTCCCCATTTGTCCCACTGCCCCCATCAGCAACCCTCACACCTTCCCCAAAGGCAAGATGGGGATGAAGAGGCGAGCGATGCAGTGAGCAGGGGCAGGATGGCATGGCTGGAGCAAAATGCAGGGGGAGGGGGCTCAAGGCCCTGAGGGACAGGACTAGAGGATGGGACTGGTGACAATGGGAGTGACATGAGGCAGCACGCACCTTGGATAGTGGCCAAAGGGTTGTTGCTCATGAGGGCTGGACTTAGCCCGGAGCTCAACCCCACCATTGTGCTTCTGCAAGAGCAAAGCAGAGGCGTTAGCAGGGGCAGGGAGCTGTGGGAACTGGGGAGCAGCTCCCCACCCTGAAAGCAGCAGCAACCCAGCTTCTCCCCACAGCCTCCCCACCTGCACCTGCACACTTACCCCGTGCTGGGGGTCAGGCCTGACAAGCCGATAGCCGAGTGGCTGCCTTGAGGACTGGGGTTTGTGCTGTTGGTGGTGGCCGGGGGTGGGGGAGTGACAGAAGGGATGGAATTGAGGGGGGGCGCAGGCCCGCCCCCGCCTCCACCCCCTCCAGCTGTCCGACTGGGGTGGAGCGTCCCCACAGCTGAGGATAAGGTAGTAACTGCCAGAGAGAGACAGAGAGATGGGGTCTTCAGCTTCCACTAAGTCCCCCATCAAGGAAGCCAGGATCAACCCCAGCTTGTCATTTCCTCCAGCTCACTCAGCATCTCCTCAGCAGAACAGACTAGACATCCCTGTTCCCTCTTCCCTGAGCCCAGAGTCATCTCCTTGTGCCTCTGCAATGGGAAAGTGGTTCCCAATAACCTTAGTAAGAGCAGCGGCCTCCTCCTGAACCTGTGCCAGACAGATGCTGGCTCTGCAAACCGCACCTGAACCACTTTGACACTGACAAGAAATGGGGCGCCCAGGAGACAAAACCCCATTTAGGTACTCCTTCTAGAGGCCACAAAGAGGGCATGAGTATCGGCATGCAGGGCAGGGAGGGACTGAGGGCCAGAATGCTCTGTCTGGGATTAAGTTTCCTGGCTCTGTCATGTCACAGCTGTGCCCTGAGATGAGCGCCTTCACCTCTCCAACGTTCAGTTCCTTCTTCTGGAAAATGGGGATATAATAGAACCTAACTCATAAAATGGGTGTGACAAATCAGTCTATAAGCTTTATAAGGAGCTTAGAATGGTGCCAGGCTCCCACTAACTATTTATAAACCTCTACTTATTATTTCTTAAACTGAGGAAACTAAGGGGGGCAATATACTGTTTGTTTATATTACTATTATTATTATTATTATTATTATTATTACTACTACTACTATTACTACTACTACTACAGTTCTGAGGATTGAACTGAGGGCTTCTGTCATGCTAGGCAAGCACTCTACCACTGAGCCACTCCAGTTCCTGCACTCTGGTCTGTGTATATTTATACGCATATCTTAGCCGAGTGGCTGCCTTTCATAATATACATTACAAAAATTGAGGCTCAGAGAGGTAAAGTAACTTCTTGACTTCACATAGCTTATAAATGACAGAGGCCAGGGACAAAAGCTATGTGTGTCACTTTTTAGCCACCTCATGCTTTTCTCACAGGAAATCCTGGAGCAGATTAGAGCCCTGATGCTGTGGTGGAGGAGGAGGAGGGTCTGCCTTCTACCCTCTGTCCTTCCTACTCCCCCTGACCCCCAACCTCCAGACTCAGCCTGAGGCCCATGGCCACACAGCCACTGGAGAACCTCAGGCTACAGCCTGTGCAGCATCCTCCCACTCCCCGTCCCGGCCTTCTGCCCTCCCTGACCTGTTGTGCTCAGACTGCTGGAAGCTTGGGACAATGGTAAAGTCCCTGCGCCCCCTTGGGGTGTGACCTGGGGAGAGAGAAAAAGAGGTATGTTTAGGCCATTGTCTCCCAGAAACCCCCATGATGCTCCCTGTGCATATGACCCCCACTGTCCTCCCCAAGGGATGGGGGGAGAAGGGACTTTGTATACAATGCTACATTTGTATTATGTCACTTGCTTTCCATTATATCTTTCCTCACATTTACCCTAGGTGAGTCTGAGTCACAAGAAGGAAGGAATAATTCTCAACTGAGAGGTCTCCCTGCCTCCCACCTGGCACTCTCTAGTCCGGCTCACGTCCTCCAATGACATGTCCTTCCTATAGTGACTGAACTGAGGAGCAACTGTTCTTTGTGCTCCTGCTGACATTGGTTCTCCCAGAATGAAGATACTTGCCTTTTTAAAAATTTTTTATGGTACTGGGGACTGAATCCAGGGTTACTTTACCCTTTTACCTCCCCAGCCCTTTTAACTTTTTATTTTGAGGGAGGATCTCTCTAAGTTACTGAGGCTGGCTTTGAACTTGTGATCCTTCTGCCTCAGCCTCCCAAGTTGCTTAGATTACCAGCATGTGCTACTGCACCCAGCCACACCTGCCCTCAAAGATAAAATCTTTGTGTCAGTGTTGGGATGTCATATTACTTGATTTCCTGGGATCATCCCTACCTCCAATCTCACCTTTCTATCAGCCCCAGAAGCCTTGCTGAGTTTGACCCTGTCCCTCCCCATCTTAATACTCCTTCTTAGCTCCTTACTACTCAAGATCAAATTCAAGTTCCTCGTCATGAACTTGGGGCTCCTGCCTCCGGCCATCCCCACTCAACATTGCAGCTCCACTCAAAACTGCCCAGGAGTTCCTGCAAATAAGCCTGGCACTCCAGCATCTAGGCCTGTGTACACACCACTCCCTTCACCTGCGAGGCCCTTCTCCTCACATGGCCGGCTTTGGCTTATCCTTTATGATTCAGCTCAAAGGGTCCCTCTTCCTTCCACACCCCTGGGGCAGGGGGCTCCTCTCTGGAGTAGCACTCCTCTGGAGCCCTTTCCACAAATGGAAATAAAGGAATGGGAAAAAGATGTCCCAGTTGTGTATGATACTGAGTGGGCCTGTGCACAAGCTGTGGTCCTGAGGGATCCCCCATGGGTATAATGATGTCCGCGCCAGGTAAAAACAAAAACAACAACAACAACAACAACAAAAAAAAAAAAACCACCTCTCCCTGTCTCTGTAAGGATGTGAGCCTGGTCCATTCCCTGGTCATATATATCCATCCCCATGTTGCTATGTCCCTGTGAGAACTCTGTGTCAGTGTACATCTGTGCTTGGAAACCCTGTGTTCCCGGTATGACTGTACTTTCTATGTGACTGTCCCCAGGGGCCTCTGTTCTAGGCCCTGTGGACAACCAGGTAGGTTTGTTTCACACAGGTGCCTACCGGGCTTGTGGCTCCCCTGCCCCCCACAGGGCCCTCACGGTACCAGATGGGGGCTGTAGCTGGCTGGTTTCCCTGGGCTGGGCAGCATGGGCGCCGCGCTGCAGGGGTTGATGCGTTTCTCCTTCTGGCGTCGGTTGCAGAACCAGACGCGGATTACTTCCTTCTCCATGTGCAGCTGCTCGGCGATCAGCAGGATCTCCTCTGAGGTAGGCTTCTGGTTCTGTGGGCAGAGGGCTCGCTAGCACTGGCCTTCCCTCCTGCCACCCTCTGGGCCGCCAAGGAGGATGGGGCCTCACCGCTAGAAAACTCTTCTCTAAGGCGAAGCGGACATTTGTCTCGATGCTGGTCCTCTTCTTGCGTCTCCGGCCGGGCAGCCCGTCAAAACCCATGCTGGGGCTGCTCAGCTGGTTAGGGCTGGGCAGGCTTGAGTCGACAGACATAGTCTCTGTGCCAGGAGGAGACATGGGCTTGAGAGGGCCCTCCCACTGCCACAGCCCGCATCAGGTCCCCAACCCTAGAGCTCCAGCCCAATCTCACCTGCGTCATTGAGCCACTTCTCCAGGAGAGGCTTGAGTTTGCACATGTTCTTAAAGCTCAGGTTGAGGGCCTCAAAGCGGGAAATGGTCGTCTGGCTGAAGTCGTTGCCGTAGAGCTTGCCCATGGCCAGGCCCACATCACCCTGAGCCATGGGGTGAATACGGGGCTGAGGTCAGGCAGAGGTCTTCCGGTACTAGGGTGCCCGTCAATTAGCGGTCTACTCCCCACACCCCCATCAACTGACCACACCCCCACGCCACACACCTCCCACCCTGCAGGGTGTCCCCAGACCTGTGTGAAGCCCAGCTTGATGCGTCGTTGCTTGAAGGTGCGGGCGAACTGCTCCAGCTCTTCCAGATCACTGGGTTCCTCGGGGTGGGATGGTGGCTCCAAGCATTTGGGGGGCTGCGGGTGTGAGAGGTGCGGGTCGGGCAGCGTGGGGCGGGTCACGGCCTGGTGGAGCGGGCAGGTGGGGTGGGGAGCAGGACGGAGGGCGAGGATGGTGCTCAGCAGTGTCTGCGCGTCCCTGGTCCCTCCCTGCAGTCCAGACTCTTCCTGCGGGCTCCCCACCACCTGCCCCGCGGAAGCACCTCAACATTCAATGTCAATCCCGTTAAAGGTTCGACTCTGCTGCCCCTCATGCGTCCTGTCATTGCCTGGAACTCTCTGCACTGCCCCTTAGAATCTGCGATCACCCAGAAGGAGCAGCCAGCTTCTTTTGCCAAGTGCTTGTTCCCTGGAATGAGGAGGAGGGGAGTGGTACTTCCCTCCTCCTCTCCACCAAGGAATCAAAGACTGGCTCTGGCTGTGCCACTGAATTGCTGGACAGCTCAGGCTAAGGCTCGTAACTTCCCTGGGCCCCCCTTTCTCCTTCTGCAAGGGGGAAAACCATCATTGCTGCTCACTGGGGTTTTGGAAGAATCAGGTTAAAAATAAGTGGGTTTCCAGACCCACAGAATGTGCAACACCAAGAGTGAACCCTGATGTTCAAGCTATGGACTTTGGTAATAACAATGTGTCCATGTAGGTTCACTGAATGTAACACATGCACCACTTTGATTGAGGATGTTGATAAAGGGGAAGGCTTGCATGTGAAGGACAGCAGGTATATGGGATCTACCTTCCCTGTTCAGTTTTGCTGTGAGTCTAAAACTGCTCTAAAAATTTTAAGTCATAAAAAAATTGTAGATAGGCTGGGTGCAGTGGTGCACACCTGTAATTCCTGCAGCTTGTGAGGCTGAGGCAGGAGGATTCAGAGTTCAAAGCCAGTCTCAGAAAAACTAAGGTGCTAAGCAACTTAGTGAGACCCTGTCTCTAAATAAAACCCCAAATAGGTCTGGGGATGTGGCTCAGTGTTTGAGTGTCCCTGAGTCCAGTCCATGGTACCCCCCCCCCAAAAAAAAATTGTAGATTGCAAATAAAATATAAAAACAAAGACAGGGAGTACAATGAGAGAGATGGGCAAAGAAGCAAGAGTTCTACCTGGAATGCTTCATTGTTCTAAAAATAAAAAGTCTAAAGCAGGTGGTAGGAATAGGGATGTCTGTCATCCCTGATGATGCCAAACCCTGAGACCAGCTGTGGTTTGGAAATCCTAAGTTTTTCAGAGTTTGGGAAGTCTATATCTAGGGCATGTATTATAGATAAGGTGACACCTCCCAATCAGGCTAAAGGCATTACCTTGTAATCAGACACATTAGCAATTCTGCAGCAGCAGGAATATTATACCAAGAGACATAGGAAGTCATACACTGCCCCACATCAGGCAGGGCAGCTTTTGCAGCCAAATTAGTTCTGTTGCCAATGTTGCAAGAACACCTTGACTTTCAGAGCATTTGAATTTCAGTGCTGTAGCCAAGACCTGTATTGGTCTTTAAACTTTTCAGTCTTTCTGAACTAGTTCATACGTGTGTGTGTGTGTGTGTGTGTGTGTGTGTGTGTGTTTGGGGGCACTGGGAATTGAACCCAGAGGTTTGAGCAGGCTAAGCATACACTCTTTAACTGAGCTACACCCCCAACCTCTGTATATTTTCTGAAAGGGTTGTTCAAGAAAAAAAAAAAAAGGAAAAAAAACTGAACTAAGTAAAAGGTTGTGAAAGAGTCTCACTAAACTCTAGAACCCAGGCAGCAAACTGAAGGAAAGGGGTCCAGGCAAGAGGACCCTGAGATGCCCTGGAGAGCTGATACCCTTTCTAAGGGGCGGGGGGCAACTCACTCACTGCCTCCAGGTAATCACATGAATCTACATCAGTTTTGCAAGATATTCTGATTTGTGAAGAGAAGCTGGGGATTGGAGCTTTCTGGGAATTAAGCTAATGATGGTCAAATAAAACATCTGTGGGCCCCTCTCCTAGGACAGACTCTAAGTCTGGGAAATGAACATGAGTTAGCGCCTAACAGATGCCTTGCTCACAAGAACCCTCCAGTTTCATGCTGGAAGAAACCAAGGCATTTCTAACAGAAAGCCTTGCAACCTCCTGAAAGTTTGTGCTTGTTAAGATGTACGTTTTGAGGGCATGGGGATCATCAGATCTAAATCTTTCTTCAGATTCTCAGAGGAGTCTGTGTGCCTGAAAAGGTTAAGGGGCACTAGTCTAGTTTGACTCCCTTCGTCCTCTAGAGGAAGGCTCGGATCCAGACAGGAAGCATGCTTTGGGGTCACACAGAAAACCTGCGGCAGATTCCCCAGCTTCTGTCTTGGTTCCCGTGGCTTGGGGTGGGCAATGAAAATGAGACCCCCCCACACACACCACCCCTGTTCACCAGCCGAGGGCCGTGCTACTAGCCTGGCCTGGGCACACTCAGAGGACCCTCTCACCTGTGTGGGAAGCCCGGCCCGGGGTTGGGAGGTCAGAAGAGCTCCCTGGGTTTGCTGAGGTAGCTGGAATAGATTTGGCGTCGGTAGCAGGCCTGGAGAGAAATGGGGGATACACAGGGTGAGGGGGGGGGATGGGGGAGGTAAGGGAGTACTGTTGAGGCATCAGGGAAGTGGATTTTTGTTTGTTTGTTTGCTTGTTTTGTGAGGGAGCAGGGACAGGAGGGGAGACTTACCTGGCTGACTCTGCTGGGTCTGCGGCAGCAGGAACTGAGCAGGTGGCTGGAGGTGGTGGCCTGGCACAAGCACCAGCTGCTGGAGCTGGAGGAGCTGCTGTATGTCCTGGCAGAAAGGTGATGGACAGAAAGACCATCAGCCTGAGTCCTGGCCAGATTCCTCCCTCTCTGTATCACCTGAGTCCCCAAGGGACTAAAACAGGAACAGTGCAATCTGGCACTGGGCAGCAAGGGAGTCCATCAGTCTCTGAACAGCACCCTGAGCTGGGGGCACCCAGAGGCTTCTTTTGCCATGGGGTACCAGAGAGTCCCATATGAGCAGTCTTAGGAGAGCTCGCTCTTCATTTATTTATTTTCCTTCCTAATGAAATCTTTGCCTTGCCATACATTCCTGCAGAACAAATAGGTTTGTTTAAAAATGTAAACCAAATGGGCTGGGGCTGTGGCTCAGTGGTAGAGCACTCACCTAGCACATATGAGGCCCTGGGTTCGATCCTCAGCACCACATAAAAAATAGATAAATAAAACGAAGGCATTGTATCCAACTACAACTAAAAAATAAATATTCTTTAAAAATGTAAATCAAATTAAATCTTTCTTCTTTTTAAAACACTCCTAAGACAAATGATAAGATACCCCAAATTGGTTTTAAAATACTTCAGCAAATAGAGGCTTTGTAATTTGGCAAAACCACTTTGGGCAACTCTTTTGCACTGTTATGAATTGATAAAAAGATATACTGGAATCTTAATCTCCAGAACCTCAGAGCATAAACTTATTGGAAACAGGGTCTTTGCAGATGATCAAGTTAAAACAAAGTCATTAGAGTGGACTCTAGTCCATTATGATTGATGTCCTGATAAAAGGGCAAATTTGGAAACAGAGGAAAGATGATGTGAAGAAACACAGGGGAAAGATGACCTTCTACAAGCCAAGGACAGACTTCCAGAACAGATGTTTTCTTCACAGCCCTCAAAGGGATCAACACGCCAACACCTCGGTTTTAGACTTCTAGCCCCCCAAACTGGGAGAAAGTAGTTTCTCTTGTCTAAGTCACACAATTTGTGGTTATTAGAGCAGCCCTAGTAAATTAATCCAGTATCTACTGAAACTGAACCTAACCTGCCTTATGATCCAGCAATTCCTTCCCTGGGTATGAAGCACCATAAATGTGTATGAATGTTCTCCACAAGATGGGCTAGAATGTCCATGTAGGCCATTGGAAATAGCCAGAACCAGAAGACAGCCCCAGTGCCTCACAGCAGGGTGGGTAAATAATTCAATGGATGCTACGGCAATGAAGATGAGTGTCCAGAGTCTACCTGACATCACACACAACAGCACCAACTTCCCGAGCCTCGTAAGTGAAAGAAGCTAGTTGCAGGAAAGAACACCTGTTGATTCTCCTCGTTTCATTTCCTGTCAGGAGCTTGGGAAGCTTCTGCATGCCAGTTCATGGGCACGCCGCCCACTTTGTAGGTATCCATTGAGCTGTATGTCTATGTACACTTTTCTGTATGTGTTATACCTCAGTGAAGTTTTTCTTTTAAGGGTGTGAGGCAGGGGAAGAAGCAGAGGAATAAAATCCAGCCCACCCCACCACCAAAAAAGTGAGGTGTATGGATGAAATCCTACATGCCAGTAGGACTGACAAAATGTTGGTGTCTGTTAAGCCGGGCGGTGGGCATACGAGTTCGCTGCATCAGTCTCTCTACTTCTATGCTTGGACATTTCCAAAAGGAAAAGCAACACCCCCATACACACTGCAATCAAAACGCTTCACCTGGGTATAAGGCCTTTATACAGGCCTGTGCAGTTCTCCCTGACCTCAACCCTCCTTCTGTCCTCTCCAGCCACTCAGTCCTCTTCTGAGCGAATTTTTTTCCTGTCTCAGGACCATTGCACATGCTGTTCCCTCTATGGGCATGTTCTAGTTCTTATACAAACTCTCCTCAGAGATGCCCACTTTGATTATGTACTATAAACAAGCCCACAACCCTACCTCCCTTTCTCAATCCCCATTTCACCT
Source organism: Marmota marmota marmota (assembly GCF_001458135.2). NCBI lineage: Eukaryota > Metazoa > Chordata > Mammalia > Rodentia > Sciuridae > Marmota > Marmota marmota. The sequence goes on from NW_026000205.1 coordinate 6,380,335, forward strand.
CCTTCACAAGCCTCATCAGACTTCAGGGGTGGCTCTTTCTGTTTCCTCATTCATAGTGTGCCGCCCTCACTAGGAGGTCAGTTGCATGAGAGCATGATCTTGACTCTTTCCATCACAACACTGTATCCTTAGCACTAGAATAGCACCTAGCACCCAGTAGGTGTTCCACATATTTATTTTATGGACAAAAACTCATACTTCATCATTTACTTTCCAAATTTTATGTATATGTAGCTAAAAACTATAACATTATTTATGATATTTTTCTCTTCTGGGAAATTTGGGGTGTTGGCATATGCCCCTCAATTCCTTTCAATGCTAAAGACCAATTTAATGTCCCAGGAAATGAACATTTGAGAAAAATATAAGCAACTTGACAGAAAAGGTTGATTTCTCTAATAAAGAACAATTACAAATCCATAAGAAAAATACTAATGATCCAATACTCTAGAGAGCGCCTACCAAAGGAAGTACAGTGAATTCACATCACAAGTAAACACATAGAACTACACTGAGGTGCTCTTTTTATTTCTCAGATCAGCAAAGATGAAAACAGTGCACAAGACACCACAGTGGAAATGTGGGAAAACACTCTTTCCGTGACTGGTGGGGGGAAACTTGGCAATGTCTATAAAAATTGCAAATTACATATCCTCTGACACTGCCGTTCCACTGCTAGGACTTTGTCTTAAAGACACATTCACGCTTGTGCAAAATGACCTCCATAGAAAGATATTCCCAGCAGCATGCAGTGTTCTAGCAAGAGTAGGAATCAGTTGGTCATGAAGCAATAGAGGATGGGTGGGTGAATTAGGGTGGAGCTTCACAGTGGACACTATGCAGTCATCAAAAGAAGACTCTTTGTGTCTTGATATAGAAGTCTCCAGAATGTCCTGTCAAGTGGAAATCTCAAGAGGCAAAACAATGGATATGATGTGCAATTATTTGTGTAAAAAGTGTAAATATAGGTATTGATTTGGGTATGCATAGATAATATTTGGAAAACTATACCAGAAACAGGTCATGCTGTAAATCCTTCTGCATTTCTTAGATTTGGAACATTTATCTTGTCCAAACAAATATTCAGGTGTCCTGCCCCCGCCCACCCAAATAGTGGCGACCAACATCTATGCTTTTCCAATCATTCATCTTACAACAATTCAAGGCTGTTCCCTATCTCCCTGAAAAGAGAAGCCTCTGCTTTCTCCATTTCCAGCAGAGGAGGAGGTATGCTGATGCTTCCTCCCTCTAGCTGCCAGTCCCCTCAGTGTCCAGTGTAAGGGTTTTGAAGTCTTCCACTATATCCTGTGAGACCAAGTCCACTCTGCCTTCCTTCTCCTAACTACTGCAGACCAATAACATGCCCATGGCCATCTCCCTTCAGATGTAGATCAACTTCAAAGCAAAAAAATTAAGCTTTACAGCCCTCCATTTACAATAGACCCTTCCAAAGCCCTTGACCTAATATTTCATAATATTGTCTTCTTTTTATTTCAAAGCCCTCCAAACTGTGTACTCTTCAGGCCTCAGAAAAGGAGACCCACCCTGCTCTGTGCTGCCCTCTCACAAGACAACAAGTTTGTTGATGTACTTTCTTCCTCTGCTCGACTGAAACTCTAGCAGGAAGAGGCATGTCTTATTTAACTTCTTGTATTCATAACCTTTAAAAGAGCCTCAGAAACCCCCATTATATGCCCACTGGATTGAATCCAATGGAAAAAAACTAGAAAGTTTTATATGATTTTTTTTCCTTATTTGCTATGACTCTTAGTATGTTGATTAAAATATTTGGTAACTTGTACCTCTCCCTAGCATGATTCTCAATGAAAACTCCCCTTTCCTGCCAGAAGCCTAAAAGAGGTGTCTGATTTGCATCCTGAATCAGCAGGAGAGAGGACGGGGAAAGTGAATCCTGGGTTGTAGAGGATCTCATGGTGAGAAATATAGATTTAAAAAATTATCCACCCCATCCAGTTAACCAGACCAAGACTCAGGGGTCATCTGTGGTTCCTACTTTCCCTTTCTCTCTGCTATCCATCCAATCCAGCTCACTTTCTACCAGCTCCCTCTACTTCTTTTTCTCCCCACTGTCACCATCCTGGATGAAGCCACCATACCATTTGCCCCTGACCATCCATTCTTCCAAAGCAGCCAGAGAGGGATCTAACGAAATGTAATTCTGCGCATTCATATGTCCTCATTTTTTTTTAACAGTACTGGGGATTGAACCATCGAGTGCTTTGAGTGCTTTACCATTAAGCTACATCCCCAGCCCTTTTTATTTTACTTTATTTGAGATACTGGGGATTAAACTCAGGGGCACTCAACCACTGAGCCACATTTCCAGCCCTATTTTGTATTTTATTTAGAGACAGGGTCTCACTGAGTTGCTTAGCACCTAGCTTTTGCTGAGGCTGGCTTTGAACTTTCGATCTTCCTGCCTCAGCCTCCTGAGCCACTGGGATTACAGATGTGTGCCACTGCATCTGGCTCCTTTTTATTTTTTGAGACAGGGTTTTGTTAACTTACTGAAGGTCTCAATAAATGGCTAAAGCTAGCCTTGAACTTGTGATCTTCTTGCTTCAGCCTCCTGAGTCATTGAGATTACAGGATGTGCCACAATGCCTGGCTTATGCCATGAATTCTTTGACATCTGAAACAAGCTATCACTCCATTCTCAGAATTAAAAACACACAAAATAAAACATGGGATTCCAATTAAATCAATCATATTGAAATGCAGTTAAGTATATTTTAAATTGTAATAAGTAATCTGTAGGTTTCTTTACAAGCACATCAAATAAGAGGATCCAGCAATAGGTCTGATAACTTCTATAATTTCAAAACAACGATGTGAAAAATATGTGTATATATATATATATATATATACACACACACACACACACAATACATAAATATACTTTTTTGTGTATGTGTATACTGGGAATTGCACCCAGGGTGCTCTACCACTGAGCTTCATCCCAGCCCTTTTTATTTTTTATTTTGAGACATGATCTTACTAAGTTGCCAAGGCCAGCCTTTAACTTGTGATCCTCCTGTCATTGCCTCCCAAGTATGTGAGATTACAGGTGTGTGTCCCTGCACCTGGAGAAAACAATATTCTGAGAGATATGCAATATCTCTAGATGGGGATAAGAAAATCTCTGTACATCCTATTGGTAACAGTTCAAGTACTGCTAATACTACTGTGGCCTCTTGTCTGCACTCACAATAGAAGGAAACACTGTTTTTCTGGTTAGCAAATGGTAAAAAATGAGGCATATATATTTTTTTCCCATCCAAGTTCATGGACTCTCTGAATGCCATCCACTGACCCTTCCTGGGATGGTCTGTGGACTCCTGGTCCCTGTTCTAAAATATAAATAGAACCACGAACCTTCCTTTATGTTCATCACATTTATAACAGAACCTACTCCCTGCTGCAGCCCAACCTGCCCCAGGCCCCCGTTGACCCCTCCTTTCTCACCTCATGGCTTCTCAAACCCTGACCTAATTAACGACAGCGACCTCTTTCCTATCACTGAACCCAAGGAGTCCTCACCTCAGGGTCTTTGCTATTCCTCTAGATCTGCACATCTAGCCCCTCCTCATTCAAGGATATATCAAATGCCCCTCTCTGAGAGGCTTTCCCTGGCCACCTGCTCTGATAAAGGGTCTTCCTTCTCTTCTGACACTACATCACATTCTCGCCAACATTGCAGTTATCTGCTTCCTATGTATCTCCCCAACTAAAGCGGGCATCAGCTCCATGTGCACAAGCTTGTCTACCTTATCCCCACTTAGAAAGGTGCCTGGGCATGGCATGTCCACCAAATATTTGCTGACTAAAGGAATAAAAGAAAAGATTCTGGGTGAACAGTGAGCAGGGTAAGGACTGGGATTAGCCGGTAGGGGGCCCCATTTCTCCACAATGTAGATTCCACGTGGCTTGCTAAAGCCACTAGGGGGCGTGTTACGTCTGAGACAAATGGTGGAAAAGTTAGTTAAGCAGAGAAGCTGTGGTAGGGAGGGCCCTTGGCCAGCATAGTTCCTGATCAACTGCTCTGTCCCCAACTTCTGAGGAAAATTAGCCCAGAGGTTTAGCGCACCCAGCACACCCTACTACAACTGAGAAGGAATGGACCAATTCTTGCTCATTACTATATTCTGATCACCCTCCATTCCTATTGCAAACCTGTAACAGGCAATCAACATATTTTCAATAAATGAATGAGAGGAAACCTCAGTACAGATCAGCTATGCTTTGCTGCAGCTAGGATTTTAGCCACAGGCTGAGGACAAAAAAGTGGTTTATATGTTACATGAGTGAATGGGTGGGTGGAGGGATAATTTCTCACTTTCTCATTTGAGCTTGGGAGGGAGAAAGCCATGACAGTGAACTTGAGGAGATGTGGGTCCCAGAGCCAACCAGCTGAAACACAGCCCAGGTGCTGTGCCTCACTCCAGTGCACAGGGCAGACAGCCCACTCCTGTGGCTCTCATCCACCATGACTGGAATAGTGTTGGCCCACATGCCTAATATGGCAAATTATGACCAGTCTAGACTCCTCATGCTAAGACACGGGCAACCGTCAGTAAAGTCCAGACTGGAGAACAGGAAGGGGTGGGGTCTGGGAAGCAAGTAAATTATGATTGATGATGTTCTAAATGAGGACAGGTGGGAGAACATTGGCCGACAGTTACAAAGTTTCAGTTAGGAGGAATAAATTATGGTATTCTATGGCTCAGCACAGGATCTATAGATAATAACAGTGTTATTGTACATCCTAAAATCGATAAAAGAGAGGATTTTTTTTAGTTGTAGATCCCAAATACCCTTATTTATTTATTTATTTATTTATTTATTTATTGTTATGTGGTGCTGAGGATTGAACCCAGGTCCTCACATGTGCTAGGCAAGTGATTTACCACTGAGTTACAACACCAGCCCAAGAGAAGATTTTTTTAATACAGGGCTGGAGATCAGATCCACAGCCTTAAGTGTGCTAGGCAAGTGCTGGGCTACACCCCCAACCCAAACAGCAGATTTTAAATGTTCTTACCACCCAGAAATGGTGCTATTTGGACTGATGAATATGGCAAGTACCCTGATTTGATCATTCCACAATGTATACATGAATCAAAACATCACATTGTATTTCATAAACATTAACAATCATTACTTGTCAGTTAAAACTAAAGTTTAGGGTTGGCAGCACAGCTCAGTGGTGGAGCACTTGTCTAGCATACATGAGGTTCCATCCCAGCACAAAAGGTAAGTAAAATAAAATAAAATAAATGAGGACAGGCTTCCTGACACTCTGAGAGGCGTGGTAGGATGGCATGAAGGAGTTCCTACACTGGTGGGAGGTTAGGGACGCCCTCCTAAGCGTCCCTTCCAGTTTAGAAATTCAGGGGTTTGAGTCTTGGTCCTCATGACAACTTCTTGGCACTTGACCCAGGGAAGCAAAGTTATTTTGGGGGCCTCAACTTCCTTTACTGTCTGGAATGGTGATGCAAATGTCCCCCAAAGACTGAAGCTTTGGAATCATTATTACTAGGTCATTTCTCTCTCAGGGCCTCAGTTTTCTTATCTACAGAAAGGGGAGAAGAGTGTCTTGTTCTTCACTGGGTTGCTCTGAGGCCTGAGTAATATCATCCAGAGAGCGCTCTCGGAATTGCAACATTCTCCTCAAATATGAACATTGGTGGCCACTGCCATCTCATGGCACCCCACTCCACTGTGAGCCCTCAAGGACACAAACCCTACCTAGCTATTGAATCCATCGCTTCCTGAAAACTGACAACTTCCAGTGCCCATCCGGGTCCTCTGCTGAGCTTTGGTCTGTCTGTCTGCTTACCTGCTGCCTCCACTTGGGTGACTAAGAGACTCTTCAGACAAACCCCAACACGTCCAGAAGAAACTGCTGACTCCCTACCCAAGTCTTCCAGAATACCCTTTTCCTTCCCTGTCTTCCCCAACTCAGGAACCACCCCATCACCACCCAGTTGCTAAAGCCAAATTCCTAGGCATCATTCTTGACTCTTCCAATCCATAAAAAGCATCGCCCACACCCACTGGGCGCCTGCAAGGACTTCCTACTGGCTCTGTGGTTCTACTTTACCCCGGGCAATCTGTCCTCCCCGCAGCCCAGGAGCTTTGTAAAATGCCAATCAGGTGGTGTCACCCCCCTGTTAAAATAAAAAAAAAAAGTCCACAAAGCCTCCCATCATGCCTCAGAGTACTTTTCTAACTTCTTGCACTGGCCCACAAAACCCTGCAAACTCTGGTCCTGTGTTCCTCTCCTCACCTCCTCCACATCCCCCTTGCCCACCCTGCTCCAGCCACGCCTCCTCCTTCTGTGCTTTAAACAAAACAAGCTGTTTCCCAGCTCAGCACCTTTGCACTTGCTGTTCCCTCTTCCTGAAATGCTCTTCCCCCAGCATTTTTCATGGTTGACTCATTCAGTCCTCTACTCTCAAAGGCCATCTTCTCAGAGAAACCTTTCCTAACCACCCATCAAAAGTGGCTCCTCCCTTTCCGACACAGCCTTGTTTCATTTTCTGCCTTACACTTACTCTGAAACTATCTTGTTGCTGGATTGTTATTTGTTTACTGTCTGTATATGGTCTTCAAGAACAGCCACCTCTGCCCTGTTCTCAGCTGCCCCTCAGGGTGTAAATGGGCCCCTGGCATTCAAAATGTGACCAATAAGTGCCCGCTGAATGAATAAATGACCATGACTCTTCTTCCAGGTACTCTACCAGGGGAAGCTCTAAAGGGGAGGGGGGCATGCAGCCGGGTGTGGTGACACACACCTGAAATCCCATGACTTGGGAGGCTGGGGCAGTTTAAAGAGGTCCTAAGCAACTTAGCAAGACCCTGTCACATACATACACACACACACACACACACACACACACACAGCTGGGAATGTACCTCAGTAGTAAAGCTCTCCTGGATTCAATCCCAAGTACAAAAAAAAAAAAAAAAAAGAAGAGGAAGTGGGGATGTCCAGAGTCCAGAGTGAGCTCATCTCTGCACTACATTTCCTAGAGGTTGGCCTCTCCACATGGAACCCAGGAAATCCTGACCGCTGGGTCAGAACACCATGAAACACAGAGAACCATTCAACAGAGAGATAAACTTGCATGCACCTTACATGCTGCCTTACACTAAAATTCCAGGATAGGCAGACAATAGTGGGAGAGACTGGCCCAATTCTGGAACCCCAAGGTTCTAAGATGCACTGACCACACACCTCCAGGTCTGGTACCACTATCCCTCTTCAACAACATCTCTTTCCTGTGGGAACTTGTCTCCCCCATGCTCAAGTCATGAGGGCCAGATGGGGCTGACCCTGCCTTCTCCAGGGATTGGGTGACCACTCAAACCTGACCAGTGGATATGTCGGATCCTTCAGGGCAGGAAGTCTGGAAGTGCTGGTGCCACTTCGCTTGCCCCAGAATGAAACAAGAAGACAGATCTCTGGAGCTGGGTGTGATATTCCAGGGCAGGTGTTTTCAATGATCTGAGTCAAATATTTCCATTTCTTCTTCAGCCACCCTTGAGTCGAGCCTTGGCCTATTTGGAGCCCCCTCCCAGCTTATTCTTCGCTGTCACCCTCCCCAGCTCCCTAAGCCTGTCCTGCATTCTCACGACTGACTGGCTCTTCCCACTGTGTGGAAGCCCTTCTTCCAACTCATCAACACACTCCTCCCCTCAGTTCAGATACTGCCTTCTCTTGAAAGCCTGCCAGATTCCCTTGGACACATGCACATTCCTTGTCCCACATTCCCACCACATCCTGTGGGTGTCCCTGGGAAACCTTTATTCACTAGGCATTACCAGCCTAAAAGATTTGGGTAACCTTTATTTCCTGTGGTTCTACTAGGAAAATAGGGATTCTACGCCTGCTTCCCTGACACTCACACGTTCCAAATACAGAATAATATTTTAACAGTTAATGATTAATGTAAGTTTTCAATCAATGCCAACTCCTATCCCAGACATTTTGAAACACTCCCCTGGAGAGATCAAAAAACTGCAGCAAAACGTCCTTCATTGATTCCATAAGCATTCATGTTGCCCCAGGTTGAATACACCTCACTGAACGTTGGTCAAATTATAAAACAATATTACAATTAACCTTCCATCTGTAAGCCAGGAAATTGCAGGGAAGGATCCTGCCAAACTGTCTAACTGGCACTATGGAAGGAGGACTGCGCCTTCATACTTTATATAATTCTGGAGTGACAGAGTTTATAAGTGCTTCCCCCTCATCCCCAGTGCTGGGTTTGAACCCAGGGCTTCACACATGCTGTGCAAGTGCTCTACCACTGAGCTACACCCTAGTTCTATGGGTGCTTTTGACTCTCTTTTCTGGGCTTCTTAATATCTGTAAATAAAACTTCTCAATGGTTGATGTGCCTGTTTCACTACATCTTTCCTGAGGAGCAAGGATGACTGGGACTCACTACTAAGTCTTCAGCTTCCTGCTAGGGCCTGACTCTCAGAAGGCCAGGAAATATCTGTGAAATGACTGAAAGAATGGAGCTGAGCAGGCAAGAGAAGTGGAGGATGGGGAGTTGGAGGCCCAGGAGCTGGCTGGGAGGGCTGGAGCAGTGGGCAGCTGGGGCAGGCGGAGCTGCCTCTGGGCCCTGCGTGGTGTCGAGCACCCAGACGGTACAGAATAAACTACTGATGGGAAATTGGGGCCACAAGGTAACTCAGCCTATGAGAAAGAATCCCTAGAAAACAAACTTGGTCCAGCTTTGCACAAGCTGAGGACACACAGAGAAAGACCAGGGGTGACAATGCTGGGGAGGTAGGAGTAAGAGGAAAGGGCTTGCAGGGAGAGATTCAAGGAGACCTTAGCAACCAGGGACTGGCTGGACAGCAGGTGGCAGAGGGTTGGCCTGCTGCTGGGCAGTCAGGGGGTCGGGAGTTCCTAGGGGTGCACGAATGCATGGAGTGTTGGCTGCTAATGGGGTGATGGCCTGGCTGGGCCTGCACCGGGTTGCCTGCCTTTCGCCCTCCTCCTTCCTCTAGCCTTTGTCCCTCTGACAGACATTTCCTTAGGCATATTCAGACAGCGGGAGGGAGGGAAATCCACACAGACCTCGTGGAGACATGTACTATTGAGTTGGGCCTAATGGATGAAGAGTAGCTGTCCAGGTAAAGAAAGGGAACAATTCTAGGTAGAAAGGAGAACGGGAGCAGGGGCTGCCCAGCCCAGTGAGGAGCCCCAAGGGCTTGGCATTGCTAAGTAAAGAGCCCTTGGCCGTGTACTATGAGGCAAATGGAACACCTGCTGCTGGTGACCTGGGTGGGAGGGGCCGTGAAGGACATGTCCAAGGAAGACAGCTAAAGGCAGCAGTCAGAGGCCATGTGGTTAGAGCCCTAGGCTCCCAAGGCCCTGGGTTCAATTCCCAGCACCACTGGCTTCCTAACCAGTTCTGCCACTTCTGTTAACTGTGTGACCCGGGGAATGTCATTTTGCCACTGGGAGCTCAGGTGAAGTGAGGCTGCATGAGTTCAGAAGTCACTGCTGGCACAGTGCCTGGTACAAAGGCAGCACCCAGAAGACTAGACCACAGCTATTGTTCTATGGTGAGCCAGGTACTGGAAGGCTACACAGGAAGAGTCATCATAGAGCAGTGAGGCCCGGTGGCTCTGAGTTTCCCTGCAGAATCAGGCCCAGGAGCAGCCTATTCTAAAGAAGGCAGGTATCAGTTCAGTGTTCAGGCAAATTCCAGATGGGAGCATCAGTCAGTAACAGAGGGATGAACTCCATCAAGGGAATAGACTTTGGTGCACACCTGTAATCCCAGCGCCTTGGGAGGCTGAGGCAGGAGGCAAGTTGGAGGCCAGCCTCAGCAACTTAGTGAGACTTTCAGCAACTTAGCGAGACCCTGTCTCAAAATAAAAAAATAAATGAATAAAAGGACTGGGGATTCAGTGTGGTGGAGTGCCCCTGGGTTCAAGCTCCAGTACCAATAAATAAATAAATACGTATATGCATGAACAAATATATAAATAAATAAAAATAAAAAGGGAAAAAGCCTTGCAGGGTAGACAACATCTGCTGCCAGGGGGTCCTGGAAAGATGGTGGATGGAGTAAGAGAAAAGCTTTGGACCTCTAGGCTAAGGAGGTGAAGCAGGTGTCTTTGTTGCAGGATTTCTCAGGATCTTCCCCCCCTTAATGAGCAGCACAAACTCAAGTGCTGGTGGAAACTACACAGACAGCACAAATGGGTGACGTGGGCAAATGTACTGGAGAGAACGTGTCAGTCTGAAGGGGAATCCAACTAGGCTCCTACCTTGCTCCTTTTGCTAGCTGACTATCCTTATGGGAAATTTATTAACCACTGTCAAGTTAGACTGTGTACCCTCAAAAGATAGGGTGAAATCCTAATTTCTGGTTCCCCAAATATATCATTATTTGAAAACAAGGTGTTTGCAGGTATAATCAAGTTAAAATGAGGTCAGAGCCCAGTGCAGTGGTACATGCTTGTAATTCCAGTGACTTGGGAAGCTGAGGCAGGAGGATCATGAGTCGAAAGCCAGCTTCAGCAAATTAGCGTGACCTTGTCTCAAAATAATAAAATGAAAAAGGTTAGGGATGTGGCTCCTCGGTTAAGCACCCCTGGGTTCAATTCCTAGTAATAATAATAATATCATTATGGTAGACTCTAGTACAATGACTCTTGTCTTATAAGAAAGAAATTTAGGGCTGGGATATAGCTCAGTTTGTAGAATGCTTGCCTCTCATGCCCAAGGCCCTGGGTTCAATTCCCAGCACCACAAGAAGAAGAAAAAAGAAAGAAAGAGATTTAGATACAGAGGCAGACACAAAGAGCAGGCCATATGTCAACAGAGGCAGAGTTTGGAGCCATCCATTCTTGGAACACCAAGGATTGCTGGCACCACCAGAAGCTAAAAAAGTCAAGGAGCGATTTTCCCCTAGAGACTGCAGAGGGAGCATGACCCTGCTGATACCTTGACTTTGAACTTATGATCTGAGATAATACATTTCTGCTGTTTTTAGGAGGGGTTATTGTGTTTTTGTTTTTTTGGTACCAGGGATTGAACCCAGGAGCATCCCCAGCCATTTTTATTTTTTGAGACAGGGTCTTGCGAAATTACTTAGGGCCTCGCTAAGTTGCCCAGGTTGTCCTCAAACTTGTGATCTTCCTGCTCAGCCTCCCGAGTCACTGGGATTATAGGCATGTGTCATCATACCTGGTTTCTATTGTTCAAAGACACCTACTTGATAGCATTTTTTTGTGGCAGCCCTAGGAAATTAATACAACCACTAATTCATGGCTCAGTATATACCCATAAACTCCAGAAGGGGGAGAGAGGAGCTAACATTTCCTAACTCACAGATCATGGAATCCTTTCTGAAAGAACATCTTGGAGGCACTAATTCTGATCTGCTTGTGCCCATACAAGTACCACTCATGGTGATGACTCTGGTTTCCTCACCTGTTCAGTTGAAACTAATGATATCTAGGAGGCTCTGGGCCCTAGGAAGATGCACAGAAAGCATTTAGCTCATCATACCATCAGGTGAAAGGCTATTATGTGGGATACTCCCCCTTGTGAGCCTCATTTTATCCATCTGTAAGATGGGATAGCAACATCTCCCAAGGCTTCCTAGGATTATTGAAAACTGCCTAGCATATGGCTGGTGGTCAGAAGGCCCCACATGGACCAGTCAGCCCCTCCCTGCACACTCACTGCTTCTGCTTGTCCTTTGCTAGAGGGAGTATGGTCCCTGGTGGCCACCCTTACCTGTGCTGTGAGCTGGATGGGTTGGGACAAGGTGAGCTGTGGGGTCCCAGGGGGCTGGCTGGCAGGCTGTGGTGGTGGCAGGTCGCCTCCCCCAGAGGAGGCTGGGGGCTGCGAAGTCGAGGAGGAGGCAGAAGAGGAGGAGGAGGAAGAAGTAGAAGAGGAGGCGGCAGCAGCGGCGGCGGCATTAGCAGCAGCGGCGGCGCTGGACTGCTGTACGGCGGCGGCCAGCAGCTGGGCCTGGGCTTGCTGCAGGAGGAGCTGCTGCTGAGCTGGCATCAGTGCTGTGAGCTACGGGTGGGTGGGCAGCAGGCCGAAGAGGGCAAGGGAGCAGAGAAGGCAGAGAGGGGTTAGAGCCTGAGCCAAGCAGGTGAGGACAAGTCTTCCGAGGGCAGAGGAGGGCAGGAGGCAGGCATGAGAGGCTATGGCCTTGTTGGGGCTCCTCCTCCATGAGTCCTGCAACAGATGGGAGGAGTTGGTCTGTGCCTTCATCCCAGTCCCTCCCCAGTTACTTACCCCAGCTAGCTGGCTGCCCGTCAGCATGAGTTGGGCCTGGGGTAGATGAGGCTGAGCCGGCTGGGGAGGCGGGGGCACTGCGGGGGCTGAGTCACCACTGGGATCTTCAGCCTTGATCTGGGGGGGAGAGAGGCAGGGTCCGGGACCCCAGAATGTTAAGTGGAGGCCAGAGAGAATGCCCACCTGTGGACCAAAGAGAGCGCATATTTGTGGCAATGACAGCCTCAGGCTGGCACAGAAGGAGCTGCTCTGGCCTCGACTTCCTTATCAATCCAGAAGGGCTAGCTCACCACCTGCATCCAAGCTCCCTACAGGAGAGGCCACCTTCGGAGAGCATCTTTCTCCTCCTGGGAGTCAGTGTCCCCGTTTGGGAAATGGTGCCACTGGGAATCTGTATGGTCAAATTAGTGGGTGTCCAGGGGTAGGAAGGATAAGAGTCGGTATCAGGATGAGATACTCTTCATCTGCATCAGTTAGAAGAGCATCTCTTAGGGCTAGGCTTGTGGCTCAGTGGTGAAGCGCTTGCCTAGCATGTGTGAGGCACTGGGTCCGATCCTCAGCACCACATAAAAATAAATAAATAAAATAAAGGTATTCTGTCCATCTACAACTAATATATATATATATCTTTACTTTGTTGTTTGCTTATTTTTATGTGGTGCTGAGGATCTAACGCAGTGCCTCACATGTGAGAGGCAAGCGCTCTGCCCCTGAGCCACAACTCCAGGCTAAAGAAAAATATTTTAAAAAGAGAAGTGCATCTCTTATTTGTCCAATGGAATAAGACTTGGTTGGAAAGCAGGATCTCAGGGTATTTTAACCTGGGCCACAAACTCAAAGGATTATGAAGACAAACAGCACAAGTGGGTGACACAGGCAGGGGTGGACAGGGTGAGCTGAAGAGTACATGCCCACCAGAAGAGGAGGCCTACCCAGCAACTATTCTGCTCCCATTGGCCAGTCCCATTTCAGAATCTGGAACACAAACACCACAAGACAAGAAAAGCACACCCAGGTTGGTTCTGTGCAGTGGATTAACCAAATGTGGCCCAAGGTCTGCTAGGTTCCAGCCTCTGTACCAGAGGTCTATGAATCCCTCCAAACTCCTAACCATGAGATGAATGAATCTTGCACCATGAAGTTAGAACAGACCAGCAGAGAGTTGCCCTGGCCTTCTTCCTCTCCTCAACACAGAGACACATAACAGAGGCTGTTGGTTGAAGGGCTGCTGGGACACGAGAAGGCATGGCTTGATGGTCACACTCTCAAGCCAAGAGCAGACATTAGGAACCATCCTTCAGGCCACCATCCAAGCACTAATTTGCAAAAGGAGATCCAGAGAGGGAAAGCAACTTGTTCAAGGTGAAACAGGCAGATTGGCATGGTGGGAGGGTTGAGGGGGTGGTGATCTTCAGAATGAAGAAAAGACGAACAGAAAGACAAAGGCTCAGGAAAGGCCAAGTGACAGATATCATGTTCCAAATTATAGGACCCAAGTTCAGGAAGTTTTAGAGCTAAGAGAGATGCAGCATGAAACGACACTGAGTATAAGAAGTCGGGGAAATGGAAGATATTAAGGACCTCCGGAAGGCTGGTCTCTTTCTGCTTCTTGATCTGATTGCTACTCCTAGCATCATGGGTGTGCTCAGTGTGTGAAAAGTCAGTCGTAAGCTGAGGATCTATGTATATTTTGATGGGCATCATATTTTAATAAGAAGTTTTTAAAAAATAATATTGAATGCTGTAATGAGAAAACCATTCCTTTTTTTGTGTGTTTTTTCATTCTTTTTGGTTGTCTTAGGAAAGACGCCGATGTGAGGAGGTCTTAAACATCTCTCCAAGGCTGGCCGATCTCTCCTTTTAGCTAATGGAGAACAGGCCTCAGGCTTAGACCCTTCAGCACATAAAGAGACTGTGGGTAAATTTTAATAATCATTGTATTTATTTCCATGGCAAGTGACTCTAGTTTTCCATTCATGAAATTTCCATTTAAAAACCATTTATTCAAGCTGTTGAAAACACAAGGCAGTTCATGAGTTGATGATTGTTGAGGTTGATTGATGAGATCCTGGGGGGTGTTATTTTCATTATACCCTTCTGTCTGTTTTTGTATCTGCTTCACATTTTCCACAGCAAAGTGTTTTTAAACATTGAGACAATTAACAAAATTATTATGTAAATAATTTTACATGGTGGTATGTGGATATGTCTGAAACCATGACAGTAGCATGTGAATCACTGCCGATGGGAAAAGACAGGCCCAGAAGAGTCGGAAAGAGGTTGAGAGGCAAAGGCCAGGACTAGAGAAACAGAGTGAGGGGTAGACAGAACCCAGGCCTGGGAATGGGAGGAAAAACCCTTTCTTCCCTTGGCCTCACTGTTTCCCGAGAGAAAGAAAGCTGCTGAGGAGTGAAGGAGACTGCAAAGATCTAATTGAGCTGATGAGGGAGTGGGAGCAATGGGCAATCACCCCAGGGATGAGGCAAGGGCCAAGCCTGAGTTCAGGAGGCAAGAGTGGAGCCTGGTTTGAAGTGCTCAGTACAGAAGAGAAGACACCTGCTCACAAAGCACTTAGTCCTCCCACGGCAACGTGGGAATAGACCAGATGTGGAAGGGACTTCAGGGGTCATCCAATTCTACAGTCCCTAACCACCCCCCCACACACACCATATTGAAGAAGAAGACACTTAGAAGTCCAGAGACGGGAGTAACTTTCCCCTGGTCACAGAGCAAAGTTGCAGCTGGGTGGGAAACATGTCTTAGCCTCCTATCCTGTTCCTTGGCCACCTCTGCTCAGTGGCAGCAGTCTTGCCCATGTCCTCTCTGACCCCACCTATGGTGCTCTCCTCAGGTCTCTGGACCTGCCTTCTGTGCCCCAGAGCCACCCCGCTCCCCCCCGGCCCAGGCTAGAGAGAGGAGACTTGGGCTGAAGAAAGCCCCTGGAAGCCTAGCAGTGCTCAGTATGGGGCCCCATCTGGATCTGGAACTGGCACCCTCTGGCTGCTTCTGGCTTCCCCATCATCTCTCTTCCTGAATTCCCAGAGCTGTAGAGTCACCGGGTCTTCCAACTCCGGCAACCCCAACGGGTACGTGTGTGTGTGTGTGTGTGTGTGTGTGTGTTGGGGGACAGGGGGTGGCGCAGGCCCCTTTGGTCAGGGAAGTCGGGATGGGGGTGGGGCCTTGGCTTCCTGTTGTTCATTGCCCTGGGGCTCTGGGGGGGATTTCCCTGGCCACCCCCACCCCCTAGGGAAGGGGAAGGAGCTCTGGTGAGTCACAGGCCTGGGGCGGGAACCCAGGGTGAGAAGGGGCGGGAGAAGCCTTGTCACTGGGTGTTCTCTCAGATATTGGGGCCTGTGGCTGACTGTCAAAGACCCTCTCCTAAACACAATCCCCTTTCCTGGATGTTCTAACAGGTGCTTACCTTGGTGCTGGGGCCAGTTGGAGACACAGAGAACGAGGAGGCCTTATTTTGGGGGTTCTGCAAAGAGAAAGATGGGTCAGGGGGTGGGAATAGTGCGATGAAGCGGCTTCAGCCCCTGCCCCTTCTGTGGCTGCACAGAGGTCCCTCTACTCCCTCCTCCCTCTGCCCACCTCCCTCTAATCCACTCCCTCCTGACCTGATGGTTAGTGTCTGGTCCATTTCTTTCAGTGTCTGTGAAGAGAGGGAAAGGATGTGTTGTCTTCAGCCACCCCCACCACACCTGTCCCTTCTGTGGTCTTCCCATCTGCCACACTTCTCTGCCCACTGTGACCCTGCCCCTCCCCACCCACCTGTGTGCTCTGATGGAGAGTCCAGACCTTGCTTCTCGGCCTCCAGGGGCTTAGACATTCTTATTTCTGGGGACAGAGAAGGGATGAAAATGGGGTGAAGGACAGGAAGTCTAGAGGGCTCCTGGGCCCTTCCAACCTTCGAGCCTCTTCCAAATCCCCTCCACCCACTGCCACCTTTGAAGTGTCACATTTTGAGAGGTATCCTCTGTTCTGAGCCTCTGCCCTCCTCTGGCAGGACAAGAGGGGGCCCTCAGGACTTGAAGGAATCTTGCCTAAAGCTTTCTCCCCTTTAAAAAGCAGCGCAAGGGATGTCACCCACCGTGAAACACTGGGGCAGGGTGGGAGGTAGAAGGTGGTCACAAGAAGGTGTCAGCTGCCCGGGAGGAGATTGCTGGTGTTCCAGGAGCAAGTGCGACCTTGGCCTCCTCCCCAGGAGGACCGCCCAGGCTCCCATTCTGCCCCACCAGGTTTCGGGTGAGACATGTTTTCCACTCTGAATGGGGCCTAGGAGATGTGATGGGGCTGCAGCACCCCCAAAGGAGAGAGTTGTCAGATCTCAGGGTGTGATTAAGCCACCCTTTGGCCCACCAATTTTCCCGACACACGTCACTCCCACTGGCCTTCTTGTGTGCAAAGCAGAAGCCTTGGGGCCTCACTCTGCTGCTCTCTAACCTTAACACCCTCTGCCCCTGTCCCTGCTATGTCCTCCAATCTAACCCTAGACTCTACCCAGACTTCAGCTTGATTCCCAGCTGCATTCTCAAGTCCACCCTACAAACAGGAGGAGGTGACCAGGGAAAGGTGGCAAGCAGCAAGTTGGGCACCAGGGGAACAAATGAATGGAAAAATTGCGGGAACTCTCTGCACCGACACCAACCATGGAAAGGTGAGTGCTCACCCACCAAGCAGGAAGCTAAATAGGAGTGAGCTTACATGAACAGTTGATGTTGATGTCACCCCATTTCATAGAGGAGGGAACTGAGGCTCCAAAAGTGGTCTCACCTCTGCAAGAGCATGGCAAGGCGAAGAAGTGCCCTGATTGGGCCCAGATCTTAATGTCTCCAGGGTTCCTGTGTCTAATCTGGATCACTCCAACCTAATGGGCCCATCTCTGCATGAATCTTATCTCCAACAATTGCTAATTCAAGCTCATCCTGATACCGACTCCTACCCTTCCTACCCCTGGACCCCAACACAAATCTGGGGTTCAGCCTTACCCATTCTCAGTACCCTTACTCACCCTGATCCCAGCTTATGCCCAGATGATCCAAGTTCTTCATTTGACCTTGACTCTCAACTGTCCTCAGCCCTTACTCATGCCCCACAGCTCACTCCAAAACCCCCACCTAAACTATGACCCCACCCCAATGGAAGGAGCTGTCCAACTCGAGTGTGATCTGCACCCAAGATATTTAAAGAAGGCCTGCTACAGTGAGGACTGGGAAGAACTCAGCAACAGGGACTCGGGGGAGAGTCCGGGGATTTTGCAACTGTGGATTACTCTGTGTGAACCGCTGCTTGTGTTTCAGATTCTTTTAGAATCTTAATTCAAAAGCCACGTCATGAATTGCTGGTGGGAGTGTAAATTGATACAAGCACTATTCAGGAAAACTGAAGAGACAGTTCCCTTGCACCTGCCCCCCCCCCACGCCATGACCCAGCACATCCACTCCTGGGCATCCACCCAAGAGAAACACACATCCTGCCACTAAAGGGCACAGGCACGAATGTTTCCGCATACTTTTCATAATGGCCCCATACTGGAAAGAACCCAAGAGCCCATCAATGGGTGAACAGATAAACACAATGTGGTACATCCATACAATGAAACAGTCACAGCGATGAAAAAGAACAAGCTCCTGCTTCATGCACGCTCCTGACTCTCACAGGCCGAGTGAAAGTGGCCAAACAAAGGCAGACACACAAGTGCTAATTCTAATACATGGAGTTCAAAACACAAGCAAGCTGATCTTGAATGATCGAGGCCAGACTAGTAAGTACCTCTGGGGAGTGTCGACCATGAGGAAGCCTGTAGGATCAATACACAAGACAAAATTCATCAAGCTGCACACTTAAAAATTGAGTACTTTACTGTATATACATTATGTTTTAACAAAAAGAAAAAAAATTAAGGTTTAAAAAAGGCACATAGTCCTATTAAGGTGTAGGCTGGGAGGGTGGGGGAGGACAGTGCTCAGAATGCTATGGGGGCTCAAGTTCCGTTTCTGGGCACTGGAGATGGAGCACTGAATGCCTAATGATCGTTAGAAATCCAGGAAGATGTAAAGAGAGATGGGTTGGGGCTGCTCCCGACTCGGGCAGCAAAGGCCTGATCCTAGCTCCTACTCAGGAAAACCTTAGAGTTATTCCAGGCAACCACTAACCATCACAGGGCCAAGCCTAAGCCCCCTCCCTGTCCCCTCCCTCCAGCAATCCTTCCTACACCCAGCTCTCCCTGGCTCTAAACCTTTTTCCTTAAGAAAAGTCCAGGCCCCTTGGCCAGACTTCAGGGTGCAGCCTACTACCCTCGACAGCTCATCCTTACCACTCATGCATCCTGCTCTTTGACACCCCACCCAGCATCTCCCACTGTTTGGGGGCTCTGCTTGACGAGGAGTGCAGATCTTGCAGGTGCTATACCCCTGCCTGGCTGGCAAATGCCAGTTCTCCTGTCCACAGATGGAGCAGCCTCCAGCCCACCACCACAGAAACTCCTTTGCTGTGGAGTGAATCTGTCCACCCAAATTCGTATGATGAATTCTAAATCCCAGTACCTCCAAATATAACTGCATTTGGAGATCAAGTCTTTACAGACGTAAGTAAGGTAAGAATGAGGCTATTAGGGTGGGCCCCAATTCAATCTGACTGATATCCTTATAAAAAGAGAAAATTGGGACACAGACTCACAGAGAGAAGACACAGAGAAGACTGTCACCTACAAGTCAAG
The DNA here is from genome assembly GCF_001458135.2 of Marmota marmota marmota. Classification (NCBI taxonomy): domain Eukaryota; kingdom Metazoa; phylum Chordata; class Mammalia; order Rodentia; family Sciuridae; genus Marmota; species Marmota marmota. The sequence continues at coordinate 6,399,366 of NW_026000205.1, forward strand.
GAAATAGGCCTCAAAGAAACCAACCTTACCAACACCTTGATCTCCGGCTTCTAATTTCCAGAATTTCAAGAAAATAAATTTCTGTTGTTTTAGTCATCTAGTCTACGGTACTTCGTTATGACAGCCCTAGCAAATTAATTCATCCTCTCACACCCCCTTCCTCAATCCCCCAGGGCTGTGGTGTCTGTGACCAGGTTCCTTCTTCATCAGACCCGGGGACAGACCTATCTGACTCATTGCTGGGTCCCCAGCCTCACCAGCCCAGAACGAGTTATGTGTTTGCAGAACACCCCTCCCCGCAACTTCTGCTGCCTCCTACTTGTTCCTACCCTGCCCTGCTGTTTCCCTGCCATTTAACAAATATTCCCAAAGTCCTTGGTATATGCTGGTCCCTCTGCCTGGAATGCTGTCCCCCACTCTGTCCACCTCCTATTTATCCTTCAGGACTGCCCTCTAGGAAGCCGGGGATCTTGCCCTGCTGCTTTTGCCCTGGCTTTCCTTGCCCCAGCATCTCCCGTCACTGGCTCAGAGTCTGTAGCCTTCCAGTCCCCCATGTGTCTTTCCCATCAGAGCAGGTCTGATCTTGGGCTCCTCCACTGCCCAGCAGAGGACATGCAGGTTGACAACCAAAGATGGCCGTGTCCTGACCTCCCTCCTTCAGACCTTTCCCTCTGATCTTTCCTACAGGGACCCTTTCCTGCTCTTCTGCATCTCCTGCCCCTCTTCAAGGCCTGGCTCACAAATCCCCTCCTATATGAAGTCATCCCTCACCCCCAGGCTGTCAGTGTCTCTTTCATGTAAGTTCCCCCAGTGACTCTGTTCCCACCCCCTGACTGTGGGTTCCTTGAGGACCCAGGTTGGAGTCGCTGCTGTGCAGGACTCAGGCTGTGTCTTTGAAATGAGTGAAAGCATGAGAGGATTCTCCATGCTGTCCAAGCAAGACCCTATCTTTGCTATCACCTGACGACACCTCAATCCTCTGCCCCCGTCTCCAAAGCAATTCTGCCTAAACTTTTAAGTTAAGATTCCCTCCACAGGGTTAGCAGCTAGAGGCAAAAACAGTTTAAGGGAAAATGTCCACCATTTAGTTTCCTTCATTCTCCCTACATTTTCTAGACTACTCCCACGAGGCCCCAGTACTCACCACCCAGTCCTTGGCTGGAGCATAGCAAATTAAGTGCTTCCCTTGGCCAAGGTGTCTCTCTCTCTCTCTCTCTGTTTCTTTCTCCGTCTCTCTCTTTTGTACTGGGGATTGAACCCAGGGAAACTGAGCCACTAAGCCACATCCTCAGTCCTTTTTAATATTTTATTTAGAGACAGGGTCTCTCTGAGTTGGTTAGGGTCTTGCTAAGTTGCTGAAACTAGCTTTGAACGCACGATCCTCTTGCCTCAGCCTCTCGAGCCGTTTGGGATTATAGGTGCCAAACTATCTCTCGATCATCCTTTCTCCCTTATCAGAGTGCAATTCAAGGCAAGGGTAAAGTCATTCCTATCAAGGCTGAATAGGGGCTCCATTTTTACCATGCACCAAAAGCTAAATGATGCGTGGACAAGGACTCGAGGGCATCGTCCATCAGGGATTAGGGACCTGGAGAGGCCATGGAAAACTTTGCTTCAACCTCTGCCCAGGCAGGAATGCTTCATGCCCTGCCCTTGACTTTATGAAAATTCTGGTGCTGCTTTTTTTGTTTGAGTTTTTTTTTTGGGGGGGGGGATTGAGCCCAGGGGGAGCTTAACCACTGAACTATATCCCCAGCCCCCTTTTTACGTTTTATTTAGAGACAGGGTCTCACTGAGTTGCTTAGCTTAGCACCTCGCTGTTGCTGAAGCTGGCTTTGAACTTGTGATCTTCCTGCCTCAGTCTCCTGTGCCCCTAGGATTACAGGCATGTGCCATTGTGCCCAGCCAACTGGTTTTAATGGAACAAGGTGTGACATGCCATCTGATTTAAACACACACACACACACACACACCATGTGCTCCCAATGATTCTGATGTGCTCCAGTGCCCTGGCATCTCCAGAAGTCCCTCTCTAAGTTTCACTTGAATAGAAAAGTTGGTTGGTTACTTAGGATTATGACCCTCTCTGACTTTCCAAGGAGCATGTAATTTTTTGGAGGAACTGGACACCAATAGCAATGCATGACTAGGCCCCTCGGAGCCACACCTTGAATCCCACCATTCTTAGGCGAGATCCACCCAGGGCTGCCCTGCCCTGAGTTCATCCACTGCCCCAAGTCTGGGACTCTGGGTCCCTTCCACCCTCCCCGACCCTCCCTCCCCGGACTTTCACTTCTCCTCTGCATTTCCCCCAGCCAGTTTTAGCAGACTTAGGCGAGCTTCTCGTTAAGCACTTACCGAAAATAAGGCTAAATATAGAGGGCCCAAGGACTGCCCCTCACCCTTCCTGGCCCCGCTTGGCCTGTCCCCTGGGTCCTCTGCCTCTACAGCCCGCCTTGATACTAGCTATGCCCTGGGAGCCCCTGTGGGCAGGGTTGATGCTGCCGGGAACCTCTGTGGGTCCAGCTGGCCCAGCCCCCGGCCTCCCCAGGAGCAGCACCTCCCACCCTCCCCCAACCCCACAGCTGTCCCTGGTGGCCTCAAGGGAGTGAGCACTTCTGAGCTGTCAAGAGGGAGGGATAGCCATGCAGGCAGCAGACACAACAAGAGAGGTGGCCTCCAGCTGTGCCAACAATAGGCAAGAACTCCACATCACACACCACAGCCACAGCCAAGCAGGGCCTGGCCAACACACACAAGACAGAGGTGTGCACAGATGCCAGACAGGAATGTTCACAGGTCTGCTGATAAAGACAGATGCCTAGTTGTGATGCCAGGGGAAGTTATGCAAAACATATACCCAGATGTTACACACTTATACACTGTTGTACCCAGAGTCACCACCACACATAGATGTGCACAATGCCCAGAGCCTCACGGAGATAGATAGATATGCACACACAAGTCACACAGATACACACATAGACGTGCCCAAACATGCACACAGTCACATATACAGAGTCACTTCATCCTGGACAGGATGACCAGAGCAGACCCCTGGGCCAGTTCACAGATGTGAAGTGAGAGTCCATGTAGGATGAGGAATCTGTCAAAGGCTGCATAATGTATTAATTCATGTCTGGGCAGGGAAAACCCAGGCCAGTCCACCCAGGTAGGGCTGTTTTGTGAAAAATTGCAAGTAAAGAGTCTAACTTGCTGCATATCACCTATGCAGTCCCCATTTGGTCCCCGACAGAGACTAGTCAGTGGTGGAACAGATACCGTGCATGTGAAGACACTATGAATCTTGTGTCCACAATACACAGGCACACACACACACATACACAGCTGACACAGTCAATAAACACATGCCATCCTTTAAATAGTCTTCCTCCTTTACCAGGCACAGTGGCACACACCTGTAATTCCAGCAGCTTGGGAGGCTGAGGCAGGAGGATCACAAGTTCAAAGTCAGCCTCGGCAACTTCACAAGGCCCTAAGCAACTTAATGAGACCCTGTCTGAAGATAAAAATTTTAAAAGGAATGGGGATGTGGCTCAGTGGTTAAGCACTCTGAGTGGGTACAATTTCTGGTACCCCCTCAAAAAAAAAGGAAGAAAAAAAAAAGAAACATCTTTCTCCCGTCCCACCCCCTCCTTACCTCCTGGGCCCTGCTCACACCAATTCATACTTCATATCCCAGCTCAGACAGTCCCGTCCTCTAGAAAGCACTCTCTGACCCTGCACTAGCTGAACTGGATGTTTTCTGGCCTCCTACTACCCCCGTGCCTCCCCAATTCCTGCCTTGATCACTCTGTAGGATCACTGGTGACAGGTCTGTCTTCTCCACTGAACTTGGGGCTCCAGGAGGGCAGACATGAAGCTGCCTTTTTCAGTTGTATTTCCAACACCCAGCACAGAACCACTCAATAAATATGTGTTGGTAAAGGATCAGAGTGATGCCCACATACACTGGTGCACATAGGAGGGCATACATCAAGCCAAGATTCACACCCACAGACACCCAGAAACGTGACATACCCACAGTCATGCCCATACAGCCACAAATGAAAGAATCATGAAGTACCAAGTACTTGCCACATTCCAGGCACTATGCTAAGCATATTACACATGTCATCTCATTTAACATTCCCATCAATACTGTCAAGTGATAATCCGCACTGTGCCGAGGTGCATTCTACTCAGTGAACTAACAAATATAAATCATATTATACAGTGCCTGGCACACAGAGTTCACTTAGGCAACTGACATTTGGTGGAGGAGGCATTTAATAAGTACACAAATATATAATGAAATTTCAGGCATCAATAAGTGCTGTGAAGAAAAGAAAAGGCAGGTGAGGGGATCGAGAGAGGCTTATTGCTAATTTACACAGGGATATCAGACCTCTGAGGCGGTGACAGCTGAGGGGAAGAAGCAAGTCAAGAGAGCATTGCCAAGGCCACCTTACAATGCCACACATAGCCCCCTACACCAGCTCATACACTTGCTAATGTGCTCATAAGAACCACCCTCAGAAGATTCAGAACTACTGCACACACATGCTCACACACATATACAGATGCACCACAACCTGTACACAGATGCATACATACGCTCAAAAGAATGGCAATACCCAAGTCCAGCAACTTAGCCTGCCAACCCCTTACCAGCCCCACCCAAGTGTCACCCACATTGCTCACCCCACTGGTTTTCCATACACGGTCTCACTACTAACACCTGGCTCTGTCCCTTCCTCCCAGAGACCCCCTCAGAACAGGGCAGTAGACATGGGGACAAAGGTTGGAAGCGTCAATGCCTGCTGTGAAAAGGTAGGGAAAAGGAGCCAGGGAGTGTGTGTGTGTGTGTGTGTGTGTGTGTGTGGCAGGGAGCCAGCCTGGGAAGAGGGGGAATTGCTGGAGTACAGAGCAGGACAAGAGAGAAAGCTAAAAAGGGATGGCAGGGGGGTCAGCTGAGTTGCCAGCACAACAAACCCAAATGTGCTCAACCTGTCCTTCCCACCAGTGCATAGGCACCTGCCCCCTTACCTGGAGCCCCCATGCTGGAGTGAACCATACTGCCCGCCCCACCAGGGCTGGGGGAACAACTGTGTCATCTCCCCGCCCTCTCTGGGGGCCAGCCCTCCTTGCCGGAAGTCACCCAGGGAGGAAACCACAGGGCTGGTCCGCCCCCTTCGGAAGGGAAAATACCCTGGCCCACAGACCTGCTCCAGCAGCCTAGCTGACCCCAAATCATGTGTGTGTGTGTGTTTGGGGGGTGGGAGTTAGTGGGATGGAAAGAAAGCAGGCTGGAAGAGTTGAGTCCTGCGGCTGCAACCCCGGGAGATGCCTACAACAGTGACCTCAGCCCTCTTACTGCCCCCCATGGGGAACAGGAGACATGGGTCTGGGAGAGAAGGTAGGCTGATAGCAATAACAGCAATAACAAACCCTAGCTGGCAGTTTATTGGGGGCGGATCTTCCCAGTGCCTGGCCTTGCGCATCATACTTGACAGGAGTCTTCTGGAGCAGCGGGCATTATTATTTGTCCCGTTTTACAGACGAAAAGACTGAGGATCAGAAATGTGAAAAGCAGCTTTCTGAAGGGCCCAAGGTCAAAAAGCGATGAAGCCAAAAAACAGGACACTGGGGATGACCAAACCCTGCACCTGTGCACAGGTAAGCCATCCAGGGTCACAAATGGGAAGAAATAGTGCCTGTGGGCAGTGACAGCACCGGCGGAGAGTCGGGTCTTAGTCCGGGCGGGTAAGAAGTCGGTCAGGAGGCAAATGCGGACGTCCAAGGCTGTGTGGTGGGGGAGCCCACTCAGTGCCCTGGAGCCGAGGGCTGGCCCTGCGCGCTGCGGAGCTCGCAGCCTAGAGTCTACCTCCGTAACCGCCAGAGGGCGGCAGCGCCCAGCCAATGGGCTGGAAGGCGGGGCTGGCTGCGGAGGAAGAGCCCCTCCCTCCCCTCCCCTCGAAAACACCACCTCCCCGCCCCGCCCGCGC
>NW_026000205.1:6405461-6419153 GCF_001458135.2 Marmota marmota marmota
CCGCCCCCGCGCGCACACCTGCGAGGGTCACACAAAGGCGCAGGACTCCCCGCGCACCGCGGAGCAGACAAAGGGGCGCCAAAGCGTCGGGCCTCTTCCTTATCTCGACGTACAGGGTCCGAGGATGCAGAATCACAAGGCGCCTCCAAATACCTCTCCTGCGGCCCGGGACTCCCCGGGACACGCTGTGCCCCACGCTGTGGGGGCCCCCCAAACCACACGTCCGCAAACACACGTTTGGACTCACCCCAAGTGTTTCTACACGTGGACCCTAGCACTTCAAACACACACAGACTCCTATGAACACATCTCTGTGTACATGGCCCCAGTCCTCCCTCCTGACCATGGTCTCTCCCTTATACAGACACCTTCTTCTACTCCTCTATGTGGACCCTTGGGCACAAGGTCACATCTACACATATGACCAGTCTAGGTCTGGCCACGTGTATCTACATTCACACACATGCACACCCACAAGGGATGTGATAGACAAGCACAACTACATGGGTGCCCTCCCCATCTGCACATGGCCAGTCACCCGGATACACCTGGGCAGGCAGGTGGGCAAGACAGGGATGACCACAGTTCTCCCATCTGCACAGGGAGGACAGTTTCTAGGCTCCCACACTCCACAACATTCCATACCGTCAAGGCCATTGCACAGAGGACACCCACAGACCACACAGCATCTGGCTGCAGGGTTCCACACATGAAGGTCTTTCAGATAGCAGTCTGGTGGCAGTGGGCTACTGGAGCCTTGTCTTAGAGCTGCATTTGCCCAGTGAGCTCTGTTTTCATTTAGGATTTATGTTTGGGGGGGGGTTGGAAATGGGGGTCATATGACATTAATGGGGGGCAAAATACACTGGACACCCCTATGCTCCACCCTGAACATATTCAGCATCATCAAAGTGAGAAGCACACTTTTACACATGACTCCAGGCCAGCCCCTTAAGTGGAGCAAGGAGAGGACCGCCCACTTCTAGGGCAGTGCTCCCAGGTCTGAAGGGGAGTCCAGGAGCTGGGAAGGCCTTACTTGCTCCCTCGGGGGATGAAATCACCACCCCTGTCACCTCCCATGTTGGCTTTACTGTTATTGCCTCAGACCAGAGCTCAATCCCTGGGCCTGAATGAGGGGACCTGGGGTGGGCCTGCCCAAGAGAGAACAGAGGGGCAGAATTTGGGACACAGTAGGTAGGTAGGACTTGACAGCTGGGAATGGAGAGACCCAGGCAGGGGGAGATGGTGGCCTCCCTGACAGAGAAGAGGACTCAAGCCAAGCTGAACAGGGCAGGTAGGACACAGGCACTGGGGAGCAGTGGGGGCCACTCGAGGTGTAGGGAGCCTGCAGGGAGGCGGCACAGGGGAGGCCAGGCTGGGCTCAGGGCTGAGCGGTAATTAAAGGAGACGTAGGGGGCTCCCCAGGGCCAGCGGGGCTGGTAACTGACACGCGGGCCCCATTGCTCCGCTCATATTTCTCGCCGGATCGATACGTTTGACTCCCGACAAGACAATAATCGCTTGTACGCGGCTGGCGAGTCGATCAAATACATTATTAGAGCGAGGTCCCCCGGGGGCCCGCAGGAGAGTGGGGGGGCAGCAGCCAGCCCACCGGGGACAGCAGAGAGAGATTCTTCACCCCTTAGGGCCCCCCTGCCATGGCCTATTCCTCCCGGCCACCCCTGGGGACACTCTCTGTGGCTCAGTTCCCCAGTATCTCTCTGGACTCCTGTTATCTTTAGCAGTCTTTCTGCTCAGCCTTCAGCCTCATCCCTGCTCTATGTGGAGACCCAAAGGGCCTTTCCCCATAGATGCTGGCCTCATCTGTAGGGTTTTAGCATGTGGGAGTTCAGAGGGGCACCTCAGAACCCTTGCCTGGTGGGAGACAGGGAAACTGAGTTGCAGGCCATACCCTGAGTCCATGACTGGACTTGGAAGTGAACCTGGGCCCCATATTCATTAGCACCAATTTTTCTCTGCCTGGCCTCCCTTCTGCATCTAAGCACATTGGCCTTCAGCAGAGTCCAGGCCAGGGACAGCCTCCGAGGGATAGTGAGAGCTGGCTTAGAGACCTACATGGGCAGGAAAACAAGGATGGTAGGAATGGCAGACAAACCCATAAAGAGAAGTGTGGCCAACCCTGCTGCAGGCCAGGCAGTCCGTCAGGGGCCTCAGTGACCCTCAAACCATGCCCAGCCTCAGCTCTGGCCCACCGCAGGCAGTGCTTGCCCATCTCTTGCCCACTTTCCCATTTTCTGGGCTCAGAACTACTTCCTATTGACATGCTACCTAACCCCCTGGATCTGAGGTTCCCTCAGGACTATTTCTTCAACAGCCCCAAGTCAAAGTCAAGTCCTATATGGATCGACCAGCATCTAGGGACTCAAAATATTTCTTTACCTTTTCCTCCTCACTATCGTCATCAACACTAGCAGTAGCAGCAGCATCACTGTCTATTCTGTGCTATTTGAACCAATAAATTATTCCTAAATCTTCACAACAGTCTGAAGAGGTAAGGTTTGTTATCATCCCCCATTTTGTTGGTGGGGTTCAGAGAGTAGAGTCATCTGACCCAAGTCACATTGCGTGTGAGTGGTAGAGTATGAATTCAAACCTGGGTCCATTCTCCCCACAGCTTGTTCTCTCTCTGCTCTGCCATGGACCTCCTTTTAGACTTTGGAAGCCTCCCCATCATCCACTGGACAACAGGAATAGCCACTCTGTCCACTCAGGAACACTGGAATCCTCCACAGCCCCCACCCAACTCTGACAGCTCTTAGAGCCAGTTTCTGGATGTTCAGCAAGGAACTAGGTTCCTTCTGACCCCATCTGGTCCTGCCTCAAAGTAAGCCAACCCTTCTCCAGTTCCTTATTCTATACATTTCCTACATGTTTCTGGGTTCTGAGCCCTGTGCTGGGAGCAGAGGACCCAGAAATGAGCTAGACCTGACTGCACTCAAGTTGCTCATGGTGTGGGGGGAAGACATGCAGATAAAATATCTGCTAGTCCATCCCTCAGTCAGTATCCAGGAAATGCTACTGTGCCAGGACATGGCTAAACCCAGAGAATACAGGGATATGCTTTATCCCTCACCCCCCAGAGCTTACATTTTTGGAGAGGAGGATCAGTTTTTTTTTAAATCACCAAATAAATATATAATCCCAATTTGGGAAAAGTGCTTTCAAGAACAGGTGAAGGACCCAGGCATAGTGGCACATGCCTGTAATCCTAGCGACTTGGGAGGCTGAGACAGGAGGATCATGATTTCAAAGCCAGCCTCAGCAACTTAGCGAGGCCCTAAGAAACTCAGTGAGACCATGTCTCTAGATAAAACATAAAACAGGGCTGAGGATGTGGCTCCGTGGCTAAGCACTCCTGGGTTCGATCCTCAGTACCAAAAAAAAAAAAAAAGAATAGATAAAGGAGCTTAAATGGATGGTGGCACATTGCAGAAATCTGTCCCAAGGAGGTAACATTTACTTTGTAATTCAGCACAATATTCAGGATGCAAAAGATGTGGAGAAAAGCATTCCAGGCAGTGTGAACAGAAGAGTTGGTGGCCCTAAAGCAGCAAGCAACATGAAAATTCCAGGAACTGAAAATCAGCCTGTTCAGCAGGTACAGAGTGAATGAGGAAGAGGATATGATGATGAGGTGAAGAGGTGCAGGGCCAGGCCACACAGGGCCTTGCAGCCCCTGGCAAGAATTATGGAATTTGATTCAAGAACAGTGGGACACCACGAGAGAGTTTTAAGCAGGGAAATGACATGATTTTGTGAACATTTTCATGGATGATTATGGCTGTGGTGGTGGGGGTACACCAAAGAACCAGAGGGTGAGGGGGTCAGCCATGAGGAAGCTGATACAGTGTCCACATGAGGGATGATGAGGACAGAACCAGGAAAGTGGCAGTGGGGGAGGAAAGAAGGAGGTGCCTCTGGAAGAAATTTTCTGTGCAGACAAAACAGGATTTGGTAGCTAGATAAATCTGGGGTGTGGAAAAGAGGAAGGAGTCAAGAGTGAGCCCAGCTACTTGGAAGTAGTTCCTGCATAGGAAGATGGGGGAGGAGGGAGAGCTTAAGCTTGGATGAGAAAGATCAGGGCCCAGAGAGACAAGAACCTTAAGGATGGATTTGATGTTGTAGATGGAAGGCTGCTGAGAGGGAGGTTCTGAGTGAGGAAGAGCCACCAGGGACTGGTATGGAGACTGGCTGGTGGGGTGAATCTGGAGGCAGGATGACCAGTGCTGAGAGTGGACACTGGTCCAGGCAGCCAGGGAAGACTGAAACATGAGGTGAAGGTGAGGATACAAACTCAATCTACAGTCACTAGGGACCAGGAGATCAAAGGGCGGTGGGGGGGGATGCTAGGCTATCTCTGACGGACATTGGGAAGGGGAACAAATTTGGGGGAAGATCAGAAAGAAGCACCTTGGAATCAGTAAGGTCTATGGATCAGACAACCAGTGATGCTTAATAAACCACACTGACACAAGACACTGGACATACCCACTACTACCCGAGCTTCCCAAATCCACCAGAATGTACAGTCACCTCAAGTAAGAAGAGAAGTTCTGTGCTGTGGCTCAAAAAAACATAAAAATCAGAAGACCAGGTTGCTGTTTTACAACTGGACATCTGATGATTTAGGGGCAGCCTCCCTGTACACTCTCGGCCTCAGTTTCCCAACTCTAAGAGGAAGGTAGGCTAAAGGGATACTGTTAAGACTTCTTTCAGCTCTAAAATTCTGTGGCTTGAAAGAAGCAAGAAAGGTAAGAAAGACTGATGATCAGCTCAAACAGAAAGAGAATGAATTGCAGGTCTACTCTATGGAAGACCTCACTGAGTTTATTTAGAATCCCTTGATTCCTCACTGCCACCTTAGAAGTAAGGACTCTTAATATCCCATTTTAAAGATGAGGAAATTGAGGCCCACAGTCACCTGAAGTCTTGCTGACCCACAAGCCTGTGCTTAAATTGCTGTGTTGAGCTCATTGCTCTTACCCTAACACATGTCTCTCTCAGATTGTAGGTCCCCCAAGAACACAGTCCTTCATTTCCATTGCCATATACTCACTGGTCTCCAAAGGAGCAGATTCCTAGAGTCTCGTCACTGTACCCATGGACATCCCCTTCTGCACCCAGACTTTCCATTGCACGTGTGCACACACATGCACATGCACACATGCATCCTGCTCTGCTCCAGCTCTGACTTCCCCTCTTCCAGCATCTCAGTGACCACTATTGTCTCCCCTGTGCAGGGAGCTGTCCAAAGGCTGAAATGAATCTCCTTAGTCCAGACCCTTATCCTTGTCCACCCAGGGCCTTCTGGGGACTCCTGGATGCCCCCAGGACAAATCAAATCCCCATACCATGGCCTCAAGAGCTCTGAAGGGCCTCTATCCACACAAGCACCAAACTCCAGCTACACTGGAGGAACTGAGTTCATCCCCACCTTGGGGCCTTTGACCTGGTTGATGCTCTTGAATGCCACTCACCTCCTCCCAGTTTTCTCATCCTTTAGGATTCAGCTTGGAGCCGGGTGTGGTGGCGCACATCTATAATCCTAGTGGCTTGGGAGGCTGAGACAGTAGGATCACAAGTTCAAAGCCAGCCTCAGCAAAACTGAGGCTCTAAGCAACTCAGTGAGGCCCTGTCTCTAAATAAAATACAAAATAGGGCTGGGGATGTGGCTCAGTGGTTGAGTGCCCCTGAGTTCAATCCCTGGTACCTTCCTCCCTACCAAATAAGATTCATCTCAGAGGTCACTTCCTTAGAGGGCACTATATTCATCACATTCTACTATAATATTCATTTTTATTTTCTTCATGGGCTTTTGAATTTAATTACTATCTAGCTGTTTTAGTATTTTGACATCTAAAATGTAAGCTCTCTGAAAGCAGGTGTTCTTTTCTGTTTTCTTCACCATGGTATCCTAATGTTATCAGTGCTGGGCTTGAACCCTGTTATTGTTGAATGAGCAATTCCCTCCAGGCTTCCATGGCCCACAAACTGAAGTCTATGGCTGGATCTCCAAGCCCAAATGGATATGCCCCCTGTCAACCTCTTCAGCCATTTGCCCTCTGAGTTCACCTTCAAGCTTTGCTCAGCAACAAGGATTACGATGCGTGCCGTGTCCCTCCTGCCTGCTTTATCTTCCACACAGATTCTACCCCCTGCTCAAATCTCCCCTCTCTGGAAGCCTTCCCTGACTCCACCAGAAACCCAATCAATAGGAAGGACCCCAGTCTTCCTACAGGACCAGGCAGCACCCCTGGGCCTTAGCACTATTCGTACTGTCTTGAGTTGCTTCCCAGTGAGGCTGTCCCCTGCAGCCTGTGATATTCTTAAGGATAGGACTGGGTTCGATTCATTATTGTTGAGTTGGGACCCAGCATATATCCAGGGCTCCAAAATGTATTGAATGAGGACATTTTCCCCATAGAGTAAGTATAAGTATACATATACATGAATATTATGACTAGTTGGAGGGTTAGACAGATTAAATGGGTTCTCCCACTTATTTGCCTTATAACTAGGTCAAGGACTTCCCTCTCTGAGTTGCAGGTTCCTTATCTGTGAAATGGAGGCAGTAACACAGGATGACAAGAACTTCATTCATGTTAAGTATAAACTTGCCATCATGCCATAAGTACAAAAGAGTTCATTAAATCAAGGTCTGAGTGAAGGGAAGGGAGGGGATGTGGGGGTGGAAAGGATAATAGAATGAATTGGACATTATGACCCTATGTGCATACATGATCACATGACCTGTGTGACTCTACATCATGTACAACCAGAAGAATGAGAAGTTATACTCCATTTATGTATGATGTGTCAAAATGCATTCTACTGTCATGTATAACTAATTAGAACAAATATAATTTTCTTAAATCAAAGTCTGAGATTGATAAAATCAGGAACAATCTTGATGCCACCAATAGAACAGTGGTTAAATAAATTGGTGGTATGTTCATATTCAGGAATCTTATATGGTCATGAGTGAGAATGATATATATCTATGGATATGGACGTGGAAAGCTCTCCAAGGCACTATTGAGAAAAAATAATCAAGTTGCAGAATGAAGTTTACACTTAGATATCATTTAGGTAAAACACTCTACATTTTCTGTGGGTGCACAGGCATTGAGAGGAAAAGGTCTGAAAGATAATGAATTAACTAATGACTACTACCTTTGGTGAGGGAACCAAGACTGGAGAAGCATAGAGGATTCAAAGGAAATTTTAACCTTTTCTGTAAATGATTTTGGTTTTGGCTATGAGATCATATTCATTTTTAAATTAAAATTAGAATACCAGGTAGAAAAGCAAAGCAATGATTATCCTAAAGGTTTATCAGGCTAGAGGCTCGTGGTTGCCTCCAGCAGGGAGAGAGGGTGCTTGGGAAGGGATTCAGGGAAGGAACTTATGGATGCTGGGGTGCCTTTGACACCTCAACTCTAGTGGTGATGATAGAGATGTTCGCTGGGTCAGCATTCATTCAACTGTCCATTTTTGTCCTGTCCAGTCACCATAAGCTTCCTGAAGGCAAGGGCAAATTTGTACACGTGATAGCATCATCTGACTCTTCTTCCCTCTTTCATTCCACTGCTCAGAAACAAATTTAAATAAGTTGGTGTCCAGCGTTCGATAGGGCGCGCCCGTAGCTGCAAACACTTGGCGGGACTGAGGCTGCTGTCCAGGGTACTAACAGCCAAGACCGGAAGGCCATGGGGGAGGCTGGCAAAGTAAGCCAGTTCTAAGACTTCTTACTGTAAAGGCCACTCTAGATTGTGCCCTGTGACTTGACGCCACCCCTTCTGTACTCCCCCTGGCTCTCTCCCATCCTCTACACACTTCCTTCATGCTGGCTGGATCTCGCTTTCTGCAACCCCAAGCCCAAGCTCTCCTCCTTGCCTCAAGACCTTGCTTTTGCTCTTCCCCTGCCTCATGCAATCTTTCCCCAGTCATTCTCCTGCCTTCTCCCCTCACTTACTGCGAGGTTCCAGTTAAACATGACCTCTATAGAGAAGTCCTTTTGATCACTCTAACTCTTCTTCTCTCATCACTCCATTCTTTACCATATTGCATTTTCTTCTAACACTCTCCTCTAATGTTCAAGTTTCCATGTGTTATGTATTATGAACTTGCTAATTGTCTCTCTTCCACAACCTGAATGCTTTTGCTTGGAGGATGGGGAGCATGTCTGTCCTGTTATTTTTTGGTGGGGAGGGTATCAGGGATTGAACTCAGGGGTACTCAACCACTGAGTCACATCCCCAGCCCTATTTTATATTTTGTTTAGAGGTAGGAACTCACTGAGTTGCTTAGCATCTCACCATTGCTGAGCCTGACTTTGAACTTGCAATCCTCCTGCCTCAACCTCCCCAGCTGCTGGGATTATAGGCATGTACCACCATGCCTGGCTGTCCTATTATATTTTGTCTTCCTTTTAAAAAATACTTCAGGTGCAAAAAACTGGATTAATTATAAACCTTGGTCATGGTGTATTCCCATCACTGAGCTAGATAGAGCCCTTTTTCATTATTTATCTGTTTACTTAAGTGTTTTTTTAAATATTTTTAGTTTTAGATGGACACAATACCTTTATTTGTTTATTTAGTTTTACATAGTGCTGGGGATCCAACCCAGGGCCTCACACATGCTAGGCAAGTGCTCTACCACTGAGCTACAACCCCAGCCCAATTTAAGTGTTTTTAATAATGTGTTAACATGAACCCACCACTCAACATTCAGATTACATTTGTGACAATAATCCCACTGAGTTGTGTCTTTCCTGTGTCTCCAGTGCCTGCAATGTAGTGGGTATTCAGTATATATTTGCTGAAGAGAAAATGACCTCCATACCCTGCCAAAGGGGACTATTGGGAGTGTGCACCTGGGTGGGGGTGGAGAAGAAATCAAAGGCCCGGCCTTCCACTAAGCTCCCCACTCTCCAGTGGGGACATTGATGCTTAGCAAGTTAGGTCATTTACCTGTGGTTATGGGGATGGAACTATGACCAGTACCAGGCAGCTGGACAGCAAAGTCCATGTTGCCAACATGGTTTTCTTCCTCAAACTTACGCTTTGCCCACCTCTTCCCTTTGACTCAAATGGTGGACTTAAACCTGGGCTTTGCTGTCCAAGATATCCACATGTCTCCCTTCCCTGTCTTGTTATAGCCTCCTGCCAATAAGAGCCAGTCACTAGGAGCTTGTCTATTGATTGCCAGCCTTGAGTCACAAGGACTCTGGGATGCAGACCAAACGGTATTCCCCACTCCACTTTACAGGCTCTTGGCACCTTCTGCAAGCCCACAAGCAAGTCTAGGTGTGAGAGGAGCCTACACCTTTCAGATCTACTTGTTCCTGACACCACCTTACTCAGAGTTCACCTCCTTCATGGAATCTTCCAAGGGAATGCCTCTCACTCACTTCCAGGCTTGATCTCATTCTGATCACAAACTTCTGCTCAGTGCTAAGAACACCAGGAACTTTGCAGTTTATGTGAAGACCAATAAATAGATGCAATCCAGGCCCCTACCTCCCAGAGGTTCCTCCAGCCTCTAGAGAAAAAGTAGCAGATGCCCTGGTGAGAGGAAAAGCTCAGGTATGTGCAAGCCCAGACCTTAACTCTCTCTCAATGTCTTTGAGCCTCAATATCATCACCAATTCCAAAAGTGCCCTCTGATTCCTTCACTCCCCTACTGCAATCCAGGCCACCAATCTCTGCCCTGAATGACTTTAGCAACCTTCTCCCTGAGGATCTTCCTACTTCCATGCTTGACCCTGATGAGTCTTGTCTACTCTTAACACCTAGAGAGAGTATGCTCAGTACCCAACAAGCACCTGGCTCATGGAGAGTACTCAACAGAATGCTGAATGCATTTGTTCCACAGGGGCACCTGAGGCTTCTGAACCTTAGTTTCCACTTCCTTAAACCAAGATAATAATTCATCTATTACAAGGAATAATGAGGATCCAAGCAGAGAATGAATATTGATAATGCTTTAGAAAAAGTGCTCCAAAAATATAAAAGCTTAAAAGAGCCAGAACTAGGGGATGAGCACTATTTCAGAGAGGAGCAAGGAGGAGGGGCACGGCCTTTTATCAGGTAATCTTATTGTATTTTATATTTCCGGCTTCACTAATTCCTATGAGGTGGTGGTTATGACCCAGAGGAAGAAACAGGATCAGAGAGAAAAATCCAACTACCATGGTGTCACAGTGAATCCACGGCAGAGTCAGGATTTGAACCCCTCACACTAAAGCATTCATATTTTCTAAGCACCTCCTTAGCTGGGGGCTCTCAAAAAACATTTCTGGGTTGAATCAATGAAAGTCAGCCAGAACCATTGGGTCTAAATGGCAGTCCTGACTCTGGCACTAACCATTTGGTGACCATGAGCAAGCCACTTGCCTTCTTAGCCTCAGTGGCCCTATCTTGAAAGCAGGATTAATGACAATGCCTGCACCTAACGTGTCAGAGTCAGCAAGACAACCCAGGTCCCAAAAAGCTGTCCATAAGCAGCTATTAGGATTGTTACTCTTCCACTTGAGGGAACAGTGTGAGCAAAAAATGATGAGAGGCCAGTGGAGAGAGGAACACTCAGGGAGGGCCATGCAACAGAGGGGACATCTAGAGCCAGATGAGAAAGGACTCCCAAATCTGCACCTAGCTGCCAAGGCAGGAAGTGGGAAGTATTGATGAGTCCTGAACTTCAAGGAATAGCTCCTGACCAAGTGTATGATCCTCAGGAAGCCATAGAGGTAGTGAGGTCATTGCTGCAGAAGCATCCCCTATCTCCTGCCCATCGAATTATCTTCTGACCCAGAGCCCTCCCTTCATTCCAGGTTTCTCAACCCCACTAGAATCCCACACTCCTAAGCCATTCCTGCCAATCTTGTCGCCCAGCCCTGGTCCTCTAGCTCATGCCCTGGCCTTCCCCACTAACCAGCCTGAAGGAAGGCTCTCTTTTCTTAGGAAGGCCTTTTACCAGCTGGAAAGCTGTTATCTGAGGGTAGTCAAACACTTACAACTAGCTGAGGTATAAGCAAGCATGTGACCTGTGGCTAGGCATGAGTGTCTACACACAACTTTTTTAACCTAAAGGGCTTCATCCCTCGAGTCAGTGGGACCTGTGTGACACAGAGCTTCTTACTCCCTTCATAACCAGGGATCTGTAGACCAAGACAGCAAGACATGGACACTGACTTAGTGGAAAGATCTGTGGATGTGCAGTGGAGTGACCAGTTGGGTCACTGAGTCTTGGATGAAGATGGCAGCTTAGAAAGGAGATCTAGGGTCACCTCAGAATTATTTTCCTGTCAAGTGACCCCCATCTGTCGGCTTCTCAATTCACCCCAGAGATTCTGAATCCCTTGCTCTTTCCTCTGCTCTGTCTCTGCTCTTTCTGAGGCCACCCTTCTCTCTCTCTCTCCACCCCCTGGCCTATCCTACAGCATAGGCTCTTCATTCCATCATTTGCTCCACACATATCCCTTGAACCCTGTCCATGTGACAGATACTGAACTAGGGATCAGTTCAGTATCAGTCATATCGACAGACCCCTGTCACATACAAAACTCTTAACCCAGAAATCTGATAATGGAGGTGGGGCCTGGGATCTTGAATCTATCTTTCACACTACTCCTTAAAGCATGACCCCAGTCATGTCACTCCTAAGCCCAGACTGAGCAGAAAAACCTTGGCATACCAGAGCTTGCTTTCTCTCTTCTTTCTTTCTTTCTTTCTTTTGTGTGCGTGTGTGTGTGTGTGTGTGTGTGTGTGTGTGTGTGTGAGAGAGAGAGAGAGAGAGAGAGAGAGAGAGAGGGACTGAGGATTGAACCCAAGGGTACTTAACCACTGAGCTCTTTTTTAATTATTTTTTTAGTTGTCAATGGAACTTTATGCTATTTATTTATTTATATGTGATTGAACCCAGGGCCTCACACATGCTAGGTAAGTGCTCTACCACTGAGCTGCAACCCCAGCCCAACCACTGAGCTCTTTTTATTTTTTATTTTGAGACAGAGTCCCACTAAGATGCTGAAGGCTACCTCTAACTTGCAATCCACCTGCCTCAGCTTCCCAGGACTGGGATCATAGGTGTGCACCATCATGCCCAGCAGTCCTTCCTATTTCTACAGATTCATCTTCCCAAGCCACCAAGAGATAGTGACAGCCCAGTCCTGCATCCTTGAGATATCATCATGGGGGCCCCTAATATGACAGTGGGATGACCACATTCACCAGAGTGGGGAATCCTGCTAGAGAAGCCCCCAGTCCTTTTGCAGAAACTAAAAGAACCCTGGGCTTTCAAGACACAGGAGATGCCACGAACACCATCTGAACTGCTTATTTTTCAGGGGAAAACCAGGCTCAGAACAAGCAAGTGACTTGAGCAAAGCCACACAGGAAGTGTGAGGCAGACAGAGGGCCCAGCCCTCAGGACTCCAGCTCCACGTCTGCAGGTGTAGACAGCTCTCACTCCAGCAGTTACTGATACTGTGAGAGAGAGCGAGCAGAGGGGCAGAGACCCTTTCTCTCTGCTCCCGTTGATGTTTCAGGGGCTCTGTTTATTTTTACAGTAGTGGGAGGGGGGCTGAACCAGGAGAGATGTAGGAAGACACAAGAGATGGAGGGGGGCAAGGGTAGAGGGAAAAACAGAGCAGAGAAAAGAGGAGTGAAGGGAGGGAATAACCGGAGCCTTGAAAGGTAGAACAGAGAAGTATGTGCAGGTTTTTAAATCCCTGGAGGGAGAGGCAGCAATAAAGGAAAGAATCAGAGTCAAACAGAGAGACGGAAACATACAGAGAAAGCGAGGAAGAGACAGAGAAAGCAGAAAGAGAAAAAGAGAAAAGAAAGAAGGGAAGGGAGAAAAGCAAGCTGTGGTGGGGCCACTGGGCCTTCTGCAAATTACTTCCCCAACACCCTCTTCTCAGCCCCTCACACCAGCGGTCCTTCGGGTGTGTGGTGTGTCCCTCCCTGGTCCTGCGCAGAGATGAGGCTGATCTATGGAGAGGTGTCCAACTGCCGCCCCTGTCTTTCCGCCTTCACTCAGCTGCCTCCCAGAAAAAGAGGCAGCCTTCAGAATAGAAGGGGTACAGGGGGTCCCAAGGGCTGCAACAGGGCCAAGGCTGGGTCTGCCTCCCCCTCACCGTGGTGTGCTGGGGACACCCCATCTGTTCTTGTTGGTGGCCCCTGTTGGCTGCGGCTGCAGGGCAGGCTACTGCTCCCCTGATTTTAGCCAACACCTCCCTCAACCTGTGGCCATCTCCTGCTGCCCACTCCAACACCCTTCTGTTCTTCCTCCTCCTGCCCATCCCTGTGCCCCACAAGACCATTCATCCAGAGCCCACCTTTCTGCTCCCCTATGGGCCTGGGGTTAGGGAGGGGAACACAGCAGCCTAGGTGGGGGTGGAGAGCTGGTGGGTTATTGAAGATGTGCAGGGACTGCAGCTGACATGGATGAGGAGGAAGAGGAGGGGGTCTTGGTGATGGACGATGCTGATTCTTTGGTGGGGCGATGGCAGGCCAGGGGGTGGAGGAGGGCTGGGGGAGGGGTGGTGAGGAAGCAGGTTGGGGGGAAGCAGGACCAGGCTCACATTTGGCATTCAGGGCAGCTGACAATAAAAATGCTTTATTGCCAAGAAACTGGATCGATCGGGGCTGGAGGGGGCCGGCAGGG
>NW_026000205.1:6419256-6422688 GCF_001458135.2 Marmota marmota marmota
CGCCCTCCCCCCTGCGCCCCCCTCCCCGCCTCCTGCCCTTTCTCTCTCCTGCAGCCACCGCTTAGTTCTTATTATATTTTTTCTTATATATTTTTCCCCCAGCTTCTCCTGCTCCTGTTTTTTTTCTCCTTTCTTTTAATTTTTTTAAAAACTCACTGCACTCCCAGTGCTGCAGGCCAGGTGGGGGTGGGGTGGGGGCGTCTGTCCAAGCCAGGCCCTACCCACAGGGGCTTCCAGTGCTGCTGGTTCCAGGATGAGCCCCACTTTGCCTCCATACCCCCAAGTTTGATCAGGTTCCCCCACACAGCCTGGCCCCTTCCATGGCTAGTTTCTCCTGTAACCCCTCCTAAGAGCCTCCCTTCACCCAGGGAGCACCCCCACACCCGTAGTGGGCACAGAACCCTGGCCAGACCTTCCTCCCCTCCCCCCTACCTGGCCCCCTGCTCACTCCCTGAGCCATTTGGCTGATGGTCAGAACTGTCCGTCAAGGGGGCTCTGAGCCCCTGGGGACCCAGATGGGAGGAGGGAGGGGGAGAGGTCGGGGGTCAGGCCACGTCCCCTCAGCTCGTCTCTTTCCCCTCCCCCTTCCTAACAAAGGGAGCAGCGGCCTGATGCTGGGGTGGGGGGTGCCTGGTACTCAGGGAAGCAGGAGAGGAACTGTAGATGGCCATGGGCAGGAGGCGGGGTGGGGGCTGCTGGCCCCTCCTCGGCCCGCCCCCTCGGGTCAAGGCTAAGGTGATTCCTCAACCTCTCCAGGCTGGGCTTGGAGGGGAGGAGGATCTGGGCAGACAAAGAACTGGAGCCCCCGGGAGTTGGGGGCTGGGGGAAACACCTGGGACCCAAGCAGTTCTGACTGAGGGAGGGGCTGAGACGAGGCACCCTCCTGGCCCTGGTCTCACCCTCCTGATGGCCTTGTCTCCCATCTGCAGCAATCTCTATGAATCCCAGAGCCATGACAGAACCTTCCAGCTGGAGCAGGGTTGCATGCGGGAAGGAGGGAAACTGAGGCCCAGCAAGGGGAGACAGAGCAACGGATAGGATCCAGGATGGAGGCACAGCCCCAGGGTTCTCGGTGCTGTCCCTGCACCTTTCCCCTACTACCCCTTCCTACCCAGGGAGACCTATTCCTTCCCAGGTCAGGGATGACTTAGATGGATGGGGCAGGTAGTAGAAGTTTCTGTGGAGAAAAGAGAGGCTGAGTCTCTTCCAGCTTAGGCCAGCAGGGAGGGAAAAGAACCAGAAAATAGAAATCCTCAGTGTGATCCGGCCTGGCACTGGCCTGGCACAGTTATGGTGAGAAGCAGATGCAAGGAACAAAACCATGCAGACAGGAGCCCCTGAGTGCAAGGAAGGGGGCCTTCAGAGAGGTCTCTCTTTTGCTCATGCTCACATAGCAAAGGAAGAGGATCGACAGTCCTGTCTACCCCCACATCAACAGGACACTGTCTTGGGGCCTCACACCTGCCCTTCCTGACTATGGAGGGCAAAGGGGTATCAAGGTGGCAAACAGCTCTGAGCAGGGGTAAAGAGCTGCCAGAGAGACAGAAAGAGATGAGCAGATCTTCTCTCCTACCAAGGCTGAGATGACTCTCAGAGAGAGGGCCGCAGCCAAGGGGAGGAGGGAAATGGCAGGGCAGACCTCTTTTGGGGAAGTGGGCCAGGCTCAAATGTGCCCCCACAGCCTGTCCAGGAGGCCCCAGATGGGCCAAGGACTATAGGGGTCCCGGCTGCCCTCCCCCAAACCTCCCCTCCCTTCTCTCCCTCTCTTTCTCGGCTGGCTATCGACCGGGGCTGTGACATGGTAGATCAATACGGCAGGGATATAAAGCCGGCTGGCTGCCTGCCTGCCTCTGCCTCTCTCTCTCTCTCTCTCTCTCTCTCTCCTTTGCTTGCCTTGCTTCCCTTCCCGGAGCCAGCCGCACCCAGGCCCCCACCCCCATGCACCCCTTACCCCAGCTTCTGAGGGGCCAGGGCCCCCGCCACCACTCCCCTACAGCGGGAGAGCTTAGGGAGGCTGCGAGCTTGGACAGCCAGGAAAGGGGGTGAGTATGGGAGTGGGCAGGGAAGCAGACGGGAATGGTGGTCACACTCGCAGGTAAGGGGACTGGGATAAATTGAGAGACAGTCCCCCAAGAGAGAGCAGGCATCCCCTCATTTGGGAGCGGCTCAAGGAGATGGGGCCCTTTGAAGGTTCGTGAAGGATAAAGCTCTGGGAGGTGGGCAGGGGCCCCTAGGGGCACTGGGAGACACTGTCCTGAGTCCACGGGGAAGGGAGGGCCTGGGGTGCTGGAATAAGCTAGGGTGAATGGATGTGAAAAAGGGGCACCTCAGGCAAGCCTGCCACCCACCCACAGGGCCAAGGCTGCCCCATGCTGTGGATCTCTGTGGGTGGAAGCTGCCTTATCCTCACCCCAGGGCCTGGCCTGGGTGTATGTAGGAATGGGGGGCTTGTGAGGTGTCAAACAGGAGGTTCCAGAGGGAGGGCTGTGGTGTCCAAGTTGCTATCCCTACAGGGTATGTGCGGGTCCGTAAGCTCTGCCGGGCACTCAGGGTCTGTGTGTCCTTAGTGTCTTGGCTCCTGAGTCATGTCTGTTGACCACGAGTCTGTGGGTCTGTCCCAGGGACCTCTGGGGTTGTATGTATATTTCCATGGGTGTCTACCTGACCCTGAGTGTCCTCAAATATGTCTCTTGGGAAAGTGTGAATGTATCCCAAGAACATTTCAGGGGATACTCTCTGTCCTCAGGAAATGTGAAGGCTGCATGCTCCTGTGTGCTCTCTGCGTGTGGTGGCATGTACATGCCCCAGCGGAGCATGTCTGAGCACGGGTATTTCCGTGAGCGATTCTCCCTGTGTCCTGGTGCCTGTGTTGTGGGTGGCTGAATGTGCACTTCAGGGCTCTGTGTGGTTGTCTCTGTGTGCGTGAGAAGCTCTTTCTCTTTATGAGTGTAGGAGTTTCCATGTGGTTTCTCTGTGTCTACGTGCTCCAGGTATCCTTGTGTGTTGATGGCTGAATGCATTTCCATGAGTGGAATGGAGGCTCTGGGTGTGTCCCTGTGTGTGTCATGGTGACTCGTGCACATGATGGTGTATGTGGTGTGGAGAGGCTACACCCCTGAGTCTCTGATTGGGGAGGGGGCAAGGTGGCAGAGTCTGCCACTGAGACTAGCTTGGCCTTTTCATCAATTCATCATCTCCAAATACCAGTGTGAGGGCCTGCCTGCCTTCTTTCCCTTTCCTGCCAGAGGCCCCAGACCCCTGCCAGGGTGGGCACTGGCCCCCTCCTTTCTCCCACCTTGGGCAGGCAGTACCTCTGCTCTTCAACACCCGCTGCTTTGGTGGATGCCACCTCAGCTCCACCAAGCGACCTCCGTCCCTCCCAACCCCCCCAGCGCCACCCGCTCCCCCCGTCCCCTCCCCCCGTCCCCACCC
>NW_026000205.1:6422904-6444268 GCF_001458135.2 Marmota marmota marmota
GCTCCCCCCCGTCCTCCCCCCACCACAAGTCCAGTCCAACCCAGACAAAAGCAATTACTCCTGAGGTAGGATGTGAGTGTGGGTGTTAGAAACAGAAAAGGGGGGAGGGAAAGCAAGAGAGAGACACACACAGGCAGGGATGGACAGCCAGAGACCCAGAGAGACAAGGATGGAGCAGAGATGGACAGAGAGACAGGGACACAGAGAGAGACGCAGAGGGAGAAGCAGAGTCAGAAGATGAAAGAGACCAGAAGGGACACAGACACAGAAACCAGGAGGCAAAGGCAGAGGGAGGAAGGGGAGGAAGGGCAGGTGGAAAGAACATGCTAGAGACACACAGAAAAAGAGACAAGAGGGATGCAGAGAGACAGGGAGACGGGACACACAGAGTGAAACCAGAGAGGAGAAGCTGCAAAGGACACGGATCAAGAGAGAATGGGAGCCAGAGACGGAGAACTAGAGGACGGAGGTGCGGGGCGGGTGGGGAGAACTCCACACGGTACAGAGAGGGACGGAAAGACTAGTGAGAGAAGGAAACGGGCAGGAGCCCAGGGAGCCAGGGATGGAGACCGAGGGAGAGCCGCAGACGGAGATGGAGGGCAGTTGGTGATGCACTAGGAACTCAAGACAGCAAGCTGAAGAGAGGCCAAGTCCAAAGTGATTCTCTCTCCGCCCCCCCTCTGTCTCTGTCTCTCTCTCTCCCTCACACACACACACACACACACACACACACGCGCGCGCGCGCGCTCGTGTGCACACACACACAAATCAGCTGTCTCCCCAGCCTCCAGGTCAGAAGTCGGGGATGCCTGAGCTCTCCGGCAGTCCGCTGGGCCCCTCGGAGCCAGAAGCAGGGTGGAAAAGATGAGCAGATAGTCCCATGGGCTGGGCTCACAGCCACAGGGCAGTTGGGAGCAGGGATCCCCCACGCCGCAGCTCACCCTCACCCTCCACACACAGGGACACAGGCACTGGGAGCCTTGGATCAGTTTCCACAGTCTGGCAGTCACAGTGGGCCTGAGGAGGGCACAGAAGCCCGGGCATGGGGCACTTCCTTCCTGCCCACAGCCCATTTTCCGGGGCTGCCCTCAGCCTCATCCTTCCATTCTTTCTCAAGCCCCCAACCCAGGGGCCTTCATCTCTCACCTCTGACATGCTCTCGGTCCCGTGCCCTCCCTCCCCTCCCTCTCGGTTTCTTCCTCACTGTCCCGACCCTTCTCTGCTTTCTGACGTCTCCCATCTCCTTTCTCTGTCGGCACTTCTCTTTGCCCCTTCTCTCTCTACATGTCTCTCTCCCAGGGTGTGCTCCAAGTTGAGTCTCTCACCCACGCCCTCAGGCATATTTCTGGACTCCCTCTCTCGGCTCCCTCTGCCCCGCCCCAGGGAGCCTAGGCCATGGCAGTGTGGGAGTCCTGGAAGCAGTCCTGAGGTGACAGAGGCAGGGACACAGCTCTGTTCCTGCTTTTCCTTCAGGACCTTATTTTCTTCTCCCTGTCCTTGCCCCCTTCTCACCCCCAGCAGGCTCCACATCCCCTCGTGGCCCTCTCTGGAGACAGAAGTAAGAATACTCCCCACACGCGAGACTCAGAAACCCTGGCACAGAAGAAAAGAGGTGACCAGTAAGGAATGGAGAGGCCAAATACAGACGAAGACTAAGAAAATGAGAAAGAAGAGGACAGGGTGGAACCACATGGCAGAGAAGAAGAAAAGGAAGGAAGACCAGGAGCAGAGACCTGCCGGGCATTGCGAGCCAGACAGTCTGGGTGGGCATGGGACACTCACCATGATTCCCAACAAACCTTGCTAAAAACTTCTAGGGTTGGACCCTAAGGCCTGCCCTCTGTCTGCCAGCTCTCACACAGACCCCTGAGGAGCACCCCCCTCTATCTGAAGTCAGAGCCCAGTGCCTGCCCTCAGCTCCTGGGGTTCCATGCTTGCCAGAATGGTGATCACTCGGCCTTCAGTTGCTGTGGGACTGTCAGGCATTTCAGGGACCCGTTGTTTCAAACCTGCTAAGAGATGTGAGCCATTTTTACCTCATCCACATCTGTATATCCCATCCCACAGCCAACAGACACTCTGTCTATAGCTGTCTCTACCTACCCCACCCAGTGACAAAACTCAGCCAAAGGGATCAAGCAATCTCCCCACACCCCACAATGGGAGACAGCCCTTGGCATCTGGACTATAAATCCAGTGAAGAACACCAATGCCCACAGCCCCTGCCCACAACCTGGTTCACACAGCTGCCACCTATGGAGTATCCCGTGGGTTTCACCCAAAGTCACTAACACCAAGAAAGCTGCCCTCCCCGACTAAAGCTGTGTTCTAGCACCCCCCAAACCCCATCTGTAACAGTAAATGCCCAACTCCTAAAGCCAAAGCACCCCAATTTCAATACAGAAGGAAACTGGGCCTGAGGATCTTGATACATCCCTGACCACCTATCATTTCTGGATCTTTTCTGCACCCACCACCACCTCTACACCTTCACCTGGAGTGAACATCTCTACCTTGTGGCTCAACACCCTCTTCATGCAGTTCTCTTCAAGTCACCTCACCAGGAACAGTGATGAAAGTCTTTCACTCACAGCTAAATGCCTGCTTCCAAGGCCTTTAGGACTCTGTGGTTAGTGTGGGTTCCCTGGGGCACACCCCTGGTGAGTACATCTGAATCATCTCTGCAACCCTGGGACCAGTTTCACATAACTTTTTGTGTAAGGATGAAGGGACAAAAGAGAGGGAGAGACAAGGTGATAACACAGCCCTGCTCCTGCCCTGGCACTCTGAGGACATCAGGCCCAGATGACTGTAGCTGGCCATGGGGACTCTGAGGCCAGGCTAGGATCCATCCACCATGCCCAATAGTGAATAAGAGCCAGTCAGCTAGACACACCTTCCCACTTACCAGAGCTGTAACTTATTCCTTGGCTTTTCCTAACCCTCAGGAGCCTTTCCTTATCACTTTCTCCAAAATTTTTCTGGAAGCCCCCTAAGCAGGCCAGTCTCTTCCCTTCTTCCCTAACCCAGCACCTTGTAGCCCCTTGGTTGAGGTAATAGTGTTTATGCCTGACTCTTCATCAGCTGGGGGCCCCTCTGAGGCCTCAGAAGATCTGCCTTTTTTCTTCTCCTTCAGACAATAGTTCAAGGCCTAGTGCACAAGAAATTCCAGAAAATGTTGGCTGTAAGAATAAATGAATGGATAAGGGTTTATGTGTCTGTTTGCTCACTTATGTATTCAAATACTTACTGAGCATTTATGTTGTGCCAGGGATTGAGTGCCGATGTGTTAGACAAACAGAACTTCCCCTCACCATGAAGCTTATGGGGGAGACACTAAGCACATAATATATAATCAGCCCTGGTGACAGTGCTCAGCAGGGAAGAGGGGTATAATCTTGCTCAGGGATCAGGGAAGGCTGCTTAAAGAAGGGGAGCCTTAAATGGAGAACTGAAGGAGGCAGAGACTGAACTCAACCAAGAGCAGAGAGAAGCCCTGGCACAGGTGGGAAGAGAACTGGAGGAAGGAGCCACACCCTAGCAAGGCAGCAGAGGCACACCTGTGCCCAGGCTGGGTGGAGGGGGGTCCTGCACACCCTGGAGCTCAGTCCCCACAGAGCATTGGGAAGCCTCCAAGCAGTTTAGGGGAATTACTTACCTTCTAAGCGTGGCTATAAAGGAAAGACAGTGGAGACAGGGGTAATGTTTGTTGTAGTTGTGTGACAAAATTATATACATAAAAGTGTGTGACATCCTTCAAAGATGTCTCCCTGAGGGTTGAATTTGTACTTGAACCACTCAGATATCTGGCAACAGCCTCCAAGGCAAGTTTACAAACTCTATCAGTAAAACACCTCTCTAGTGTATTACTATCTCGAGTTTTACTGAAAAACCCGCAAGTAGTTCCAGGTTTATTCAACACCTTCGTTGCTAGGTTTAGCAGAGTTGGTGCTAAATCAGACGTAAGGTGTTCTCCCAAATCCAATTTACTCCCAAAGCACAAAGATCTGCAACCCTGTGGAGATTCCAAAATCTATGGTAGGTTTTGGTGACGAAGAAGAATGAAAACTTTAAGTTCAGGCAGATCTGAGTTCAAATTCTGACTCTACCACTGACATGTCAGGAGACATTAGGCAATAATCAGGGCTAAGGACTGTTACCAGGCCTTCCCCTTTTGTTCCTTAGTTTTCTTCCCCTGTAATAGGTGGCTAACACCAACTTCACAGGATCACACTATAAATTCAAAGCAAAATATCCATAACAGGACCTGGCACATAGGTGGCCCCTAATAAATATGTTTCCTCACTGGAATGTAACTCTCTGTCACATGTTACCAACTCTTTCCATATGTCCATAAAACCATGATACTTAATGAACACCTATTTGAAGACAAAAAGTAAAATAATAGACCTAACTGCAACCCCTACCAATGCTGTTAGCCCTCTGTTACTTTAGTCCAATTTTCAGGCAGGCCTCAAAGCCAACCTCTAGCCCCCAAATTAACTCTGCAACCTGGAAGATCCTAGACCTTCTTTTCAACCTCAAGGGTATCAGAGAGGACAGGAGTATTCCTGGGAAAGCTACAACTCTGGTTCCCTGAATAAGACACACTAGTGAAAGGACACGTTCTATACATAAGACACCCATACCTCACAGAAGAGGGATCTGGGAATGAGCTTTGGGGTCTATGAATATCCCTAAGTGGTAACAGAACTGGGTAGGTATGTGTTTTCCAGGGAGGCCTATAATGCTGCAAACCTAGACATCTATAGTATATTTGGGACCACAGGGAGATTTTTGAAACTTTGCATTAGTTGCCAACATTTTTAAGTTGGGAGATTTTAGCTAGGTGTGGTGGCATACATCTATCATACTGGTTATGCAGGAGGCTGAGGCAGGAGGATGGCAAGTTTGAAGACAGTCTGGGCAACTTAGCAAGATGCTACCTCAAAATAAAAAGGGCTAGGTGTGCAACTCAGTGATAGAATGCTTATCTAACATGCAAGATGCCCTGGGTTCAATCCTCAGTACGGGGGGAAAGGATGGAGAAGAAGAACTAGGAGATTTCACATAAAAATTCGGATTTCTGGCTTTTCTTGAAAAATTAGAAAATCTGGCAAGTCAGGGCTACCTTTGTGCATGAGCATAGTCAGTGGACCCACCCCTGCCCTGATGCTCATTGCTAGGGTCATGAGAAGCCGAGTGGAACCCACACGAGGGTTAATGCCCAGAGCCCTTGCTTCCCACAGATTTGAGTGGCTGGAAAACTTGGGCTTTGGTTTGGCCACCTCACTGGGACTTCACAAAGTATTATTTGCTCAGGGTAGTGCTTCCAGTTGTATCTTGAGCTCCTACTTCCTAAGGCTACATGATTTGCAGAGAACTTCTTTCATCTTTACAACACCTCTGTGTGGTTGATACTGTGATTTCCCATCCTTTGGCAGCTGGGGAAACTGAGCCATGCCCAGGATCACAGAGCCACCTGTCCATCCTTCCTCTATCTCATTTGTCTTCTGGACAGCACTGTTATTATTTCCCATTTATAGGTGAAGAATGGAAGCATCAGTTTTTCCAAGTCCTTTGCAATTAGGCATACCTGACCCCAGAGCCATGATCTGAGCCACTGTTAACCTCATCTCTCTCCCACTGAGCCCTAACACTCATCCAAAGGAACACCCATGGTTACCAACACCAGAACTACTGATTTGGTCAGAAAGCTACAGTACATATGGAGAAAGAGAACAAACCAGTCAGACTCTAACCTCTGGGGTTTGGGGACAGCACAGGGAAGGAAAGCAACTCCCCAGGGGAGGCCAGTGACCAGGATTGGAAAGCAGAGGCTTCTGTGAGTGGTCAGGATCCCTGAATACAGCAATACATAAGACTTTGAGGCCATGGCTCTTACCTCTTAGGCAGACGCAGCAAAGCTAATACATTCAGGCCACCAACCCGGTCCAGTAGAGAACCTAGAGAGAGAAAGAGAGGGGTGGGGGGGAGAGAGAGAGAGAAAATGGAGTCAACATCCCAGGGAATTGGTCTCAGCCTCCTGTAGGATGATGCACCCCTCCAGCAGACAAATTTTCTTCCTGTCTCACCACCAGGAGTTGTAAGTTGGTGAACTGTGAAGGCAGGTACCTGGAACTCGGTTCCTGCTGTCCACTTGTTACCTTCAGTAGTCATATCTGGCTCCTGAACCTCAGAGTCCACATTCTCGTAATGGGCATATTGGTATCTGCCCTAGTTGCATATATATTTTTCCTATCAGACAGGAAGCTCCTTAAATGACAGGGACTGTCTTACAGTTTAGCATGTGGCAGAAGGCCTGGTAAATTTGAGATACTCTCTAAGTACATAATGGATGACTGAATGAACGAATGAGTTAATTAATTAGAAAACTGTTTTTCTCAAAAGACTGCTGGGAGGATATAGTGAGAAAGAAATTTGAAGAGTTTCTTGTTATTAGGTGCCTATGTACTGTGGGGAGATGAAAATGAAAATCCTAATGATGATATTTCTGACTTGTGCATTTGTCCATTCATTTTTTTTCCTTTGGTTAGTTAACAAATATTGAGGGGGCACAGACAGGGCCTCTGCTCTGTCTGCTGGCAGGTTCATAAGCAAGTTGGGGATACAGAGTAATGCCAACACACTGGGGTAGACAGAGGGTGCTTCAGGAATCCTAGAGGATGTCAGGGAAGACTTATGGAGGAAGCAAACACCCAAGCCAAATCTCAAAGACAAATAAACTCTAGTCAGGCAAAGAGCCAGGTAGAAGGAAAGAGTATGTGAGTCCTTTGCCTTCCAGGGTTCGTGACAAAGTAGGAAAGGATAAAACTTTGGAGATCACAGAAGCGTCACCCTGTAGGGCCTCAAGAACCTAGTCTAAGCAATTAGGTTTCACCAGAGATGGAGAGGGACAGGACGCAGTTTGTCTTTGGATAGGTCCTTCTTTATGCTGTGTAGAGATGGAGAAGACAGAGAGATAGACAGGAGGTGTGCTGACCCACCCCCAAAGTGTTTTCACCATGCTTCTTAACAACCTGCAAGAAGGCAGAGTAAGAGACGGTATTGTCCCTATTTTACAGATGTGGCAGATGAGGCTGCAGGAGATGTGACTCACCTAGGACTGTGTACAGTTCAGCGAGGGAAAGAGCTGGCTGGAGAGTTCAGGAGGCAGGGAACCTCCTCTCTTCTCGAAAAAGCTGCTTGAACCCACATAAGGACAACTCTTGCCTCTGCTTGCTGTGGGCATTCAGAGAAAGGGCCAGGCAGGGACTGTGGGATAGGGAGAGACTTCCCAGAACAGACAGGTACTGACACGTGGAAATGGCTCAGAGCAGCAGAGCTCTGTGGGCAGTGTCACAAAGCCAGGAAGCCCAGCTCTGCCTGACATCTGTGTGTCCCCGAGAGTATGCTCCTAAGAGAGGAGGGAGAGAGGCCATGGCCTTCAGTGTTTGATAAATGACTTTTCTATCTCATGGCAGATCTGCAGGCACAGAAGGGGAGACTGAGGCTCAGGATCAGCCAAGGACACACAGAATTCAGGGAGTTATCAAAGTTCAGGAGGAGACAAGAGAAAGAAAACAAGATGGACTTTGATGGAGGGAAGATGAGAGAAAAGAGATGGGGAGACGCAGAGAGGAAGAGTGAATAGCCAAAGAGAAAAGTCCAAATTGGAGAGAAAAGGGGAGTAAACCCAATCAGGGGTCCCCCAAATCTCCCTCATTTCCCTTTCTCTTCGTAGGCCTCTATATGGGCCTCCATTCTCAAGGACAGAAGGAGATCAGGACCCCAGTCCCTGGGGCGAGGGAGGAGCTGGGGTTGCTTCCCCTCAGGGGCTGCTCCCCCCACCCCCCGCCCCAGAGCTAATCAGCGGCTGTCATCTCCACGCTGAGGTCTTGGTTAAGGAGATTTAGGGCCAGGATCAATAGGAAATTTAAAAATCGATGCAGCGCGCAGGGCAAAATCGATGGCGTTTAATCGCCTTGCCGATTCCCAGTCAAAACAATTAGCCGCGCTGAGTGTTGAACACGGTGGCAACACGGCATTAACCGTCAATATTGGTGTAAGTGATGGCGGGGCGGGCAGGGAATCCCCAGGTCTCAGAGGGGCCCAGAGTCAGACACTGCCTTATTGCTGGGGTCTTCTCCAGAGGCAGTACCCCCACGTTGGGGCTTCTCTCCAGCAGGGCCCACTCATATCTCTCTGCCCTGTCACCTTCGGCATACTGCCCACAGGCTGCATAACCCTGGCCTGCCTTCCTCTAGCTCTCCTCGCCCCACCTCCCAGGCCCCCAAACCCCCATATCCCTGACAAAGGGGAGCGGACCCCTCTCCCAAATAGACAACATCTCCCAAGTAGAGAGTCCAGTGGTGCTGGAAGCTGTATTTATTCCGTCAGTACCTTGAGGCTAGGAATATTTAGAAGACTTCATCTTCCCACTTCACAGATGGGCACTCTGAGGAGGAACAGAGAGAGGCAGTTGGCCCAATTACCGGGTTCAGGAAGAGGAGCACGGATTGGAACCCTGTGTGTCTGACTCCCAAGCCTTGTTCCTTATAGCTGCTGCACAGAAGAGGTGGAGTCCGATGTTCACAGAAAAGCAGGCTAGGGTTCGGGCCTGGCCCCTCCCAGCCAGGATATATAATGGTTTGTTGTGTCCTAGGGTTGGTCTGCCACCCGCCTGCCAGATGGTGAGCTACTTGAGGGCAAGAGGGGGCCTGGCTCCCCTGGGTGTCCCCAGCATTGCCTAGCACCGGATATGGCCCTATATCAACACCTGGGAGAGCCTAGGGATGATGGTGCCACTTGCCTCAGAGACACAGACTGCCCGCATACAACCCCACTAACGGACAGATGGACAGAGACCAGCACCCAAAACACATTGGTATGAATAACTCAGCAGGCAGCCTTAGCAAGAGCAGCCGGTGTCTCTGAGCACTGGCTACATGCCAGGTGTGGCTAGATGCTGTGCAGGTGAGGGCTCTCAGAATCCTCACAAGTCTGGGCGAATATCATTCCCATGATACTGCTGAGAACATGGAAGCTCTGAGAGGTAAAGACACTTACCCAGGGTCACACAGCCAAGAGGGCAGGTCTGTTTGACTGGAATCTGAGAGGCACAGGACACAGGGCAAACAAGATCTAGGGGCTACAAGCAAGAGAGCTGGATGCAAAAAGTGGGCAGGAACCTGGACAGAGGCCCAGACAGGGGACCAGGAGTAGCCACACAGGACAGGGGGCCTCTCAGTTTGGGAGTTCTGTGTGAAGAGGGCAGAAGCTTCTATGGCCACATGCTTCCTGGCATGGAAGAGCAGGAGGGAGTGTGTGGGCAGGGGAGGAGGCCCACGAGATGAGCTGGGGATTGATCTGACAAGGTCCTAATCAAATGGTCAATATCGCTGACCTGACCACTTAACCTATTGATAAGCTGGCGAGATTGGAGCAGGCGGCAAGTGGGCTCAGGAGCGAGGCAGCGGAGGGGCGGGGAGCCTGATGGGGCGTGGCCCAGATCCTGGCTGTGCCTGGGTCTGGGGGCTAGAGGGTGGTCTCCTCCTCAAATGCCCCTGTCTTCCCTCTGACAGGTCATAGGCCTTCCATCTGGGGACTTCCTCTACCCAGGCTTCTCTCTCTTCTCAAGGATCCGCCATCCCTCGCTGAGACTGGGAACGGTCCCCAGCACCCAATCCACTCCCAGCTCCCCCCTCTATGCCTTAACTTCTCACATATGTGAGAGTCTGCCTGTCTAAGCCTCAAAATCCTCATCTGTTAACTAGGAATAATTACAACAGGGAAAGTTGGGAAACAACCAGATGTCCTATGACTGGGGACATACAGCAGCCACACAAAAGGGCACTGTGGAGTCGTGGTAAATATGCTTGAAATAAATTCATTGACGAGGGAGTGCTGTACATAATCCATTGTTAAAAAGGATAAAAAGGCAAGTTATGCACAAGTATGTAGGGAATATAATCCCATTTTATGAAAACACACACACCCCTGCCAAAACAAACAACAAAAAGGTTCAGAACAGAACGCTGAATTCGGATCATTGGCATGTGAATTTTAGTGAGTTTTTTGGATAAACTCAAAGGCAGTCTTCCACTTGAGAAAAAGCTAGGTAGGAGAGAGATCAAGAAGTCACATTTTTCTTTTTACTTAAGTAGACTATTATTTTTTTTCCTCTTTGAATATCTGTATTTTCTATTTTTCTACAATGAATGTGCATCACACCATTTGTCTGTAATTGCAAGAAGTGGAGCTAATGAATAACTGCATTGGCTGGAGGCCTCAGGCCTGAGCTCAGGGGACCCACAATGAATGATGCTTATCTTCTCCCCTTTCCTAGCCAGGTTTGTCTTACATCCCTTCTTATAACCAAACCCAGCAGAGTTCAGTGCCTTCAAGAATGTGAATGAAAGTGAAGTCTGCTGAATGGAGAAGAGTTTGCTCCTGTGGTTTCTGCTCTCAATAAGTAGGCAGCCTAGGACCAAGCCAAATTCCAGCCCCTCCCCTCTTTAGGAAGCTGGTTAAGGGCTTACAGACAAGAGGAACAGCTGGAGGGAAAGCTGAGACCCAAAGAGAGGGAAGGGATTTTCCCAAAGTTATTCAGCTGGTATGGTAGAGCCTGGACCAGACGCTGAGGCTCCTCCCTCCTGGTTCCTGGCTTGGGCCATTCCATTGCTGGAAGGGGAGTGTGCATACAGACTGCCAAGAGAGTGTGTACCTCTGCAGGGCAGAAGATCATGGGGGTTAAAAACGAGGTCCACTGCCCCCTTGCTTTGCAACCCTGGGCAAGTCTCTTCACTTCTCTGAGCCCTAGTTTGCTCAAACATGAAAATACTAATAATTCCTGGCTCTTAGTGAAAGTGTAAGGAGTCAACAGGACTATGCTTGTGCGTAACTTAGCAGAGGATCTGATACAAAGAAGGGGGCAAGTGAGTGGCAGAAATAATATTATGATTATCAGCCACAAATGCTATATGTAAGATATGAAGATGGGGGGAGGGGAGAAGGTAACTTAAGCAAATAAGTAAATACAACGGAGACATCTGTCTAAATATATTCCTTTGTTCATTTGTTCATTCATTCATTCATTCATTCATTCGGTGAACATTTCCCGAGTCCAATTCTAGGCCAGACCCCATGCTGGGCTCTGCAATCCAGACATGAACAATGAAAGTTCCCACTGGGTTGATAAAGGGGAATTAGGGATGGCTGGGGCTGGTCCCTTGTCTCTGAGAGTTGCTGCCTCAATGGCTGCAAAACCGTCCCTTGGGGCTTCTGCTGAAAAGCACCATAGGCCCCCCACAGTGTGACTGGTATGCTACCTCAGGTATGTATGCGTGTGTGCACACATTGGAATAGTAAGCTCTGCACAAATGGGTTATAGTCACCTTTTGTAATTCAGAGCACCGAGCACCAGGCCTGACACTCTGGGGACACTTCATGCTTGCTTTTTTCCTCCATTTTTTTTAATGCACAAAAAAAAAGTTCAAAGCACCTCGCACAATGCCAAACACCTGGCAGGTGCTCAATAATAGAGCTATTATTAGTGTCATCATCACACGTGTAGCGGCTCCTCATTTCCACAAAAACCTTATTTTGCCGATGAGGAAACTCAAGGTATAAAAAGAGTAATGTGATTTCCCCACAGCCACACAGCCTAGACCCAAAATTGGGTGTGCCCTATTTCACAGTCTGTGGTCCTCCCTCCTTTGTGGCTGCGGCCAGGTGGCAGGGACCAGCGATGGGGGATGTTGGGGGTGAAGGAGGGGAAGGGCAGCAACCTGTAGGCAGTGAGCAGACATGATGCGGGGGGGTGGGGGTCAGGTAAGGATGAAGTGGAGTAAGGGGGGGAGATGGGAGCACAGCATGGGAATTTAACAGCCCCAGGATGACAGTTTTGTGGTCTGCCTGCTTCGGGGCTCAGCTAGGAGGTAGGCTGGTTTACCAAGGGCCCCACACAACACTGATAGGTGCAAATCCCCAGAAGGTGAGTTCCCTCAACCCTGTTTGGTACAGCAGACATCCTCCTCCACCATTATATTGGGCAAATGGGACGACAGGGGATCTGGCTCTAGTTATTTGGCAGACATCACTGAGCACATACTCTGTACATTGTGCTAGACACTGGGGTTCTGCCACGAACAAGACAAAGTTCCTGTTCTTGTGGCACTGATCTTCTAGCAGAGGAAAAGATACAGTAGACAAGAAAATATACTTAAGAGCTAAGAAGGAAAATAAAGCAGGTAGGTGTGGGTTATAAGATGATGTCATTTTAGACTGAGTGGTCAGGAAAGGCCTGTCAGGGAAGCTGAGTTTTGAGCAACAGCCCAAATGAAGTGTGGAGGTAAGAGCCTTTCTGGCAAAGATACAGCAAGTGCAAAGGTCCTGAGATAGAAACAAGGTGTAAAGAACAGCAATAAGGCAAGTGACTTGAGCTTCTTGATCCAGGAGGAAAGGAGTAAAAGTCAAGTAGGCAGACGGGCACCAGCTCATGTAGGACCTTAGGTCAGAGGAGAAATTCTTCTAAGTGTGAGGAAAGAGTAATGGGCTCCTGCTGGGTGAGGTGGCTCACACCTGCAATCCCAGTGGCTCAGGAGGCTGAGGGAAGAGGACTGCAAATTCAAAGCCAGCCTCAGCAACTTAGCAAGACCCCATCTCAAAATAAAAAAAAATAAAAGGGGCTGGGATGTGGCTTAGTGGTAAAGCACCCCTGGGTTCAACTCCTGATGCAAAAAAAAAAAAAAAGTAAAAGAATAACTGTCTCCCTCATTGTGGCAGAAAAGGATTGGTCTCACCCTCAGAATCCAGGCTCCACTCTCATCCTTCCCCTACAGGGCCTTCTGACTCACTCATTCGCCCCGAACAAGCCCTTAGAGTTCCTGACAGGGCTTTGTTGCAGTCAACCTCTCCAGAATGGAGACTCCTCTGGAACAGGGAAGATCCTGGCTCATTTGTGTGCTCTGGCACCAGCTTGGGCCTGGCCACAGAAAGACTCAGCAATCTGTAGAGTTCGGTAATTGTCAAGGGTGACTGAAACCCCTGACCCAAGCCCCCAGAAAAACTCCACTTGGGGACAAGACATAGCTTGTTTAACTCTTGCCAGTGGCCAAGATATGGGGCCAGAGCAAGGCAGACAGTCCATCTACCTCTCGGCCAGGCCTTCTCCACAGTTCCCAGAGTGGACAGGTAGGGCAGGAGGCCTCAGGA
The DNA here is from genome assembly GCF_001458135.2 of Marmota marmota marmota. Lineage (NCBI taxonomy): Eukaryota > Metazoa > Chordata > Mammalia > Rodentia > Sciuridae > Marmota > Marmota marmota. Next base: position 6,436,120 of record NW_026000205.1, read on the forward strand.
CAGGTGATCTACTCACCAGCGTCCTTTTCTCCAGGGTCTCCCCAACCTATCCTTCCTCCATACCAGGGTCCTGCCTGGCTTAGTACCCAGCTCACACACCCTGTCTAGTCCCACCTCAAAACCCTTCCATAGCTGGGTGCAGTGGCGAATGCCTGTAATCTCAGTGGCTGGGGAGGCTCAGATAGGAGAAGCATGAGTTCAAAGCCAGTCTCAGCAATAGGGAGGCGCTAAGCAACTCCGTGAGACCCTGTCTCTAAATATAATACAAAATAGGGCTGGGGATGTGGCTCAGCGGTCAAGTGCCCCTGAGTTCAACCCCCAGTACCTCCCCACTCCCCCCAAAACACCCTTCCATGTCTATGGGTACATCTAGAATAGATTCCAAGCTTCATGCCCCTTGCCAGGTGTGTCAAGCCTCCTCACTCCTTCTGTCCAGTGACCCAGGCCTTCATGTAGCTGTTGGGACATCCCATACTTGTTCAGACCTTCACACCTGTGCACAGAAAAAGTCCTCTGCCTCCCTCTTGCCCTGCATCCTACTCACCTTTTAAGCTCTGCCTTGGCAAAATTCCCTGGGTGCCGTCTCCCTCTGTGCTGTCCTCCTGCACTTTGCGCACCTGCCCTCAGAGCCCAGAACCTGGGCCCAAGCTGGAGAGACCCTATTTCCCACCTAGGGACATGCCTGAAAGGAGCTTTCTAGAGGGACAGATATGGCACATGGGGTGGGGGCAGAGACATCTGAGTCCTGCATTATTTGTGCCTGTGTGGCCTGGTGAGTTTCAGGAGGGTGATGGGTGCACATTTAGAATCCACCTATGTGTCTGACGCTTAGCTTAAAGGCCACTTCTTCTGAGGTGTTACACCTGACCACCAATCTAAACCAGGCTACCCCATGACCCAACAAATCCTTGTTCCTCTCCTTTCAAAATGCTATCAGTGTTTACAGTTAACCATACAAAAAGGTCTGATCTGTGCTGGTCCTATTGGCTCAGACATCTTGGAGAGTGAGGCACAGGCCTGTCTTGAAAACCAGTTTCCATAGCCTTTAAGAGAGGGACTGCCTCATGTAGAAGCCCTGGACCTAGGTGATGAGGAAATTAATTCCAAAAACATTTTCAAACTTGAGCATCTACCCATTTTCATTTCACTCTAAAGGGATGAGGCTAGACTAGAGGCTAGAATGTTTGTGTGCTATAACTCAGAATATGCTGCTTTTGGTCACCATGTGTGGCTTCCCCATATATCTCTGAATGTAGCCAGTGTGTATTTACGGGCATGAGGGCTATGATGATGCCACATCTTAGTATTTGTATTTATATATTTTTTGTTGAAAAAAAATTCTCTACATGAGGAGCACCCTGGTGTTTTAATATTTGTCTTGCCCTGTGATGTCCCAGTACCTACGTGCCTATATAGATCTGGGTTTCCATAAATGTCTATATGTGTTTATCCTTATTTCCAAATCTGCTGTGTCCGTTTCAGCATTTCTGTAGATACACCTGCAAATGTCTGTGTCCCTTCAAGCTTTAGTATATATGCATTTTCTAAAGGAATCTCTGATGAAGGGCATAGGCCTCAGGACCCATGGGTGTACATACATGTCTTTCAGGTGTTCTAGAATCTGTGTAGCTCTGTTTCAGGAATACTGAATATACCTGCATGCATATTATTTCAGTATTTGCCTATGCATATGTTCACGACTTATGTGGCAGGTATGCATATGGGTGTGCACGTGTCGGGGGTGATATGGGCACATGCGTCTTTCTTCTCCTGGCTGCTGCTGCCTTCCCAGTCTGAACTAGTACCTCTTCTCTCTCTCTCTCTCTCTCTCTCTCTCTCTCTCTCTCTCTCTCTCTCATCCACACATGCTCATATGCGCCATGAGGATGGGGAGGGGGCCTGGGGTGTCAGCAAGCTCCTGTGTCACAAGGTTAATTTCTCCACAGCCAGCCAGGCTGGGCCCTGAGGGGAGTGGTGGGGGAGGAGCTGGTCCCCACAGCCCCTCTGATAAATATGTATTTGGGGCTGCTGTGCTCAAAGGTCATGGGGGGAGAAAGAGGAGGAGGGGTGGTCTGCACTGTGCTGGGCTGCTGGGTCCCAGCCAAGCCCAGCATGGGTTGTGTGACACCCTCCAGAAGGAAGAGGAGATGCCCCCTCATCCTGGTCTGGTCCACTCCACCCACAACCATGCTCAGAGAGATATTCAAAGTCTGGAGCAAGCAAGCACACAAGCCCATGCCCCCAATATCCAGACAGAGGCTTGAACAAATGCACAAAGACAGCCTCGTGGGCTACCAGACGCATGGACAGCTGAGTCCAGAGCAAGACCCATCCCTTCTCCCTCATCCCAATCTTCACTCCAATATATACATGCATACATACATATATATGTAAGTATATATGCATGTATGTGTGTACATATATACATACATATACACACACATATGGATAAGCACAGAAGAGCGCATAGCATCTCACAATGAAAAATGTCCCTGCACATAATACACACACACACACAACACAAACACACACACACGCACAGAAACAGATGCACTTTGTGGGTAGGCTACATAAGGATGCATACCAAGAGTACTTAGACACAAAGTTCTACAGAGAGGTGCACACTGACAACTACAGATAAATGTACAAACACACATGTGCCCAAACACACACACACACACACATACAAAGACCCCAAGATACCTCCACCGGGAGGATGCATGATGGAGCCAGCCTGAGAAACTAACCCTGCTGCAACATAGCCTGCTCTGGCCCTTTCCCCAGTGAGGCAAGAATGGTCGCCTGATCTCTGGTCCATAGCCCCCCAGCCAGCTTCAGCCAAATGCGCCATCATTTGTCCAGCTCTGAGTCACATCAATTGTCGAGCCTCCCCTCCTCACTGACCAGCCATCTCAGCCATCGGCGGCCTCGGCCATTAGCCGGCTCTTGCCTTTGGCCTGCATTTGTTGAATTTCCCTTACCTGGCAGAACTGTCTGGACCAACGGAGCCCTTTTAGGGTCTGCCTGACCCTTTCCTCAAGGGAGTCTGATGTACCCTGTTGTGTGACCCTCAGCTCATGCCTCAGGGCGACCCCCCTCCTCAGCACACTGTTCAGACTGTCATTCTTCAATGACCGCTAGCCACAGTGGTTCTGGTGGATTTCCAGGCTGTGTGTCTGAGTGTGTGTGTGTGTGTGTGTGTGTGTGTAAGTCTGCTTGTAGGTATGTGTGTATGGGTAGTAGGATGGCTACAGCAGTGCTTTAAGTCAAAGGGAGTGTGTGTGTGTGTATGTGTGTGTGGTGTGTGTGTGTATGAGAGAGAGAGAGAGAGACAAAAAATAAGGGGTTAGGATGTCAGCAGCTGTGCTTAGAGTCAGAGTGCCTGAATGTACAGTTGTGCATACAAGGAGATAGAATAGCACGGGCTGTGCTTCACATGTGTATGCATGTGTGTACGTGTGTGTGCTTTAATGCAGGAGTGGTTTGGTGCATAGGTCTGGGCTTGGTGTGGGGGCCATGAGGAGCTGTCTGTCTTGGGCATGGGGGACAGTACAGCAGGCATCTGTTTCTCAAGCAGTTGTGAGAAGTGGAGTGTGTCTCTCAGACTCCGTTGCCTGTGTTTGTGAAAGTGACAGATGCTGCCTCCCTGGCCTCACTGCAGCGGATTAAGTCTGTGAATGCCACATGAGTCTGCACCCTGGGTGGGGGAGGGTCCCCAGCCTGCTCTTATACTGGTGGGGGGGGGCACAGCCCTATACATTATAGGATCCCCAGGTGAGGACTAAAGTACACCCTGTATTAGTTTCTATGAGGGAGACTCTGAAAGATACTAGGATAATGATCCTTGTTTGTGTGCGTACATGAGCACACTCATGTTCACACACTAGTCCATGTTGTCCAAGAAACATTGTCGTGAGCTTCACACAAGCACGCGCATGTGTGTGTGTGTGTGTGTGTGTGTGTGTGGGAGAGAGAGAGACAGAGAGAGAGGTGGGGAGATAAAGATTGTATGCATGAGAGCTCCCTGCTGCTGGCCAAATGAAGTACAAACTTCTCAGAAAAGCATCTGAGCCTCCATAAACGGGGCCTTGCAATATAGGGACAACCTCTTCTCAGGGACATGTCCCCAATCTGGGCTGATTCTCCCTCACTTCTCTTGGCCATGTTAATGTACTTGCACCACTCCCCGTTCCTCAACTCTTGAGCATCCCTAAAGACCCATCTCCCTGTCTATACCCTTGCCTTCCTCTTTCTTCAGATTCTTAATGAACTAGAAGCTCCCTTTGTGCTCACAGTCCAGGCACCCAGAATCTTGTCTAAGGCAGAAACCGGTTCCACTCTAGAGTATCCAGGCCCAAGTCAGTCAGTGGTTGGTGATTAACAATGGTTTTTAGGTAAGAAGCCATCATGTACCATCACCCGATTACCTCAGGGAATTTACCACACTATATTAATTCAGTGATTCAAGCCACCCAATAAATACCCTTGACTGCAAGGACTTTGTACGTGGGGCTACCACCTCCAGCCTCCTGAATATGTCAGAGCTAGGAAGCTACCTGCCTGAGGATCTAAAGTTGGGGAGGTAGATGAGTGAGGGAAGGTACACCTGCCTCCCGAGGCCACCACATGCATCTGAGAAGATGGCACATGGCTTAATTGGAGGAGTTGAGGGAAGGGAGGAAGCGAGGCAAGGGTCAGAGCCAGTGAAAGGATAGGATGCTGGGGAAGCCAGTACAAGGATATGGTGTTGGAAAAGGACAGGCCTCTAAGGACGGAGCTCGGCATAGGGAGTCAAAAAACCTTGGTTCTAGTTCCAGCTTGGGTGCTAATTGGCTGAATAATGTGGCTCTCAGAACCTTCATCTGTAAGAGGAGCACCACCAGGGCTGCTGTAAGAGCTGGGGAATGTAAGGAGCACCATCAACACAATTATTATTAGATCAGGAGGTGTTGGGCCCAAGGGAAAAATGAGTGATGCATTTGGAAAGAAGAATAGACCTGAGGAGACCCCACACTCATTCTCTCTTCTAACAGTTCTCCATACTCTGGTTTCTCAACCATTTCCATCATGAAATATCCTGGAAATTAACCAGCACATGTCATAGAAATAAATTGCTCTCTTGTCCCCATCTATGTCCAAGCAGCCCCTAGGATGGCCATGTGACCCTAACCCCAACAAGGCGCTCATATCCCCACATTATGATCATGTTGCATCAGGGATATGAAAAGCTCTACCTAGTGGAGTGCTAAGGTTGGGGTCTTCTTTGGTTGTCACATTGGTGGGGGAAGAGGTTCTGGCCTAAGGGCCCTGCATGCAATGAAAGAGTATATACCAACCACATGGCAGGTGGCCCAGAATAGCCACTGGGAAAAAAAAAAACCTGGCCAGCATGCTGTCTAGGATGCCCAGGCTAACAACCTCTATTACACACAGAGCATGGAGCAAGTGTACGCACAAGCACATATACACACACACTGTGGCTCAGTTCTTTCCTACTACAGCCCTACAATAGACATCTCCCATTTTCCCTATAAAGACTGGCAGACCAAAGTGACAGCTACCATAACCCCCAAAGCTGGCACCGTAACCTGTCAGAGGACTGGCCAGAGCCTCAGGAAAATGGGGGTCTGGACTTTCCCACCAGGCGGCTGGGCCTCTGTCCAGCATTACCTATAAATCAGGAAGTAGATGTGGAATCACATTAGCAGCAACTGGAGACGCTGCCTCTGGCCCTGAATGTCTTCTCTCCTTGCAAGGCAGGCACCTACTGACATGGGACACTTTGTGACTATGGAAGGGATAAGGATGGTTTTGGTGTTCTGGCAGACAGCAGAGAGGAAAGATCTTTTCTTGTTCTCTCCTGAACCCTTTGAGCTTGCCATGCAGGCATACTGTCAAACCACCCGCACGCCTGAGACCTTGGTGCACTCACACATCCCTTGACACTCCACCCAGACCCTGCTTCACAAACCTACTCACTCTCCTACCTGGAACACACATAGACCTCTAACAACAACATCGACAATAATAATAGCTCCATGCAGGAGTGGCACTTTCGCATATGCGACTTTCTTTAATGTGTACTCTCATGTGCACACACTACATTCAGACTTAGTACGCACATACAGAGCCGCTACTCCAAATATGCTGCACACAAGAGTGTCACATGTCTACCGCTGATGCCAGCACATAAGCCTGTGCACGCGTGGACGCTTCCACACGCGGAGCCAGAGATGGCCTCCAAAGTGTACACACAAGTGGCACATAAACATCAAGACAAGGGAGAGCCAGTACAAATACATGCACGGACTCTCTCTTGCATGTGTGTCACCCAAAGTGGGGGCCCCAAGTACCCGATCCCCCCACTGAAAACACATCACAATTCTACACCTTTTGCTCCTCACTCTGCCAAGGCTCCTGGACACAGTCCTTCCTGAACACCTCTTGCTACGCACATAGGCCTTGTACACATGGCATGCTGCCGCCATAGTCTGACTCTGTACACACCAGTCCCCCACTGCGCACTGACTGTACACTGTCCCCCTCATACCCTGGGGGGTGGGGGAGACACAAATTCTCCTGACAGGATGGCAAGAGACCAAAAGCTACTGACTTAAGTGGCTAATTGGGTCTTTCTCTAAATCCAGGGCGTATTCCCCAGTTCCACAGGCCCCAGGTGGAAGAAGAAAGTGGGGAGTGGTCAGCAGGACAGAGCCTTTCTTTTGGATCTTTTACCTGAGACTCAGAAGCTCTAAGGACCCTCTCAGATGGTCACCCCCACCCCACAATTTCCTCCCCTTTTCCCTTCCCGCTAGCTAACCATGTCATTTTCTTTTCTGTCCACACCCTTCTCTCTCAGTGGGGCTGAGTCCATAGCCACAAGCCCTCACTTAAGATTGTCCCCTCCCCCTCCCATACCCCAGTGAGCATCCAGCAGGACATCTCTAGAGGCCAGGAGGAAATAGGGGGTGGCACAAGAACCCCCAAGACAGACCCATACCTGAAACTGGAAAAAAGAGGATAGAAATACATGGAATTTCAGAACACAGGTTAGGCCCTGGTGGGAAGTTAGGAGATCCCTGCCTCCGCACAGAGCCCCTCTCCCTGGCACCCTGTTCAATGCTGATGCTGCAAAAGTGATGAATAAATGAAACTGAGGGAGGGGGTAGAGAGGACGGGCAACTGGGGAAATGAGTGGCAGGGAGAAAAGAATGAAAGAAAAGGGAAAAGGGGGAAGGGAAAAAAGAAAAAGAAAGGAAAGCAGTGGAAAGAAGGGAGACAGAAAAAGAAACACTGAGGGGGGAGGGAGAACGCTTTCAGTGAGAGTAGGAAGAGAAACTGGAAAACAGAGAGAAAGCAAAGCCAATAAAGGAAATAGAGAGGGGAGCTGAGAAAGGACACGAGAAGGGGAAGAAAACAGAAGGGCGCAAAGAAGCACAAGGAGGCAGCCAAAGGGGTTCCCCAAGTTACAGAGTTTGCCTGGAAAGCTGAGGGGTGCTCCGCAGCTCCCCAACATCACTCTGGGGCCCTGGAGCTCCGCTTTTCACCTCTCCTCCTGCCTGAAACGCCACCGCCTCTCTGTGCCCCATCCCTACTGTTTCCTCTTCTCATTTCCCACCCTTCCCGCTGTCCAAGGCACCCCATTCCTTTCTCTCACCCCTCATTCCCACCCCCAGCCCTTTCTCATTAACGTGCCCTCTTACCTCTCCCCCCCATGCACCCTGCTTGCTTCGGAGCTTCAGACAGCATCACCAACCAATATCCTCACCATCATCACACTAAACCGGCCCCCACACCCCCAGGAAAGGAGAGAGGAAGAAAAAAAAAAAAAAAAAAGCAGGCGGTACCGCCACCAACCCTGACCCCCTCCGCCTCATTTTCTCCACAGTCACCCCTTCCTTAAATGTAGGGTCAAAATGTGAGTCCCACCCAGCCCGGGAGTCTTCCCCAAGCGCTGCAGCCGGCCGGGAGCAGATGCCACCTCGCCTCTCTTCTCCCATCTCGCTCCTTTTTTTGTGTGCGGTGGCCCCGGCAGCAAGGTGTTTTATTTTCATCATCTTTTTATTGGCATTATTTTTTCTTTTTCTTTTCTTTATTTTTTGGCCTTGGGGCGGCAGCGACGAAGCCGCCGCCGCTCGTCTCGTCCGCC
>NW_026000205.1:6444315-6447316 GCF_001458135.2 Marmota marmota marmota
CAGCTGCACGGCTCCGAGGGGATGGCCGAGGAGGAGCCGCCGCCGCCAACGCTACCCCCGCTCCCGCTCCCGCTCCCGCGCCCGCTCGCTGCCTGCTGCTGGCGCTGCTCTGGCCGCTGCTCCTCGCCTGAGCTGCCGGCGCGAGCCCAGGCGCGCGCCATCCCCGGCTCCCACCTTGTCCCCATGGCAACCCCGGGCCCAAGGATGCTCAGAGAGAGAGCGCGAGTGAGAGAGCGAGGGGGGAGAGAGGGAGAGGGAGAGGGCGGGGAGCGCAGGGGACACGGAGGCAGGGAGAGGCCCGAGACCCACAGAGACACAGAGACTCAGAGATATGCAGAGATATGCTGAAAAAGAGACACAGAGACAGAGAAGGGTGGGGTGTAGAGGGGGACACAGAGACAAGGAGAATCTGAGACCCACAGAGACTCACAGAGATATCAGAGACACACAGAGACACAGAGACAGAGAGGAAATGAAGAGGGGCAGGGAGCAGAGAGACACTCAAAGGCAGGGAGAGACCCTAAGGCCCAGAGACTCACAGAGACACCCAGACACAGAGAGATGCTCAGTGGCACAGACACAGAGATACCCAGAGATAGGCAGAAAGAGATACAGGAACACAGACATGTAGGGGAGCCAGAGAGAGGTGGGAACTGAGGGCCACTCAAAGGCAGGAAGATACCTCTAAAAACCAGAGATTCAAAGAGAAATCCAGAGACAAAGAGGAAAGGAAGAAGGCAGAGGGTGGGTAGTACAGGGTACATGGAGGCAGAAAGAAACTCATAGAGGCAGACTAATGTCCAGAGACACACAGAAACATACAGACACAGGGACAGATTGCAGGTGGGCAGGGAGATGATGAGAACATAAAAACAGAGCAAGGCACCAAGAACCACAGAGATACCCAGAAACAGAGAGATAAGGAAAAGAGGGCCATGCAGAGAGATGCAGAGCCAGAAAGACACAGAGACACAGCACAGAGAAACAGTTACACAGAGACAGGGAGATACTGTATACACACACACACACATATACATATACATATTATATATACATATACATATTATATATATATATATATATATATATATAGAGAGAGAGAGAGAGAGAGAGAGAGATAAGAGAGATAGGCATGCAAGAGTCAGTCATAGGAGGAAATAATCACACAGGGAGAGACAGGCAAGGCAGAGTTGGAGAGATACAAAGAGAGAAAACACAGAGAGAGACAGAGATAAGAGAGAGATGGACCTGCAGAAGCAGAGAACTATGAAGAGCCCTTGAAAGAAACAGATGTACAATGTCAGAAAGACACCAACAGAGACCAAAAGATGCAGAGAGAAAAAGGCAGAGTGAGACAGAGACAGGAACAGAGTCGGACAAGGAGACAGATAATTAGTGAGATATAGGCAGAAACACAGAGAAATGCACATAGGTTTTCTGAGAGCTAACCTAAGAAACAACAAGAAATGTGCAAAGAGATACAGAGGCCAAGACATAAAGAAAGACAAAAAGAAATAAGGAGACAGTAAGGGACAGAAAACAAAAACAGAGACTTAGTCGAAGTGATACAGAGAAACAGAGAGGCATGGACAGAGACTGCAAGAAAGAGACAGGAATAGAGAAACCTAAGGAGCCCGAGAGACATAGCCAGATGGAGAAGATACCAGAAGAGGCTTTCTGGTGGGCAGAGATCTACAGGGAGATGCAAGACAGAGACAGGAAGAGACAAATGGAGAGTAAGACATAAAGAATGAGACCTGGAAAAGACAGAGGGGGGACAAAGAGACAGAACCAAGAGAAAGCAGTAAAGGTCAGGCTGGGGTGAGAGAGAGTCCAGAAGGGTAACAAGAGGGTCTAGGGGAGCACCAAGGAGAGAGGGCAGGTGGGAGGAGTAAGAACAGCAGGGAGGAGAGGGGAGGGAAGAGAGGAGGGCAATGCTGGTTCATAGAGCACCTCTCTTGTACCAGGCACAGTATTGCTGTAGATGAGGGAGGAAGGAAAGGAGGACAGAATGGGAAGGGGGCCTGGACCAGGCAGAGAAGGTCCATGTAGGGTAAGTGGAAGGGCGAGGGACTCCCACCCCCTGCTGGTGGGGGCATGGTGGTACAGGAAGGCGGGTGGGAGACAGTGAGTAGTACTCAGACCTGGGAGGGGGTCTGGAAGGAGGAGGAAGGAAGAGGAGGAGGAGGAGGATGCGGGCACGTGCAACGCAACAGCACAGTCCTGGCTTAGCAACCACATCCACCCTTGGCTTTGTTACTGCCCTGGGTTCCTGAGTGGACACACAGGACACTTGCAAGGTGTGCATGAGAAACACGAGAATCCACCAACTGCCCACGTGTACAGGGAAGGCTCCCAGAGACCTACATGGCAAGTACGTAAAAGAAATAAATACAGGAAACACCTACCCTGCGGGCGAACAAAGTAAGTAGCTGGGACCTGTGCAGCCTGTGCATAATAGACACGCAACTACCTACTACTCTCCATATAGAACAGCCCCTTGGGACCCACACTGGATGCACAACACACATGAATGCAAGAAATATCTACTCCTGTGCCTACAAAATATGAACAGGGACTTATGCAATATGTACATAATAGTCACACAACTATATAAGAGCCCCTATACAGAGCAGGCGCAACAGCATGAACACAACACAGATAAACACAGGAAATCCTCAACCCACTTGGGTACAAACTTGGCACGTGGAATCATTGGTACATGACCATAAGGGACACAGAACAATCCACTAGCCACATACCAACAGATTCCCAGGACCTATACTGTGTGTATATATCAAAAGTAAGCCCAGGAAGTTTTCACTCCCCCCATGTATAGAAAATAAGCACATTAACCTAATAGACCTACTTGGTATGAACATAAACAGACACCCATGAGAAGATTCTGGGAGACCCACAGAATGTACATAACACAACAAAACATAAGAAACACTCACCATACCTTTTTTTTTTTTTTTTTTTTTTTTTTTTTTTTTTTTTT
>NW_026000205.1:6447325-6493685 GCF_001458135.2 Marmota marmota marmota
AACCATAAAGACCTACTTGGTATGAACATAAACAGACACCCATGATGAAGATTCTGGGAGACCCACAGAATGTACATAACACAACAAACATTAAGAAACACTCACCATATCCAATTTTTTTTTTTTTTTTGTGTGTGTGTGTGGATTGAACCCAGGGTTGTGTGCATGTGAGGCAAGCACTCTACCAACTGAGCTGTATCCCCATCCCTACCCACCATATTTTCATACAAAGGTGCACGAGGTTCCATTAGTAAGTCAGGAACTCAAAAAGTACGTGTATGTGTGTGTGTATGTGTGTGTGTGTTGACAATATACCAACTACTCACTCTGGAGGGAGCAAGAAAGAACACTGGGCCCCACAGTCTGTATGTGTACAATAGACCCAAGAGAAGCTGCAGCCATGCTCTGTACCTGCTAGAAGAGAAGTTCCAAGACAAGAATGGGGCCAAAAATGTCCCATACCCTTCCTCATCACAAGCATCTAGAAGTACCAGCACATGGGGGGAGTCACCTTTCTAAGAATGACCAAGTATAACTGGGTGTGGTAGCACATGCCTGTAATCCCAGTGACTTGGGAGGCAGGAGGATCACAAGTTTGAGGCCAGCTTGTGCAATTTAGTGAGACTCTCAGCAAATAAGCAAGACTGTCTCAAAAAATAAAAAGGTCTGGGAAGTTAGTCCAGTGGTAAAGCACTCCTGAGTTCAATCCCAGTATTGCTCCCACACACAAAAAAAAGAATGACTGAGTGCCAGTGTTAAGAACCTAAAAAAGTTGATTTGGAAAATCATGTTGTGTCTTGGGCCACAGCCTATGTATGATTGGTATCTCTTACTATGGCATATTAAACAGAAGCTGACATCCCTTACATGCTTACCAGAGGCAGAACCCAAAAGGAAACTCAAGCAAGTGCTGGGTACAGCTTGTCCTCAAGTATCTCTAGGGCTTCAGCTAGCTGAACCACACTCCAGGAGGGTCAGTGCAACACATGTGTACGTACCAAGCACATACAAAGATGTATGTGGTACAGAGTGCATGACACTGAGAAAACGAGTGTGCTCGCCCCACTTCTGGAAGAGCCCCAATTCCAAAAGCATAGGATTCCTCTGAGGAGTATGTATATCTGTGTGTATCTGAGTGAAGGTCATCTCTGGGTATGGGTGTACCACACATGGTCCTTCCTGTGTGAGAAAACTTAAGTGCTCAGCTCTTATTCCTTCCTCATTCTGCTTGTTCACATTTTAGAAACACGTATAAAAATAGTAGTATCTATAATATATTAAGTCCAATACATTGTAAGTTGTGGATACTCTTTTATGTGTGTGTATGTGTTGTTGTGGATTGAACCCAGAGCCTTACACATATTAGGCAAGCACTCTACCACTGAACACCCTAAGACCTTTTTTAACAATTTTGAGATAAGATCTTGCTAAATTGCCAAGCTGGTCTCAAACTTGCTAATCTCCTACCTCAGCCTCCCATTTAGCTAGGAATCCAGGCGTGTGGCACCAGACCTAGCAATGGATACTTTCAATTATGTGTGAGTGCATCTGAACATATCTCTAGACAGATGCTTATGTTCACCAATGCAACTTGTCTTTTCATGCATCTGTGGCCACCTGTGTGTGTGTGTGTGTGTACGTCTTAGTGTCTTGCTCACAAGTTTGGGGTTTCCTTACAACTGGGGTTAAAGGGGGTAAGATAAGGAAATGGAGGGGCTGGGGTTGTGGCTCAGCGGTAGAGCACCCCCCTAGCATGGGAGATGCCCTGGGTTCGATCCCCAACACCGCCTAAAAATAAATAAAGATATTGTGTCCAACTACAACTAAAAAATGTTAAAAAAAAAAAAAAGATAAGGAAATGGAGGCACACAAAGAGGAAGGGGAGGAAACTGGAAAAAAAGAAAGGAAGTGGTATAGAGAGGAGGGGAAAAAAGAAAAAGCATGGTAACTTGTACCAGTAGTTCCAAGTACTAGGGAGGCAGAGTTCAAGGCCAGACTTGCAGCGTAGCACTAGCAATACCCTACCCCACCCCAAGTCGAGAGGTGGTGGGGGGACCTGTAGGAGAAGAAGGCCCTGAGGATGTAGGCAGATGGAGTGAGGGGAGGGGAGAAAAGAGGAGAACAGGGACTGGAGGAGAATGGGCGAGAGAAGGGAAAGGAAGCTTGGGGAAGGAGGAAGGCAGATGATTGGGGACTGATAAGAATGGTGAGATGAGGGTGAGGGTGTCAGAAGAGTGAAGGGGCCTGGGAAGAGTGGAGAAGAGGAAGAGTGAGAAAAAAGGAGAAGGCCAAGGGAAAGAATCAGAGACAGAGGACTTTCCATTCTATATGAAATTCAGAGATTCCCCCCCACACACTAAGGACCTCCTTTTGGAAAAATGTTTGAGTGGGGGAGGGGCACAGAGGAAGGGGATGAAGGGAATTGAAAAAGAGAAAGGAAAAGAAATCCGGTGGTGGAACAAGCTGGAGTGTGGTGCAAAGGCTGCCAGCATCTTGACATGGGCTTCCTTCTGCCCACTCCAGGTTCCGAAGCCCTCCTGGGTCTGCTCTCCCCCGGGGCATTCAGTTCAGCTCTATTTAAGAAACATGTATGAAGCCAGACCCAGTGGTGCATGCCTGTAATCCCAGCAACTCAAGGGGCTGAGGCAGGAAAATCTCAAGTTTGAAGCCAGCCTCAGCAGTTTAACAAGGCCCTAAAGAGACCCTGTCTCAAAATAAAAAATAATTTTAAAAAAGGGCTGGGGACGTGACTCAGTGGTTAAGCACACCTGGGTTCAATCCCCAGTACCAAAAAAAAAAAAAGGTGAAGTGAAAGAAGCTAGATGTAGACCTTACTATAGGGCTCCATTTTTATGAAATTCCAGACAGAACAAAACTATTGTGTTAGAAAAGTTCAGTGGCTGAAAGGGCTGGAGTGGGAGGAGGGGACTGGTAGGCAAAGGGGCATGAGGAAGCCTGTCGAGTTAATGGAAATGTTTAATAAAATGATTGTGATGGTGGTTACACCAAACTCTGTGTATGTGTGTGTGTGTGTGTGTGTGTGTGAGTGAACTCATCAAACTAAACACTTAAAATTGGTGAATTTTTTTATCTTTCTTTTTAAAATTTTTTTAATTGTAGATGAACAATGCCTTTATTTATTTAGCTTTATGTGGTGCTGAGGCTCGAACTCAGTGCCTCACACATGCTAGGCAAGTGCTCTACCGCTGAGCCACAACCCCAGCCCCAAATTGGTGAATTTTATTGTATGTAAATTACACCATAATAAAGCTGACCACAAATAACCAAGCAATCACAAATCAGAACATAAAGAGAGGGAGCTGGGGATGTGGCTCAGTGGTAGAGCACTTGCCTAGCACATACAGGGCTACAGGTTTGATCCCCAGTACCACACACACAAAAAGGGATGTCATCTGTGGGAACCAAGAGAAGATGGAAAAGACTGAGCATGGTGGTACATGTCTGTAATCCTAGCAACTAGGGAGGTTGAGACAGAAAGATCACAAGTTCAAGGCCAGCCTTGGCAGTTTAGTGAGACCCTCAGCAACTTAGAGAATCCTTAAATAATGGACTGGGGATGTAGCTTAGTGGTAAAATGCCCTTGGTTCAATTCCTACTACCTCCACACACACTGAAAAAAGAGAAGGTGGAGAGGACAGTGAGGGAAGGCCTCTGTGAGGAGGTAAAGACTGAGATTAGACCTGAAGGTTAAAGGGGAGTAAGTAGAGGAAGTGTTTTCATGGAGGAAGGGCTTTCACAAAAAAGCAGATGAGACCTGAAAAAGATTTCAGTATGTTGTGGACACAGATGCAAAGTAGGACTAACAAGAAATGGGAGTAAAGAAAATCAAGGCCCCAAATACGAAACTATGGCTACTGGAAATACCGTTTTGAAGTAGTCCCATCTGCATACTAAAGGCCCACTAGACGGAAACAGTTCTGGGAATTTCTAATCCATCCCCTTTCTACTCCACGGAAAGAATTTCCTTTTCCTTCCCCTTCCCAGAACTTCTTCCCTACTCCCTTCACTCGGAAATGTCCTCCTCACTAGGAAACGGACTCTGCTATGGACCAATACTTGCCCACATCTTCTCATCTTGTAGCTAGCTGGCCTCAGTGAATTCCTCCTCCCTGGATTCCATGTGGCTACTGCCCCCTGGTGGTTAGAGCGATTCATTACTGGGGATGAAAGGACAGCTTGATCCAAGACCCGTCCATCTCCACCCTTCCAGAGCCCAGTCCAGGCCACTTCAATCACTGTCCCTGCTCTCGATCAGCCTACACCTTGCTAAATCTGACACTTCTCGGTCATACCTGACCCTCCTTCTCTGCAGCATATGGCACAACGATCTTTGAAAAATCCTCTTGGAAACCAAGAAATTTCACTCTTGGTTCAGTTGTCCGCTGCTCTCCCAAGGTAAATCATCCCTTCCTACAACAGCTTTCTTGATGCTGGTAATACTAAATTTGTCTCCAGTTTAGCCCTTTCTCCTAAATTGCAAACCTGGCAGTCATCTCCCCAAAACACTTCAAAATCAACACACCCAACCTGAACATGTCACTTTCCCCACCCCACTCCCAGACCTGGGTTCCCTCTGCCCATGGTAACATCTCCATCCAATCTGGTATTTAAGTCAGAAAATTGGCCCCCATCCTTCACCTATGTCTCTGCATCATTTCACATCCAGTCAAGATACAAAATTCCATCTAACTCATGTATCTCTTTAACATTAAAACGAATCTTATATTGCAAATCATCAATACATTTTTTTTTTATTAAAAACAGCAATTCTGGGCTGGGTTGTAGCTCAGTGGTAGAGCACTTGCCTCACATGTGTGAGGCACTGGGTTCAATTCTCAGCACCACATACAAATAAATAAATAAAGGTCCATCAAAAAAAACAAACAAACAAAAAAAAAAAAAACAGCCATCCATGGAGTTCAGCCTCATACTTCCAAATCCATCTCCTCTTCTCTTAGTTCAGGCCTCCACAGCTCCTAGCTGGCCTCCCAGGCTCCAGTCCTGCCTTTCTAGTCCATCTTCCATTAGCCACCAGGGTGATCTTTCTATAATATGGCTCTGATCAAATCACTCTTTTGCTTCAAATACTTTTTCTCCTGTTGCTGACAGGACAAAAACCAAACTCCTTAGCCCACTTTCAAGTCGCTTCCTGATATTGGGTCCCCTACCCCTCCAGTCACCACCCACTACGCACCCTATAGTCCAGCCACACCAGACCACTACCACTTCCTTGAATCTGCCTCCTTTTACCTTCTGGCCTTTGCACATGAGGTTCCCTATAACTGGAATGTCCGTCCCACTCTTCTCGCCCTGACTAACTTCTATTCAACTTCAAGAACCAGCTCATATATCATACTCTATTATAAATCTCCAGGTGATAGATTCATCCATTCAATACACGCAGCTTGAGGACCTATGTATGTACAACTTCCATGGAAGGTGCTGGGGACACAAAGGGGAATGGGATCCAGTTCTTGCCATCAAGGGTTCATGGTCCACTAAAAGAGAGAAATACATATAAAAAACACAATCACACAGTCTGCTGGGACACAAAACTAGCCTGGGGGAGTTTTCTTGGGTTTTAAAGGGGGAAATGGTCCTCTCAAAGAGCAGAAGAGGGCATTAAAATCAAAGAGGACAGCATGAACAAAAGCATGCACGTGAAGAAGAGTGGGTTGTGTGCAGGCAGGCGGCTGGGGTTGCTAAAGTGTAAACTGTAAGAGAAAGATGCTGCTGGAGAGGCTGGCTGGGGCCTGCTCATTAAGCATCTTTTGATCACAGAAGCCATGGGGAGCCACTGGAGGGTTTTGATCCAGGGAAGCTTTGCATTTTTGAGAGAATGCATTCGAGGGGACAGGAGTGGGGGCAAGAAAAAACTGGGAAGCTGCTGCAATGGCCTAGGTAATGGCAATTGTCAATGTAAAAACTGATTATTTTACCATTGGTTTCAGGGGCATAAAGGAGACAATAGATTTGAAAAAACTAGAGGTTTGTCAAATCAGCAGGGCTTGTTTGTTTATGAGGGTGAGGAAGAGGGTGATGTCTAAGAAGATGGCCACAGTTCTCATTTGGATGAATGGATATATATATATATATATATATATATATATATATATATATATATATGCTATCAAGGAGGAAGGGAAAGAAGCATAAGCATGCTACATCGTGGAAGCTGTGATTAGCAGTCTTTTCTTAGAGGGTTCCTAGTGACCCTGTCTTCTGGATAATTCCTGAGATGAGGTTATATAAAGAGTAAGGGGCCTGGGAATATAGCTCAGTGATAGAACAAATGCCTACCACACACAAGGACCTAGATTCCATCCCCAGCACTGCCACAAAAAAAAAAAGACTGTGTCTCTCTGTCTCTCCTTCCATCCCTCTTTGTGTTAGATCATTTGGTCTGGGGAAAACTATATTTTACTAGTCCCCAATAACTCAAGCCTTCAGAAGAGACAATAACCCTCAGTTAATTTGCTCCTGGGTTCCTGATTCACAAACTATGAATAATAAATGCTTGTTGTTTTGAAATGCTAAGTTTTGGGTTGATTCATTATGCAAAAGTCAAGGAAGGAGGGCTGGGGTTGTAGCTCGGTGGTAGAGCACTTATCTAGCATGTGTGAGAGGCACTGGGTTAGATTCTGAGCACTGCATATATATAAATAAATTAAAGTCCATCAATAACTAAAAAATATATTTTTTTTAAAAAATCAAGGAAAGAGGCCAGGTGCGCACGCTTGTAATCCCAGCGGCTCAGGAGGCTGAGGCAGGAGGATTGTAAGTTCAAAGCCAGCCTCCGCAATTCAGTGAGACCCTGTCTCTAATAAAATACAAAACAGGGCTAGTGATGTGGCTCAGTGGTTGAGTGACCCTGAGTTCAATCCCTGGTACAAAAATAAATAAATAAAATAAATCAAGGAAAGAAATATTGCCAACATAATAATACTGGTCGGAGAATCTAAAACCATGCACAAAAACAGAAATGAGCTGGGTACAGTGACAAATGCCTATAATTCCAGCAACTCGGGAAGCTCAGGCAAGAGGATTGCAAGTTCTGAGACATCTTGGAAACTTAGTAAGACCCTATCTCAAAGTTAAAAATAAAAATAGCTGGGGATGTAGCTCAGTGGTAGAGTACTCCTGGTTTCAAACCCAGTACTTCGAGGAAAAAAAAAAAAAAAGACAAGAAATGCCCTTGGATTTGGCAAGAGGTCATTAACACACCTAATATGAATGGTTTCAGTCAGTTGAGACTCACATGGGAGGTGAAGGCTGTGGCTGGCTGGTGAGGAGAGCTCTACTGTTGTGGACATCTATTTTTTTCTGCCTGCCTAGCATCCATTTCCCCACCATCTATCACAGCTCCCTGACTTTTCTCTGAGTAACCATCATGGCCTACAGAATACATTTCCATGAGACTGTCCATCAAGAAGCCCAGCTGTCCACAGGCCATCGGGAGGCCACATGATTCAAGTTGCACCAATCAGAAGCTCTCCCTGGAATTTGAATTGTGAGCTTACGTGACAGGAGGCCCAAACCTGGCTGGAGCTGATTCATGCTGCAGCCAGGGCCCTAAGGAAACTGCCATTCTTTCCTGCTACTTTGATTCTCACTACTGTCCTGGTTTCAGTCTTTTCTAAGGCCTGGTTCTTCAGTCCCTCACTCTGTTGTGAGTGCCACCCTCATTTCCTTCTAATAAATTTCTTTAATGTAGCAGGAGCCAGTCTCTGTTGCTTGCAGCTGAAGAACCCTAACTCATACATGTTCTTTCAAAAATTTGGGATGAGATAAGGAGGAAAACAAAGGACAAGCACTAGAGAAGCACAGAGTAGAGGGAGGCAGTTTTTCTTTTTTTTTCTATGAGTTTTTAAGATGGTAGAAATTTTATTTGCTGAGAAGGAGGAAGGAGAGAAAAGGGTATAGAAACAGAGAAGGGAAGAATACTGGAATAATATTCTGAGGAGTCATGATGGGATGAGCAATGCACAAGTAGAGAGGTGGGACTACAACAGAGTCTGAAAAGCTAAAGCAAACATGGGTGTGGGTATGCGTAGTTTGAATAGGAAGCTGAAGGACATCTTGACTCATTTGCCTCCATTTCATTTGTTGAGATTGAAAGGGTAGGGTTGGGAGGGATAATTAAGGGACAACAGTGATTGAGATGGGAGCCAACCAAGAAATTAGGGTGAACTCACAGGTGCCACTTTGCCACCATTTTTATCTTTGTTTGGTTCTTTCTTTTTTTGTGGGGGGGGGGGTGCAGGGGGATGGGTACTGGAGATTGAACCAGTTAAGGGCACTTAACCAATGAGCCACATCCCCAGCCCATTTTTATTTTTTATTTTGGGATAGGGCCTAAGTTGCTGAGGCTGGCTTGGAACTTACAGTCGTCCTGCCTCAGCCTCCCAAGCCCCTGGGATTCAGGCGTGTGCCACTGTATCTGGTGCCATTATTTTTCATTGAGCCAAGTTTACCTCCCTGGATCAGGACTGGGCAATGCTGTCAGATGAGACAGAAGGGTAAATACAGAAGGGAGCGTGTGCTGCTTATTTTCCATTTACCCTCCACCCTTCTCCTCCCATATGGATGGCATCATCTGGGCTCCCTTGCCCTCAAACTTCTAATTAGGTTTTCCCTAAGAGAGGCACCAGCAGGGCATTAGAAAGTGGGAAAAGAAAGCATTCTGGATAAATCTTCTATTCCCAGCTCTGTCTCTTGGTTCTGGCAGTGGCTGTGCACCGCCCTCCCACAATTGCTGCTCTTCTCAGGTGTGTTCCGTGGCTCTCACAGAGCTCAGTAATACCCTTTCTTTTCCTTGCCCCTTCAGACCTAAGGGTGGTCATAGTTTCCTGCTGCCTAACCTCCCTTGTTGGTTCCCTCAACCCTGCCCACACCTCTGCAAATGGTCCCTTCATTAAATTATCTTCAAAATCTCAGCTGTGGTGCCTTCTGTTTCCTGCTGGGACCCTGACTATTAGAATGTCAGTGGGAGAGATCAGATGGTTCACTCTGAGGTTCTGGCTGGGCAGGGAATGGAGAGAAGCCAGGAGGGGTCTGGCAAACTGGCAGACGACAAAGGGATCAATGGAGTGGAACTCCCTATGAGTTGATGCTACAGGTGTGATAGCCATGAGGATCTGTCAGACATGGAAGGCAGGTGCTGGGATCAGAGAGCAGAATACTAGATTTTGAAGGCATGGAAGATGGTACTGGGTTGTAGTTAAAACCAGGGAGATTTAATTTGGGACTCAGAATCCTATCTTAGAACCTTGGCTCTGCCACTTTACTAAATGTGTCACTTTGGCAAGTGACTTCACCCTGAATGTGTATCCTCTTTTGTAAAATAAGGATAGTAATACCAAACTCGCAGGTTTGTGCAAGGGATAAACACATTATACAATGTCTGGTACAGGGCCTGGCATGTAGTGTAAATACTCAGTAAATGTCCAATAAGTATGCTAGACTCAGTCCAAGGTGTGATCATGGGAGTGAATGGCTGGAATGGGATGAAGGTTACCAGGGATGAGGTGGAAAGAGACTGTGTGGCTAGATAATTGGAAAGATGGATCATCACAAAGAAGTTAAATATCCCAGCAGGACAACACGGGTTTGGGTAGAGAGGGAAACTCTTGGCCATGCTAGCCACTTATAAACTCTCAGGTTCCTCATTCAAGAAAGAGCAAAAATTGGGCTGGGGATGTGGCTCAAGCGGTAGCGCGCTCGCCTGGCATGCGTGCGGCCCGGGTTCGATCCTCAGCACCATATACAAACAAAGATGTTGTGTCCGTCAAAAACTAAAAAATAAAATATTAAAAAATTCTCTCTCAAAAAAAAATTTAAAAAGAAAAAGAAAGAGCAAAAATTAATCATCGAGGAGAAGAAATACAAACCACAATGATACACTACCACACTTCCTCCAGATGGTCAAAATTTAAGCATCTGATAATATCAAGTATTGGTATCAAGCATGAAGCAAAGGCAACACTCATTCATTTTTTAAAAAATATTTTTTAGTTGTGGATGAAAACAATATCTTTATTTATTTATTTAAATATTTTTTTTAGTTATACATGGGCACAATATCTTTATTTTGTTTATTTTTATGTGGTGCTGAGGATCGAACCCAGTGCTTCACATGTGTGAGCCAAGTGCTCTACCACTGAGCTACAGCCCCAGCCCTCTCACTCAGTTTTGGTACACTGGTACAGTCACTTTAGGAAATTGGTTTAGAGCTGAATCTGGTGACACATGCCTATAATCCCAGTGACCCTTGAGGCTGAGACAGTTCAAGGCCAGCCTCAGCAACTTAACAAGGCCCTAAGCAATTCAGTAAGGCCCTGTCTCAAAATAAAAAAAAGGGCTAAGGATGTGGTCTCAGTGGTTAAGAACCCCTGGGTTCAATCCCCAGTACTCCCCACCACCACCGAGAGAGAGAGAGAGAGAGAGAGAGAGAGAGAGAGAGAGAGAGAGAAGAAAAAACAAAGAAAGTGTTTTCAGTTGGGGGTAGGGGGGGAGTGGCTGGAGGTTGTGACCAGGAAAGAGCCTATGACCAAAAGGTGGCCAGGGGTTCCCGAGATGCTCAGATGTGTTTCTTGTTGTAGGGGGCACGTGTGTTTTACATTAATATACAGTTAGTCCTCCGCACTTTTAAAAATATTTCGTAACTAAAATGTATCTGGGAGGTGTTGATTTTGCAACAGGGAGATTCCCAGCCCAGAAACTCCCCGGGTGACCCTCCTCCACGGGCTCCTCCAGCTCACCATGGCTCTGACCATTCTGGGCGGTGACCTGCTGGGTCCCCTTCTGGCTCAGCACCAGAGAGCTGCACCCAGGCTAGAGTTACCAGAGCCCACAGCGGAGCCCAAATCAGGTCTGGCTCCCGCACCCCCAGGACCATTTGCTGCCAAGCTCCAGTACACCTCCTGTCACCACCCTACATCAACTGTCAGGGTCCATGTCTCCTCCCCCGTTCCTGCTGCTCGCCAAATAAGGGGTGGCTGATTCTGCTCTTCCATTTACCTGTCACTCTGTCCATCTGTCTCTCTACATCCCATTCAGGAACATTCCCCAAGGCTTTCAAAAGGATTCCTCTCTGCCTCGAATGCCCCCTCTGGGCCATTCTTCCGAATTCCTATGCAACCTTCAGGGCCTGCCCCGGCCTCCACACGCCCCTATTTTCCATGGCCCCAGCCTATCCCCACCCTGCTCCACAGACTCCTGTTTCTTGATTTCTGAAACTCTCTTGGTCTCTTCATGGCCTAAGGTTGACCCACCCGCGAGGTGCCACTGGCTCTATCAAGCCTAGGTGAGCTCCATGGCGCCCGCGCTCCCGAATGTTCAGGAGGCGCGAGGTAAGGCGTTGCCTCAAGTTTCCCGCCACTGAGGATTTCCTGGGCTACACTGCGCCTGCGCGGGTTCCCACCTCGCGGTTAGACTTTTCCTGAGCACGTACTAGCTAAAAACGGTGCGCAGCGGCTGAAAAGGGTGGGGTTGAAGAGATTAGAGTGGGCAGGGCTTGGAGGGTGGAACCTAATCAGGGGGCGGAGCCTGAAATGTGCCCAGCTCGGGAGGCGGGGCCAGTCATTCAAAAGAGGGAAGGAGGAGTCCAGCTTCATGCATTTGAAGGAGAGGTGCATCCTGGACTTCATAAAGCCCCATAAGTTGGGAACCTGACGGAGGTTATAGCAAGCAGCTGCTCTGCTCCCACCTCCAAGCAGAGGAGAGCTTCAAATTCTAGAAGATTGTGGAATAACTCCTACACTCCTCTGATCAGAGACACCCTTCCCAGGAGGGAAGGGTGGGAGCAAGGGAATGGCAGTCCAATCTTAGTGCCTTCATTAAGGTAGAAATACTCAATATTTCCGAGTGTATCTATTCCTCAGGCACGACACTTCCTAAGCCAATTTTTAAAAAATGCATATAAAATCCCCACAAGGTAACTATTAAATAGACCATGAGTGAGCTCCCAGTAGAAATATGCTTCCTCCCAGAGACTATCAAATCAGGGTCTGAAACTGATCACACAGGAGTTGGTCAGACCAGCCCGGATTCCTGGTGAGGACTCAACTCCTAGGCTTGCCACTCCATCCTGTGCATTGACATAAGACAATGGTTCAGGAAAGGTTTCAAAGTGTCGTCAGGGGTACACTACCCCATGAAAAGTCAGCCCTTAGAAATGCCTGCCCACCCTCCCCCTAAGATGACTCACCCAGGGCCCCCTCTCTCTCAAGCTTAGGCAAGGAGATGATTGGCTCCTCAGGGTCCACAACAGTGCCCAGCTCAGGACCTGACACACAACACATATAGGACCATTTGCTGTCAAGCCCCAGGTTCCCTTCCCCCAACAGAAAAACCTGGGTATTGTGTAAACTGGAGTTCCTTAACTTGTTCCATAGGTGATGGGGAAGGCTGGAGGCCACAATCTCAGTTACAGCCACATAGGAGGAAGAAGTGCTTGTCCTCAAAGAGGAAGAGACACCCAGGTTACGAAAAGATGAATGCCCAGGCATGAAGGATAGAGCCACAGAAGAGATTCTGAGCAGAGAACCCCTGGCTTCCTGTCCTTCTAAGTTTCTAAACCTTGGGGCTCCACCAGCCTTGAGGGTAGCTGGTTCACCTCACCATGCTAGTTGTGAACTGCTGGGCACAGTGGCACATGCCTGAAATCTCAGCAGCTCAGGAGGCTGAGACAGGAGGATTGAGAGTTCAAAGCCAGCCTCAGCAACTCAGTGAGACCCTGTCTCTAAACAAAATACAAAATAGGGCTGGGGATATGTGGCTCAGTGGTTGTATGCCCCTGATTTCAATCCTCGGTATCAAAAAAAAAAAAAGAAGAAAAAAAAATCCTGAGAACCCCCCAACAAGGGCATATAGGAACAAAAGCATGTGTGAACAGGTGAACAGGGTGGGGAGTTTATGACTCCAAAGCAGTATATTCCCTTCTTTGACAGATGAGGAAACTGAAGTCCATAGAGTGGGTCAAACCTATGGTTGCAGCTGGCAGATGATCCAACAGCCTGGTCATCCTCCAGCCCATACAGTGGGCCAGGAACACTCCTTCTCCCAGTACATCAAGAAAGAGTCCTAGAGAGCCTTGATGCCCACCTATGCCCTTTCCAGGGCAGTTTTATTGGTGACATTTGTAAAAGGTCTTCCCATCAGCCCCCAAGTGTTTGCTTTCCCTTTCCAAGAAGGTGACTGATTCTGGCCCTGGCCCCAAACACAACAGCAGACCTTGATCTGATGCTGCTACAAAACCCAAATGACACTCTGGGTAAGGGTCCAAGGGCGAGTCTGTGCCTAGCTCTGGGGAGCAGGAGAAAGAGAAGAGAACTGGGTCTGTGTGGGGACACCGGGCAGAGCCCTGGCTGGCTGAAGATGTGTGGGCAAGGTGAGCCGGCCCCATGGGCACCCCAGCTCCGGAGCCCACTAGTGTGGCTGAAGCCCAGGTAGGGGCGGTAAAATCAAAAATCCTGAGAAAGAAGCCCTTAGGCCAAAAAAGTATGTGGAGCAGGCCAGGGCAGGGGCCAAGGAAGATTTCCGAGGGGGCAGTGTGTGAGTGTGGATGTGTGTGTGCACTCATGCACGTGTGCGCAGACAGCCCAGGGCCACAGACACTATGTGCAAGGGGGGCTTTGGTGAGTGTGCAGCTATGCCCCCCACCCTTTGGAGCTCTGTAGGCCTGAGCCCTCAGCCTCCCAAGGCTAAGGGAACACACCTGGGGGTGGAGAGTTTGGGAAGGAACTTGGCTGGAAGTGGTTTAGGCCTCAGAACCCACATCCTGTAGGAGAGGCTGTCAAGGGGCCTGCTGTCCCGCTGCAGTCCTTAGAGCTGCTGGAGTGACAGTCTTCTAGGGGCAGAGATGGTCATCTTCTCAGGGGGAAAGATGGTCCGGAGACTCGGAGGAGGTGGGATCAGTCCTGCCTGATCCAAGATCAAGAGGCCTCCGTTGGGCGTCGTCCCCCCTCCTCTTCCATCAGCAACAAGCGGCGCCGGCCAGCCTCGTAGTCAGCCTCGTCCACACTGACCAGCAGGCGGACAGCCTCCCGGCCCACGGCCTCACGCAGGGCCTCAGTCAGGAACACGCCCCGAAGGGCCTGTAGCAGGGCACCACTCAGATAGTCACCCCAGAAGGCGTCCAGATAGGAGAGCTCTGAGAACTTGATGTCACACACCACAGAGCCCAGGTCCCTCGAGCGCAGCACTGCAGTGGCCTGCCCAAACACGTCCAACTGTCGTGCCAGTGCCTGGGGTCTCCGGGATGCCACGCCCTGCTCCAAGGCAGGCCCATGCTCACAGTACTCTGCTCGAACCCGGAGCCGTATGTCTGCAGGGGAAGGAGGGATCTGTCAGTGGGTGCCCACTGCCCGCCACCCTGGCACCCTTCTTCCCCTCCCTTCAGCCTCTTCCGGCAGGCCCTCTGCCCTGCCCTCTTCCAGAAGCCATACCTAAGGACTGTGAAGTTATAACCAAAATCACTTTGCTCCTTCCCAGATATAGGGTCCTTGCTACTCCCCAACCACCAGCGTTCTCCAGCTGAGCCCTGCCTCTCCCCAAGCCAGGGGTGCTCTCTTCCCAGAGCTCCCCAGGGCCCCCTCCCCCAATTCCTGCAGTCTTTACTCAAGCATCTTTTTCCCAGTGAGGCTCGCCTGACTGGCCTGTTACACTCCACCCACTGCCCCACCTCCCCAGGCACTGCCCCACCCAGCTCTTTTTCCCCAGGGTGTTTATCACCTTCTAACTTACTCCACAGGCCACTACTGAGCCATCATCCTTCTCCCCTAATGGGAGCTCCCTGAAGGAAGGGATCTGTTGTGTGTTTTGTTCACTGGTATATCCTTGTGGCACACAGTAGGCATTTGGTGTGAGTTGGTGAAGGAACCAATGCATGAACTAACAGACTTGCCTTCAGGCAACCAGCCTTGCACCACTTCTCAGAGAGAGAGTCCCAGGCTGCCCACACCTGCATCCTCTCAGCAGCTCCAGCAGGAGAGGAGCCTGAGCAGGCCTAGTGGGAGGTAGGCACTCTGGCCACAGAGGCGAAGATGGTGGTAGGCCTGGAGCTGCTGGGGGCTGCTGTGCCACCAACGAGGAGACCAAAGCTCACACAGGGCCAAGGATACAGAGGAAGATTCCAGAGTTTGTCATATGGTCAAAGAAGGATCATCAGGCACACTACGCCTAGGTTTTCAGTTACAATCAATTCCCCATCACACACTTTTTTTGGTGGTGCTGGGGATGGAACCCCGGGCCTCACACATGCTAAGTTAACGCTCTGCCACTGAGCTACATCCCCAGCCCTTTTATTTGTTTTTTATTTTGACAGGGTCTCATTAAGTTGGCAAGGCTGGCCTCAAACTGGTGTTGGCAATCCCCCCACCTCAATCTCCAGAGTAGCTGAGTAGCTGGGATCACCAGGCCCCACACCCAGGCACCATCAATTCTCTTTTTTGCTTAAACCAGTTTCAGTTGGACTTCTGTCATTTACAAATCTACCTTCATCTGCCCACATGAGGTGATAGGAAATGGGACATGGGACTTCTGAAGCTATCCCTACCAGCGAAAACTTGGGCATATCACCTCTCATGGCCATCTGAATCTCCACCTGTGAAGTGGGACTGGTAAACACTGCCAACCCTATACACACCCAGCACAGGGTTACTCCAGGACCAGCTGCATGCTAAGACAGCAGAGGCAGCAAACACTCAAGAGTGCTATCTGCTGGCACTATTCCCAGGGTCTGAATCATAAGATTAATCCGCAAAGGACCCTGGGAGACAGGGCCAATCAGCACCCCAATTTACAGATGAGGAAATGGAGGCCAAGAGAAATGAAGTGACTTGTCCCAGGTCATACTGCCAGGCAATCACAGTGTTTAACAAATAGCATTGAACCTCCTCTGCCCAGGGAGCAGGCTGCTAAGTTGAAGGATCTGATTCCAACCCAGGACCTTTAGGTGCTGCTGTGTGAACTGGGACAAGTCACAACCTCTCAAACCAGGACATAATCTCTTGCTGTGGAGAGCTGTTAAGAGAATTAAAAAGATAGCAACGGACAGAAAGAATAAGCTAGTAACATGCCTGGTGCCCAATGGGTGCTCTAACAATGACAGTTGCCTACTGCTATGCCATGCCAAGTGTCTGGCATCTGGGAATACAGCATTTAGCCCTGCAGGACAAGGGCTACTGCCAGCCCATTGAACAGATAAGGAAAGCAAAGCTCTGGGAAAGGAAGTCTCCTGCCATGGGCCCCCTTCACCTTTCACACAGTGTCAGCAGATAGCAGAAGAGTAGAAAGCAGGTCCCCTGCACACCAAGGCAACTTCTCACCCCACCCATTTCCTCCTCCCACCCCAAACCCCTTCCTCTTTCTGCCTCCAGGGGATCTCCATCCTCTCCACTCAAGGCCCAGGGAAGCTTCCCCTGCCCCAATCCCCAGGTCCTCCCATGGCCCTTTAGCCCATCCCCCTTTACCCTGAGGACCAGATAAACCCCCAGGGATTCATTCTTGACTCTGTAAATGCCTGGCTATGCCCTCAATGTGGGTGAGATCAGGGGGTTTCTAGGAACAGCACCTGCCCAAGGCCACACAGGGCAGGGCAGCAGCAGAGGCAGAGCCAGCTAGCAGAGTCGCACAGACCTGGAGGTGAGTCCCAGCTCTGCCACTCTCTAGCTCTGGGGCCTTGGGTATGTGACCTCACCTCTCTGAGCCTCAGTTTCCCCATCTGAAAAACATAAACAAACAAGAGGTCCCTGCTGCACTGTGGAGTCACGAGGATTAAATGAGGCAACTCACCAGTGACTTGGCCCGTGACACAGGAATGCCCCCAAAACAGGAACTACAGTTTCGACACTCACCTCTGTGGCCCCATGGCCCCTGCCCACACCCTCACCTCCCTTGCCTAGGTCCCTAAGCCCACTTCACCCTTCATCAACTCCCTCACTGCTATATTCTCCCATACCCTACCCTCCAGCCACAGCAAAGCACTCCCAGCATAGCCTCACTTCCTCACAGAACGGCCTGTCCCACCTCCTCTGCCCCCAACACCTCCACTCACTCACCAAGGCTAGTTTTCAGGGACCCCCTTTATCCTGCCCAGCTGATCAACTCCCAGCTCACCCTGCTCAGCCAGAATGTTAATGGCCCCATGTGGAAATCTATTCATACAGAGTGCCTGCCACATGGGGAACAGAGGACAAGGCCAGGGTAGGCTCATGAGTTCTCACTCAAAAGGTATTTACTGAGTACCATACACACAAGGGTAACATGAGGACCCTGCTGCAAGTGGGACAGAGAGATGTGCTGCCCGCAGTTGGGGATCACTCTCCGATGCCAGGCCCTGCCGCTGGCTTTTCCCTACCTTAGCCCACCTAATCATCTGGGCACTTTAAACATCCCTTTTTACACATAAAGAAATCCTTCATCAGAACACAGTCCGATCTCTGATGTGGAAAACAGGACGACGGTACAACGAGGGAACAGACAGAGGCTCCCACTGCTTTCCGGAGTGGCCACTCCACCCCAGCTTAGCCCTGAATCATGTGCTTTACATACAGCCTTTCCTCGACTCCGTACCAACACAACAACAGATGCCACTTCCATGATGTCTACCATGGGCTGCACATCCTCTCACCCTTTGGATCATACCACAACCTTATGAGGTGATGCTGTTGTTATTTTCTTTTTGCAGCTAGGGATACTGAGGCATAGAGGTTGAGTCAGCTGCTTAAGGCCAGAATTCCATCCAAGGGACGTGGCTCTAGAGCCCAAGTTCTTAACTACCCCATCCTGTTCACGGCCTCTCATGCATAATTAAAAGACATCCTAGGGCTGGGTTATAGCTCAGTGGCAGAGTGTTCGCCTACCAAGTGTGAGGCACTGGGTCCTCAGAACCACATAAATAAATTAATTAGTTAAAAAAATAAAATATTGTGTCCATCTACAACTAAAAAAAAAAAAAAAAAGACATCCTGAGGACCAAGGAAAGAATGATATAGAATGAGTTAAATTTAGACAGGATCATTTTTCCTCTGAAGAAAATGACACCTGAGGGGTTGGGGCTGTGGCTCAGCAGTAGAGCACTCGCCTAGCACATGTGAGGCTCTGGGTTCGATCCTCAACACCACAAATGAATTAATAAATAAAATAAAGGTATTTAAAAGGATGTAAGCGTAATATATATATATATATGTAAAAAAAAAAGAAAGAAAATGACACCTGAAGTAAAACTTATAAGGCGTTTTAGCCAGGAAAAAAGGAAAGAACGGCCTTCTTAGACGGAAGAGAGAAGCATGTACAAATCCGGGGAGGAAAATTCACTTGGGAGGCCCACAGGCCGAGGGGCTGGCGTGGCCAGAACATGGTAGAAGAGCACAGGTAGCAGACTCAGAGGTCTGGTCTCTCTCACCAGCGGAACACCATGTTTCTGGAGCCTCTGGAAATGACCTCACCTCTCTGTACTTCAGTGGTCTCCTTCCTAAAACAAGGCTCACCCCAGCACCTGTCCTCATGGGGCTACGGTGGGAATGACACAGCTGCAAAGTATAGCACTGAGTTCAGGTCTGGATGAAGGAAGGACGGCACTGCCCGACGCGGACACCACTCCAGCCACTCTGTAGAAGTGACAGTTGACAGCAACAGGGCCAGAGCCTCTGATGACTGTCCAGGATGGAAGCAATGGATGTGGAAAAATGTCGATGGACTGGTCCAGGTGTGGCAGTGAGGGGTGGGGCAGGATGAGCATCCATGTGACCTGGGCTGGGGGCTGGCTGGACTATTTCCAAGTTGGCAGCAGTGGGAAATGCTCCTGCCCCAGTAGGTCTAGGGGGATCTGCCCTCCTAGAGTGGAGAGTTGCTCCCGCTTTCTGTACTCAGGTGGTCCCCTGCACCTTCTTGGCCCCACCTGGCTCTAGGATCTCTCTTCTGGAGCAGAATGGAAGGCAGAAATGGGAGGGGTTTCACAGTGGGGCACCAGAGCGATCAAGGGAGCACATCCTGGGATAGGTGTTTGAGAACTCCAAAATGACCTTACTTGGGTCCTTTCTCTCAGAGTCCCTAGGGGGGTGGGATGGGAACAAAAAGGACCTGTATTCCCACGGCACTGGTACAGAGGCAACTAGCATCCTTCCATGGAAATAACCTTCCACTGCCTCTGCTGCCACCACATGAGGGCCAGCACCATGTGCTTCTGAACAGTGGGACCCCTCCCCACCCTCCTGGCTCCATAGCTGCCTCACTCTGGCTTCTTCCAGAGAAACAGTATCAAACATAAAGTTCTTCTCTACTGAACTAATGAACTGAAACAATAAGAAGCTGCTGGCCACTTCAAAGATAGAGAAGCAGCCACTGCCTGCTTCCTAACAGAATACCAACACCTAAAAGTAAGTCTGGGAATTAAAACATCAAACCAGAGCAAGCCTCTCCAGACCCAACTGCCTACGCCCAGGTCAGTGGACAGTGTCAAATCAGCCCTACCTCAGGATCCAACCAACCAAATCCAGTCTCAGGAAATACTGCAAGACAAATACTCTCAACAAATGATGCAAGAGGGCAAAGAGGAATAGCAGGGGATCCTAGAGATTTGGAGAGACTTCACAGAACCCACATTTATGAGCCAAGTGGAAATTTGAGCACTATTGAGATGTGTGACAGGAAAGAATTATCATTACTGATTTTTTTGGTGTGATAATGTTTTAAGGAATTGTTCTCTTTTATAGATACAGAGCAAAACATCTGCCAATAAAATAAAAAGACAGCTGGAATTGACTCCAAAACAACATGGCTCCTGAGACATCAGCCACAGCTAACAACTGCCAAAGCTTGGTGACAAGGTCCTGGGAGTTGTTTTACCAGTTGATTTGCTTTGGAATATTTTCCACAAAAATTCTGGGAGTGGGGGCAAGCAAAGCTGATCCTGCCATTCAAATTCTATAAGTGCTTTCCATAATTAAAAAAAAAGAAAAGAAAGAAAGAAAAAATGCAAAGACTTCAAGATCTGCCCTGTTCCTTTTCCTGTCCCTATCTTCCAAAAGTCTCCCCTTGGCTCCAGTCCCTGTCTTGCTAGCTTCCTTTCTATCCCTTAACTGCCACGGGCACACTTCTATACGGGTCTCTGTTCCTACTGTCCTCACCATCAGGAACACTTCCTGCCATCTAACTTGGGTTTCTCCTCCTGCCAGAACACACCTCAGTGAAGGCAGAGGACTCCCAGCCCTGCTGTGCCTAGCACATATTAAGACCTCCATGAATACATGCAGAATAAACAAATTAATAAATCCTAGTTTCAGCCTAGCTATGCCCCTGCCACTCAGACTAGTGACTTCCTTTCCCTCGGCGTGTTTCCTTCTTTGCAAAAGGGATGCGGCTCCCTCAGTGCTTGAGAATTCAAGGTCAGGCAGGCAACATGCAAAGCACAGTAGATGAGTCTGAGAGGCATGGAAGATCAGAGTTCCTATTATCTAAGCCTAGGATCCCTAAGTTTCCTTCTCACACTCTCAGACATTTAGGAGTTTAGTCTAGTTCTATTCCTCAGTAGAAGCAGTTCACTGCTGCCAATCCCCCCAAGTGTCACAGATTTGGAGGAACAAGAATGGCAAACCTCTTCTTCAATCAGGTCAGGAGGGGCTTCCTTCCACCTGTAGCACTGGGCCTTGTAGCCTCATTAAAGGTAAGGCATCCCATCTTTTCAGAGGGGAATCTGGGGCCCACATGGGGACAGCCTCACTCCAACCCCACCCTGCCTGGTGAGTCAGCAATCAGCCCTGTGTGCCCATCCCTGGCAATATCCAGCCACACCCTAGTTAATATCCTCCTGGCCTCAGGGAAGAGACCTGAAGCCTGGCCTGGCCTGCTCTTGTACTCCCCAAGGCAGTGACTCCCTCACCCACCCAGCCAGCTGGGTTGCTCTCTCTGGTAATTACTACCTGACTTGGAGGAGAGTCACCACCAGGCAGTCACCCCCGGAAGCCAGGAACTGTGTGAGGATGCAGGGCTGGCTCTGCTGCTGTTTATGCCTGCATCTAGCCAGATAATCTGCAGCCTCATCTATGAGGTTTGACACCCACCTGCCTGGAAAGCCACATGGGCACTAAGAGGAGCTAGCATGTGTCTTTCGTGGGCTGCAGCCAGCTCTGCAGATGGCAGGAGGAAGGACCCTCAAGGTGAGAGCCCTTGTGCATGAACAGCTGCCCCATATCTCCATGTCTACTTCCACCTGACCCAGCCCTGGCTTGAGCAGGCCACCAGCTTCTCCTGAGTTTCCCGATTTCCAGTATCCACATCAGCCTCCTCACCCCAATCCTTTCTCTGGTGCACTGGCTGATTCCTCTGCCCTCACCCTGCTGTGAGGTTGCCGGGGGCTCCCTCCTGGCATCATCTGGTCCCAGCCCCTGTATAGGGGTGCTCTGTCAGGCCCAACAGCATGTATGGCTCTTTGTCCCCTCCCTGGCTTTTCAATTCCTCAGAGCACTCACCACCAGCTGTCATTACATGATACGCTGATGTATTTGCAAGTTATCTGTCTGGCCCATTATCATGTAAAAAAGTCCTCAAAGCTAGAATCTTCTCCATCTCTATGCCTAGACCAGTGCCTGGCATAGAGATTATGCTCAATAATAAAAACCAGGTGAAGGAGTTAGCAAATGAACGTGTCTGGGGCTCCCACCAACCCCAGAATAAAGTCTAAACCTCCAGAGCCTCACCTACCTCCTTTCCACTGCTCCTATCACAAATCTTTTTTTTTTTTTAGATGTTGATAGAAGTTTATTTTATTCACTTATTTATATGTATGCTAAGATTTGAACCCAGTGCCTCACATGTCAGGCAAGTGCTGTACCACTGAGCTCCAGCCCCAATCCCAGAATCTTTTCTCCTGGACTCACCCTGTCTACATCCTACTGTGGACACTCGGTACTTTGGGGTCACTGCCAGGAATGCCCTTCTCAGCTCCTCTCTTCCAGCATCCTTTACCTCGTCCTGCAGGTGGTACCTCCCCAAGGCTGGTCAGAGGGATCCCCTGCACACCCTAGCATCCCTGTACTCACACTATATGGCACCTGTCACCATCAGCCCGGCTGCCACATCCCTCATCTGTCTCCCCTGCAGCCTGGGAACACAGCTTGTGTGATTTGATCCCCTCTTTTCCCTGGGCTTGTCCAACTAAAAGAAGGGAGTCCCACAAAGAAGGGTAGGGATGGTCAATGGCTACATCTTCTCCACAGGACCAGGTAAACTTCTCATGAGCAAGTCATGAGAGTCTCCACAGCAGCACCCCTCCCTGACATCTCACTCACCTGTTATCTGCAGTAGGCCCTATGTCCAAAATATTACCTTGATTCCTTGGCCCACCCCTTCTCACCCTCTCCAACCTGACTACCCCAGGCAGACCTCTGACCTCCTCCCTAACAGGCTGCAGACCCTGTTCACTCATTTTCCAGCTTCCACGTTACTTGATGCACTAAACAGGCACTCAAGAGAGCATGTTCTAGAAGCCCAGCTGTAAGCCCTGTGCACTACAACTCCCTCACTGAATTTCCAGATGAAGTTAAGAGTACCTTGAAAAAAGGCATCAGGTCACATTACTCTCTTGCTTAAAACGCTTTGACAACCCTAGAAGCAAAGACAAAAATCCACACTCCACTCTGCCCTGTGGCTTGCTGGTTCTTCCACTTGTTCCTTTCTCTTCATAGCACCTATCATCCTCTAAAGTGATTCTCAGTTCCACAGGTTTGTCACCTGATTGCAGGATCAACTGCACAAGGGCAGGACTGCCCTACTGCATTACTGCCCAAAGCCCAGCAACAGCAACACTAAGAGCAACTTCACCAGCACGTGCCTTGGGCCAAGCACTATTCCAAGCAGATTATTCAGTTAGCTCATCTTTTCTCATAATTCCAATCAGGATCCTTATTAGCCTTGCTTTATTACAGATGTGCAACCAGGCCCCAAGAAATTCAGGCAACTACCCAGGGTCAGACAGCTTGTTTAAATGTTAAGGCTAGTTTGTGACTCAGGCAGCCTGAACTGGGGTCCTAGTTTTACTACCTCTGCAATATACACCACTGCACAAGATGACTGTCAGAAAAGTAATCCCTATAGGTGTTTGCTGAATAAACAAATGAAACTGGGGCAGAGGGCTGTCATGGAAGGTTTCCTGGAGGAGGTGGCATGTGATTTGATCTCAACTGCAGGCAGGATATAGAAGAGCAAGATGGCAACAGAAAAAGCAAAAATTACACTGCTGAATGGTGGCTGAGCTGCTGCCCATCTGCCAGGTGTGTCATGCTCCAGACAAACGCCTGTCTGTCCTACCCTCCAACCCCACAGCCTGCTCTGGGCACTGTGTACATGCATTCCCAAGACTCACGGACACATACCACAGGTCACTTTGCCTTCTGATGTAGACCTGGCTGGCTCCTGCTGCTGCTGAGGGGTGGCTGGACCCCCTCTCCGCCGCCGCCTGGCACCACCACTAGGCCGGCCCCGACTCCGACGCTGCCGCTTGGTTGGAGGGGAGCCTGAGGACAGACAGAGGGAACAACTGCTGAGGACCAGGATGACAGGCAGGATGCCAAGGTGGGTGCCCAGGAGGAGCTCTAGGTCACTGTGGGTAGTACGAGCTCCTGAAGAGCCCCTCTAGAAGTGGCCCTGTCTACAAGATAGAGGTACCACCTATCATCACCTGGAAGGCAGACACCCTTCCACCTAGCAACTCCCCACCACCTAGCAAGCCCTGCCAGGTCTGACCCCAGAGAAGCCCCAGTGCACTCACACCAGGGAACAGACACGACAATGGACACTGGGCATCATTTCACAATCACAAAAGCCTGAAAACAACACTAGGGTCTAACGAGAAAAGGAATGGCTTCTAGGATAGATTGTTGAGGGAATAAAGCAAGGCGCAAAATAAATGTACCATTTTGCATAAAAAAGTAGAAGAAATAAGCTGGGCAGGCTCACACCTGTAATCCCAGTGACTTGGAGGCTGAGGCAGGAGGAGGTTTGAGGACAGCCTGGGCAACTTGCAAGACCCTGTCTTAAAATAAAATTTAAAAAACGCTTAAAATAAAAATTTTTTATTTAAAATACAATTTAAAAGGTAGCCAGATGTGGTGGCATACGCCTGCAATCCCAGCAACTCGGGAGGATCTTAAGTTCAAGGCCAGCCTCAGCAACTTAGGGAGTCTCTGTCTCAAAAAATAAAAAGGCCTGGGGGATGTAATTCAGTGGTAAAATACCCCTGGATTAAATCCCCAGTACCCATCCCCCCACAGAAAAAAAAAAGGAAATAAAAATATACATGTTATATGTATTACTTTTTGCAAAATAAAGCACTGGAAGAACACATTGGAAATAAATCAAATTGGCTATAAACTACTTATGGGAGGCAAGGATAGACATGACTTTGTTTCTGAAATATTTAGAACTGAACTCAAGGTACTCTCTCAGACTTTTTCCTTTTTTTTTTTTTTTTTTGGTGGTGGTGCTAGGGATTGAACCCAGGGCCTTGTGCATAAGAGGCAGGCACTCTACCAACTGAGCTATAGCCCCAGTCCCTCCTGGTTAAATATTGAAGCTGGCTGAACTTATGATCCTTCTGCTTCAGCCTCCTGAGTAGCTGAGAATGCAGGTGTGCACCACCATGCCCACTCTATTTTATTTTCTGTGGTAGGCAAGAGCTCTAAAAACCAGCTACATTCTCAGTCCTTTTTTAAATTTTTAAAGAGGATCAAATTGTCCAGGCTGGCCTCAGATTTTCAATCCTCCTGCTTCAGCATCTGGGGTTGCTGGGATTACAGGTGGGAACCATCCATCTGGCTAAAAATGATACTTCTAATGATACTTTTTAAAAACATACTTTAGTTTTTCCTTTCAGCCATGTAACTATCTTACACACTCAAAAAGTTAAGAAGAAACAAACTACAAAATTATGTCAAATTAATTTTCTTCTGTCTCTCTCAAAGAAATAAATGAACCTAACTGTATACATGATTGGTAACATACCAATACTCAGAGGAAAAATTATTTCAAGAAACTTGGAAGAACTCTCTGTGGGAAATGATCAAAGAACAAAAAGAATCACAAACAAATCTCCATCCCCTAGTACTGTGGATCAAACCCAGGGGTGCATTACCTCTGAGCTTTACATATATCCCCACCTCTTTTTATTTTGAAACAGGTCTCACTAAATTGCTTAGGGCCTCGTGAAATTGCTGAGGCTGACCTCAAACTTTTGCAATCCTCCTGCCTCAGTCTCCCAAGTTGCTGAATTATAGGCATGTGCAAACAAATCTTACATTTCATTCAGGAAATAAAGACAGCAGTGATATTGATTTTATAATTTTGATGTTACTTTATTATTGCAAATAAAACAAATACATCTATATCTAAATGTGCTAAAAACCAATATTTCCATATTAAAAATTCCTTATAATGTTAATTTCAAATTGAAAAATATTAGAGGGAACTTTTCTATTTTTTATTTATTTTTATGATATTAGGGATTGAACCCAGGACTTCACGCTTGCTAGATAAGCACACCACCATAACCTACATCCCCAGCCATTTCTGTTTTTAAGAAAAGGTCTCTCTAAATTGCTCAGGCAGACCTCAAACTTAGAATCCTCCTGCCTCGGCCTCCCAAGAAGTGCATACCTATAATGCTAGCAACAGGCTGAAGCAGAAGGATCACAAGTTTGAAGACAACTTAATGAGACCCTGTCTTAAAATTTTAAAAAGGCTGGAGAAGTAGCTCAGGGCAGAGCGCTTGCTTAGCCCCTCACCACACACACAAAAAGAAACCAGGCTCTTTGAAAATCAGCTGATTCTAGGGCCAGGGAAAGGAACATTCAAGGTAAGCCCAGGACATCTTGCAGTGTCACAAGGCTGGAAACATTCAAAGAATGATGGAGACATGGCAAAAGAGGGTAGCCAATTTGAACCTTGGGAAGAATGACTAATTGACTATAACAAAGTAAATGAAAAAGAGAGAGAGACAGAAGAAAAACACTCTTGAAAGAATCCATTTAATAGAGAGAAAAAAAGAATTAGAAAATCACCATTTTACAAATACCAACATGAAAACTAGTTTCAGGCAGGGCTCACCCACAAATACTAAACTCACTGGGGAAATAGCATGTGTGCCAAAGTATCATCTCAGATTATTTAACTGTAAAATAAAAGGAAAGAAATGTTGATTTACAACAAATAAATACAGAAGCTATCACCTTAACCAAGTGATCAAATTTTCCCCACTCACAAAGGGGGACCAGACCTTACATGCCCCATGATGTACTCTAATATAAAGGAGATAGCACCAACCATGGAAAATTCATGTCAAAATATAACCTGAATCTAACTAAGCCTCCAGACCTAATTCCCACTTCACAGAAAATAGGGGTTAGAGGAACAATTAAATGATAACATCAAGAAATAATCAGACACATCAAGAAACAAACATTCTACAAAACAATCAGCCTGGTAGGGTTGACAAGACAGGAAAGAAAAAGGTGGGCTGAGGATGTGCCTTAGAAACTACTCATGCATGAGGCCCTGGTTTCTTCCCCAGCACCAATTAAAATAAAAACTCTGGGCTGGGGATGTCACTCAGCGGTACAAACACTTGTCTAGCATGTGCCAGGCCCTGGGTGCTATCCCCAGTACCACCAAAAAGAAAGGTCTGGGTATAGAATAAGTTTTTATTCAACAGCAAGAAATTAAAAAGCCCTAAAAATTGCACGTATAACAACTCAATCATGACTGGATCCTGGAAGCTGAGATGATCTTAATGGATTTGGAAATGAACCATTAGGATATCTGAGAATTAGTAATTATTTTCTGAGTTACAATTATGGCCTTCAGGTCAGTATCCTTATTGCGATGCCTGCTGACTTCAGAGTAAACCTACTGATGTAATTTACATTCAAAGAATTTTACAACAAACTCAGAATTATATATCACACAACGTGGGGGTGGGGATGTTACCACTAAATCTAAATGATGATGTTCAGAACTAACCTTTCAACTCTTCTGCATCTTTAAAATTTTACATAATAAAAAAAAAATCAAGAGGGAAAAGTTCAATTGAATCAATAAATTTGGGCATGGCAAGTAAACCAACTGGAGGCACTAAATGTGAACACATCTCAGAATCACATCCAGCTCCGATAGCCAGGTATAGAAGGATACCCACAACATGAAACCATTTAAAATGTGAAACAACTCTGTGTGTAGCTTCAGAATACAAGCTCCTTCCTATAGCTATAATAAACAGACACACTTCAAAAACAAGGCAGAACCACCCCTCAGGCCACATCCTTGATGGGCCAGGGTTGGGGAGGCTTATCAGGAAGAAAGGGACACTGCCACTGTGCCCACCCAGAGGGCTCACCTGTGTCCCATTGGCCCTGCTGAGAATCTGAAGAACTGCTCGACTGCCGCCGACGCCGGCAGTTGCCCTCTGTCCTTTTTGAAGAAGAGCTGGAGGTGCCAAAGCTGTAGCGCTCTGGGGACACTGGGGGAAAAGAACAAAATTAACATTCATAGCCTTCTGTTCTTCCCAGGCCCAGCCCCAATTCCCATCCCTGGAAAAACTCCTGGACCACAAGGTACCTGAGTATCCCAGAGGTCAGATCCAAACACCCACTGTTTCTCAAACACCTCCTGCCCAGAAGTCATTCAGACACCTTCTGAGACAGAGGACTCATCACCTTCTAAAGCTGCCCAACCTACATCTTCAGCAGCTCCAACTGTCATGCAGCCTTGCGATGGTCCCTTGCCCCCCATCAACTGTCTCTACACCCTGAAGTTTCAAAAAGCAAGCAGAACTCTACAGTTCCTCAAATCATCTTTTCTAGAGCCTGACCCTCATAGTTTAAAAAACAAAACAAACACACAAAAAAAATTGTCAATTCTTCCTTAGAGGTGCCTTTCTCCTGGTGATCCCAAACTCACAGGCCCATAATGCCACCCTTTCCAACTCAGCCACTACACCTCTAGTAATCCAACCAAGGGCCCAATAGCCTATTTATGCACTTGGCTCCTAGCAGCCTGAAACCCTCCAGCAACTCACTTGCTTAGAACTGTTCTCCTTTCCTCCCAAGGACCAAAACTCTAAAAAGGGCCAGCCAGGTTTGAATTCTGGCTACCACACTTTCTAGCTACATTATATACTAGCCCCTTTGGGATGTGTGTCTTCTCACTTACCTCTCCATCCCTGCTTGGGTGACCTCTCCATTTCTGCCACTAGCTATTGATGATGCCAACCTCTTGCTATGTCAAGGCTTGGATATTTGCCTTTCTCTCTGCCTGAGACTTTCTGCCCTGATAGCTATGCTTGCTGGAGTGTAGCCTCAGTTCATCATCTCAAAAAGATCTTCTCCAGCACCTAATCTAAGGCAACCTGGCTTCACTGCATGGCACTTCCCGCTCTATCCCATTTTCTTGTTTTCATCTATAAATCCATCTGAAAATTCATCACTTGCTTATTTTAGTGTCTGATTCCCCCACTAAATATATACTTCACAGAATAAATACCTTTGCTCCATCATCTTATATCCTCTGTGCCCAGAACACAGGATTCAGTTCTAATATGTGGCAAGCTGCTTAACTTTTCTGAACCTATTGTCTTTCCAGTACAGTGGGGTCAGTTGCAGAACTTCCTCTGGGATTACTGGGAGGATATAAGGTGACAGTTAATATGAAGAGCTTACGACTTCACCTGGCTTGCCCTCCACAAACAGTTGTAATAATCATTATTGATGTACCCAAAATTCACAAGCTCACTCCTCCCTAAGCCATGCCTCCCTCATCTTATTTCTCATTGATACTCTGGGAAGTGAGGGAGTAGAATAGAACATACAGTCTGATGTGGTACTATTCATGTCAGGGCACTAACACGGGCCCAGCCCAAGAGGAGCAAGGTCCTTCCCCCACCGGAAGTCTGGCACCTTCCCATTCAACCTTACCTGGCCGGCGCCGCTTGCGCGCCAGGTGCGGAAGCAGGTCCTGTCGGGCCAGCACGCGCAGGAGTTGGCCCAGCAGCCGCAGGTTGCTCTCGTCGCACTGTCCGCGGCGCTCCAGCTCCAGAAGCAGTTCCAGGCCGCTGCGGGCGCGGGCCAGGCCGCCGGCGGCGCCGGGGGCCTCATCCAGCAGAAAAGCCAGGAGCTCCAGTTCGCACTCGGTCAGCTGCCCGCCCACCACCTCGAACATACGGTGAAGGGACAGCATGCCATAGTAGTCCAAGCACTCGTCCTCCTCCCAGCTCGGGGCCAGGGTCGACCCGGACAGCGCCATTCCCGGGGGAGGGATGCGGAACAAGCTCAGAACCAGGGCCTAAAACCCACCACAGGGAAGACATAGTGGTCAGAGACGCGGCGGCCTGGACTTGACACTGGCCAATGCCTGTCTCCCCACCAGCTCCCGGACCGGCCGGACAGGGCCATCCCCAACCATCTTAGCGTCCCCCTCCCAGGAAGTGGTATCTTCCGAGGTACCCTAGTAACAGAGAGAGACGCCAGACCTCGGTGGTCCTCGGATCAGTCGGGCCAGCCAAGCCCAAACGCCCCTCCCCAGGTGGTATGTTCCAAAATAGCCTCCCCACCGACCAAAGTAATTAGGCCCAAACAAGCCTCTAGGCCCATGCCAGGGCACCTTATCTACGGCACTGGGACTCTGAATAGTAAATATCCGGTTGTGGTCCTTGGCTCTATCTACTGATACCGTCCAATTAGTCCCACCACTCCACCCAGCAGGTACCGTAGAAAGTGACCCTCTGCACCTACAAGTGGGAGCGACCAAGGCAGTCTTCTGCTTCACCCAGGTAAAACTGTCTGACCCGACCCCTCTCCTTTTAAGGGCGGTTCCGCCCTCTCCCCAGCGCCTAAGTGGTTTCGTCTACCCGCCATCAATCGCCCTTAGGCCTCTCTGGATCCTCACCGGATTCCGGCGTCCGATGACTCCAGGGCGACGGCCGCAGCCACTTGTTTTGGATCTTTCTGGCACCTTCTCTATTATTACGCCTGCGTCACCTCGCTCCTCCTCCTTCCCCAACTCGCGCAGGTGCGACCGCCACGCCCCTTAGGCGCAAGCGCAGAAAGAAACCATCAAGCCCCACCCCTCCTGGGCCACCTAACCCGCCCCCAACCGAAGCTCCCGGACTTGTTTGTACTGCGCTTGCGCAGGGCAAGATCCTGGCTGCATCAGGCACTCGGTGGCAAGGTCTCAACTTCCCGTCCTTGACTTAAGCAACCGAGTCCCTGTAGCCTCACATCACGACCTGTTGGAACTACTCATATCATGGGCTACAGTCCCATCTTAATCACGGCCCAGACGCCCACACTACTACGCTCAGCTGCCTGTGGCAAAAGACTATAATAGCGACCGGATGTCCCAGATCCAAGTAGTGCCCAGGCCTCTTAGAAGCGTGACCTGGACACGTCTTCCATTAGATTGTCTCCATTCCTAATGGCAACCACGGACCTACATCTCAACTGTGCTGTCTCACGATCCCGACTGGAAAACTTCCCTCAGCCAGAATCCCCCCTTCATCTATAAATTTCTCCCGCCATGGAGACCATGGTTCCCAATGTCATGATACCTCTTCAAAATCGCAATAGATCCCTCTATCCCTATATGCACCTTCTGAAGGCATCCATCATAAGTCCCTTCCCAAAACAGTGAGACTCAGTCATGACCAACATATACACCATCCAGGGTAGCAATGGCCCTTCCACTCCTTCCATCTCTGCCCTCCAGGGTCACGGAGTCACTCAGAGGCCCCCTCCTCAACCTGCACCTACAAAGCAGGTTTATCGGGGAAGTTGGCGAAGTTAGCGTGGAGGCTGCGTATGTGCGCGTCCCGGGCAGCGGGGCCTTGGGTGTGGTGGCCGCCCCGCCCTCTACTAGGTGACAAGGTCAGGGCCAGCACGTGTCTGAAACAGGTCTACTGCTCCAACCGGTTCCCACCCCCGAGATCATCTCTTCTTGGGAGGCAGGAAACCTGGGTCCTGCCTGGCACAGGTTCAGTAATGGCTCTGCTTGTGCTGCAGCGATGGCCTACGAAGAATCCCTTTCTTTCTCTGGACCTGTTTCCCCACCTATGAAACAGATGGCAATGGTCCCCTACGGATGCACAGTGAATGCCCTATAACTATCATTAAAGCAAATCAAGTCAGAGAGGTAAAGGAAAGCAATTTTACAAACTGAAAAGGATTATGTCCATGTTAGCTTATAGTGGGCACCCACGGTGATTCAGGTCCTGTGCTGAGGAGCTTTTATGTGTATGATATCAAATTCTTTTAACAGTCTTTGGCGTGGATATGATTCAAGCCCATCTTACATATGAGCAAAACTGAGGCCCATAGAGAGGGGAAGTACCTCCTCCAGAGTGTCTCGCTCCAAAGCTGTACCCTCAGAGATGATCACTCTTCAGCTATGAAATAACACCATTGTCAGAGTCTCCCGCTGACCAGTTCACTCTATGGGCCCTCGTTCTCTAAGGGTGATCACTTCTCTCCACTGAACTTTTTCAAATTCTTAGCAGAAAAGAAGCGGCCACAGAGAACTGCGCAGGCGCTTCTCCTCGCCCGGGGCCCCACCCACAGGGCCAGATGTGTGCGTGGAGAAACTCGCCGAGCCCCGCCTGAACACCAACACGCAGGCGCAAGGGCGCGTGCCCTTCGCTGCCGGCTCTGATTGGCTGCCATGGGTAAGGGCGCCGCCCAATGGGAGGTGTGGATAGTGAGGGGTCCCACACGCCTGGAGCCGAGGGTCTGTGTCAAGAGCGGCAGGGGCTACTGGAGACAAGAGAGATGGGTGAGGGCGCCGCGGGGTGGGTGGGGAAGAGAACGCTGGGCATATGGAGAGGGCAGTAGGAGAATGAAGGGGACACCAGGGGCCGAAGAGTCTTGGGGCCTGCGCTAGGGCGGGAGCAGAACTGGGTGGAAGGAGAGCGCTCCTTCCTGTGTTCCCTGGAGGCGTTGGTGGAGCTCTTGCAGGGTGCAGGACCCTACCCTTGAGCGAGCTCTCGCGCCCACCCGCCCCGCAGGAAGTTAGTCGGCCTAGGAGGTGAGTCCAGTAGGAGAAAAAGGTTGTGTAACAGCAAAGTTGAACTTTCAGGCCCCTCTGGTGGGTTC
This sequence comes from Marmota marmota marmota, assembly GCF_001458135.2. Lineage (NCBI taxonomy): Eukaryota > Metazoa > Chordata > Mammalia > Rodentia > Sciuridae > Marmota > Marmota marmota. The sequence continues at coordinate 6,479,476 of NW_026000205.1, forward strand.
TTTCTTGGAAGGATTTATGGATCTACTGTTCGTAAAGCCCCCATTCCTCCACCCAGTAGTTTACAATCCAAGATTAGGAAAGAGGAATGTAGTCATGGAAAGTGCATGGGGCCACCTTCTAAAGAGAGATTTATTGGATGCCTATTTTTTGCGAGCTTTGTAACAGGCTCTGGGCCTAGCTTCAGGGGAGTACTCTGTTCTAAGTGGGGTTGTAAACAAGGAAAAATGGAACTCTGCACTCCCTGGTTGACTATTTCCAGGAAGATCCTTTATGAAATGGTGTTGTGTACAGGACCCTGGCAACTCAAATATTTGGAATGTGGAATAGGTAGATATGGAAGGCTTAGCTCTTGGGCATTTACTGAATCATTTATTCAGGGAGCATTTGTTGAGCACCAACTGAATAGCCCTGTGTTGGGCTATGTATTATGGGAATTCATAGTAGAAATGAGAGTGAGTCTCCTAGAAGTGAAATATGCGTAGAGATGGTTACACTCCCTGGACCTCACTTCTCTTGGGGAGGCTAATTGACACACTAAATATCTACTGTGTGCCTACTGTTTGCTGGGCATTGTTCTTAGCACTGTAAATACCTCAATGATGAACAGGCTAAAATCCCTGCCTTCTGGGAGCTTATTGTGAGCAACTTTTAATGTGGGGTCTATAAGCCAAACTCCACCTGCCCACTAGCATGAATTGATGAGGTGAAGAAGAGATTTTAAAAGTGGAGATTGTATTCAGGAGATTAGCTCCTAGGCCTGGAGGAGGGGGTTATTAGCTGAATGGTCTATGAGTTCTTGTTGTGTAAAGGGACCTGGAGAAAAGAAGATAGGACACATAGAGGCAAATTTGAAAGTTAAAATCTCTGTCTCTGGTCAGTGGCTTTGTTGGTAACTTCTGTCCCTCACCCCCAGTGAATCAGACCTACATTGCCTGCAAGCTCTCTATCCTGTGAGGAACTCACAGATACTATCCCAAGTTCTTATTTGTTCTGAGATGCAGCAGAGGATACCAAGGGAATCCAGAGTAGACAAGAGTGGCCACCATCCTGAGGATGTAGAGATGTCAGTGGAGACTTTACAAAGGAGTTGTGGAGTAGGAGTTTGCTAGACAAGAGAATGAGAGACCTTTCTTGGCAGAAGGAATAGCAGCCTCAAAAACTGAAAGAGTCCAGAATCAACTTTTCTGGCAAACTTAAAGTAACCGTTCTAGCAAACCTTTATCAAGTACCAGGGACTTTGTGGTCAGTACTACTTTTAGCCCCATTTTATAGGTAAGGAAGATATCAGAGGAAGTAAGTAGTGGAGCTCAGATTCAAGCCAAGTTCCTGGGCCCATGCTCTTATACACTGCTGTATCTTGCTGTGCATATGTAAGAGGAGGAGGAAAGGTATTGCACAAAGAGGAAACTGCATAAGCAAAGACTGAAAGACCAGAGAAGATATGGTGTGTTCTAAGCAAGGGTGTCACTAGGCCTCTGGAAAAGGAGGGCAACATCAGAAGCCAAACTGAGTGCTCTCTCTCTCCTGCAGATGCTGGGCTACTTTGGACTGCAGTAAGCTTCAGAGTCATAGAATCACCAAAGACTGAGGCATAAACACTGGATTAAGACTTGATTATTAGAGGCTGGTGAGTAATGGGATGAGCAAGGGAATTCCTGAGACATCTCCCCTCCCCTCAATTCCAGCCTGTCACTGGCTCCTGCCCCTCTTTCTCCAGGCACTGTCTTTTCCACAATGGCAGAGGTGGTGGCTGAGGTCGCTGAAATGCCAACACAGTCATCAGGGGCAGTGGAGATATCATCATCCATATCAGGGGAGATGGCTGAGATGGCAACAGAAGTGAATGAAATGACATCTGGGGAGGCCCTTGCTTCATCCCTCTTCTTTCAGCACCACCAGTTCATGTGCTCTGAGTGTGGCAGCCTCTATAACACACTGGAGGAAGTCCTCTCACACCAAGAGCAACATGTGCCCAGTGTGTCAGAAGAGGAGGCACTGACCACACAGGACACCAGCCTGGAGTCAGATTTGATGCCAGGCTCTGAGGAGGGGCCTTTCCAGTGTGGTGAATGCAACCAGCTCATCCTTTCCCCCAGAGAGCTCCTAGCCCACCAGGATGCCCATCTCCGGGAGTCTGCAAGCCAGATCCAGTACCAGTGTGGGGACTGCCAGGAACTCTTCCCCTCACCTGAACTGTGGGTGGCTCATCGCAAGGCCCAGCACCTTCCTGCTACAGCAGTTGAGTCTCTAGAGCCATCTCCTTTACATGCCCCAACACCACTTCCTCCACCCCCACTGCCACCTGAAGTCAAGATGGAGCCCTATGAGTGTCCTGAGTGTTCTACCCTCTGTGCCACTCCTGAGGAGTTCTTGGAGCATCAGGGTACTCACTTTGACTCCCTGGAGAAAGAAGAGCGCAATGGCTTAGAGGAAGAGGAGGAAGAGGAGGAGGATGAAGATGATGATGATGAAGAGACAGAGAATGAGGAGGAGGCAGCTACAGAGGTTGCTGATGATACTATGGGAGGTGACAAGACCACAGTTGGCCAAGCCCAGGGCTGTGGAGATTGCCCCCAACACTGTATCTCAGGGGCACGCCGGCAACACCGGCGAGCATCTCGTGACCCAGCGTCAGCCACCTACCCCTTCCACTGCAGCCAGTGTCAGCGGAGCTTCAGCTCAGCAAACCGGCTACTGGCTCACGGGCGGGCCCATGTGGGTGGTACACACGAGTGTACAACCTGCTCCAAGGTCTTCAAGAAAGCAGCTTCACTTGAGCAGCATCTGCGGCTGCACCGTGGTGAAGCCCGCTACCTCTGTGTGGACTGTGGCCGCGGCTTTGGCACAGAGCTCACATTGGTGGCCCACCGGCGGGCCCACACTGCCAATCCATTGCATCGCTGTCGCTGTGGCAAGACATTCAGCAACATGACTAAGTTCCTGTACCACCGGCGCACTCATGCTGGGAAAAGCGGAGCCCCCACCACTGCAGCAACAGCCTCCCCAGCTCCAGCTGAGCCCACACCTCCACCCCCACCCCCTGCCCCAGCCCCACCTGCCCAGCTGCCCTGCCCACAGTGCTCCAAATCTTTTGCCTCAGCCTCCCGGCTCTCCCGCCACCGGCGGGCAGTACACGGGCCTCCTGAAAGGCGGCACCGCTGTGGGGTTTGTGGCAAGGGCTTTAAGAAGCTGGTCCATGTGCGCAATCACTTGAGGACGCACACAGGTGAGAGGCCTTTCCAGTGCCACTCGTGTGGCAAAACATTTGCTTCTTTGGCCAACCTTAGCCGCCATCAGCTAACCCATACTGGTGTGCGTCCCTACCAGTGCCTGGACTGTGGCAAACGCTTTACACAGAGCTCCAACCTACAGCAGCACCGGCGGCTGCACCTGCGGCCAGTTGCCTTCGCTCGTGCCCCTCGTCTCCCCATCACTGGTCTGTACAATAAGAGCCCCTACTACTGTGGAACATGCGGCCGATGGTTCCGTGCCATGGCAGGCCTGCGGCTGCATCAGCGAGTCCATGCCCGAGCCCGTTCTTTGTCACTGCAGCCTCCCAGATCACCATCTCCCACCCTCCCCCCAGCCCCTGAGCCTCAGCAAACTATCATGTGCACAGAGCTTGGGGAGACCATTGCTATCATTGAGACATCCCAGCCACTGGCACTTGAGGACACGCTGCAGCTGTGCCAAGCTGCACTGGGGGCCAGTGAAGCAAGTGGGCTATTACAGTTGGACACAGCCTTTGTGTGACACAGCCAGAATGCAGCAATAAAGGGGTTTGCTTGCAACAATGAGCATGGGTATCTCTGGGGAGAAGAGAACCACCCCTCTGACAAGCCAGTCTGGCACCCAGCCATGTTCTAGGATCCACCCTGGCCTCTTCTACCCACCAACTCCTCAGAACAGTCCTGCCAGGTTTCTTTCCTCTACCTGAGGGGAAGCTGAAGCTCTAAGATGTGATGTGATCTGTCCCAGGTCACCCTGCTATGTTGCAAAATGGGGTTTGCCAAGGTTCTTTGCACTGCATCATGCTGGTGCCCAGCAACATCAGGTAACCTTTACTGAGCACCAACTGTGTGCCAGGTCTGTACTGGGCACTCGTATACTCTCTTCCAATTCTGTGCTTGTTCCCCCAGCCCTAGCCTTCCCTGGACTTTGGGCACCCAGGTCTTGGCTCTGCCTGGTGGAAGATACTTGACTTCTCTGGGCTTTCTTCGTCTCAATTTTGACAGTGTGGAAAGGAATCTGTAGGTACCTGGGTACTCAGCTCAGATTGAGTAATGCAGGGGACCCAGCAATGAGTCAGACTTGGGCTCTCCCCTCTGGAGGCATGCTTGGTCTGCTAGGAGGAACATTAGTACAGACAGTGTGCTCTCTAAGTGTGTCTCATTGGTTCATTCAGCCTGTCTTCTAAGGCCTACCTCCCATGGCTCCTCCTGGGCAGTGCTGAGGGCCAGAGACAACTTCAGACCTAAGAATTCCCTGGGGTGTGATGGAACATTGGGAGGTGCAGGGACAGTAATATCCCAGAGTAGAGAACCTCCACGGGAGTAGATCAAAAGTGAGAGACTTCTAGAGGAAGCGGTCCCTGAAGAAAAAGTAGGAGTCTCTCTGTCAATAGAAGAGGAACAGGAACATTCCAGGCAGATGGCACTACAAGAGGAGGGTGAGTTCTTGGTATATTTGGAAACTGTCCAATTATTCACAACTATATTAACTGAACACTTGACTGCCTGGCCATGGTAGGTGCCACACTTAGCACTGTATGTGTACCATGACCCCTGTGGGCCTGAGAGGTGTCTCAACCCCATCCTTGTTACACACATAAAGAAAACTGAGGACAGAGACTTGCCCATGGTCTCATATCTAGGGAGAAGTATTGTGAGACTCGAGCCCAGGCAGTTCCTTTAAGCAGTTTATGACCAGTATCATTTTGAGTGATTGAGACGTGAAACTCCCACAAGGGCAAGGCATAGGGTCAGTGGATTCATTCTAATTGGAGGAAAAATAATCTAGTGACAGAGAACAGTTGGGATTTGAGACCTTGAAAGATCAAAAGTTTTGGGAGCAGCTGGGTGTGATGGTACACACCTGTAATTCCAGCGGCTTGGGAGGCTGAGACAGGAGGACACGAGGTTCAAAGCCAGCCTCATCAACAGCAAGGCACTAAGATCCTGTCTCTAAATAAAATACAAAATAGGGCTGGGGATGTGGCTCAGTGGTCAAGTACTCCCGAGTTCAATCCCTGGTACCAAAAAAAAAAAAAAAGTATTGGGAGCAGAAAAGAATCTCCACTGTTTTACAAAAACTGGAGTAACAGTCTTTTGCTCCCTAAGCAGATGGGGGTGTTGTATGGCAGGTTGATAGGGCAGGCTCCCCCAGGCCTCTGTAGACCAAGGTGCTGGGAAGAAGGAAAATGCATCTGGGGCTCACAGTTGTCCCACAGGGATACCTAAGTAGGCCCTGGAAGTTGGGCTCAGTAGTTCAGGGAGGTATGTATGGTGGAGGAAAAGGTGTCATAACAGGGTGTCAGGTCTCCCTGGGATCACAGTGAGGTGAGTGGGAGGGTGGCAATAGTCTAGCAAGGAGAGGATGGGGCAGAGCTGGGCAGAGGCTGTCAGGGAGGAGAGTGAGGGCCTCATGGCCAGCCACTGGGGACGAAGGGGTCCTCAGGAAGCTGAGGCCTCTCCTTTGATCATGAAATGGTCTGTGTATCCAATTTACAAACAGGATGGTGTTGAGCACAGGTGATACAAGGTCTGTCCTGGGCAATATAAAGATGCAGGTGTACACTGCTTGGAGAGCCCAGAGCCCTCAGGAACCATCCTGGCACTCCTGGGACATGTCCAAACCTTTTCCTTTTGTTCACAAGTGGATTCCAGCAGAGGACCCCTTCCCCTTCTGGAGCCTCCTGCCCACACTCATCACTTGGCATGATGTGAAGGAGATAACATTTCCTTCTGCTCATGGCCTCCACCATCTGGCCGCAGCATGTTTTAAAAGAGGAAAAGCCAAGCTCTCCACCCCAACCTTCCCAGGGTTATCATTTTCCAATATCCCCGAGAGGTGGAACAGTTAGGTATACCCTGCTGAAAACATGGAAACAAAACCTTGGGCTTGGGTTCTGGCCCTGTCCATAATCATGCCACCAAGAGTCTACAGGCAGGCTGTTTTGTCTTGAGTGACTCATCATCCAGTGTCCCTCCAGCCCCTAAAGCAGCAAGCAGCTTGGGCTGAAACTTATTTAATTCTTGACTTTGCCACTTGAGTTCTGTGGCCTTGACCTTTGAGAGGGATCCCCAGTTCTTGACTGGTCACTGAGGATGCTAATCCCTCCCTCAGCAAAAGCAGATGATTTGTGCTGAGTCAGGCAAGGCTCCTCCCAGGAGCATGTGCAGAGGGAAGCACTAAGGTGCAGGAAGGTTGAGTACCTGAGCTAGGGACTTAGGCCTCAGGCCTCCTAACGATCCCCTGCCTTAGACACAGCATACTCCTGATCTCAAATGGCTGTCCAAGTACCCCCCTCACCTTGGCAGAAACAGGTAGCCAGGCAGAAATCAGGTTTTCATGCCAATAATTTATTGAACGGAGGTCTGTACACAGGCAAACCTTACTGTGGAAACTAAGACATCAGGAGCTCTCTCCACTCCCCTGGCCCTCCAGGGTGGGGAGAAGAGGGAGAAGGCCTTGGGAGCAGAGGACAGGAGGGGAGATACAGCTGTAGGAAGGGGCGGGGCCAAGTTGGATGGTGCGAATCGACGTTTTTCTTTAAGAAAAAAATTATAACAATCTATTTACACCCAGGGGCCAGGGAAGGGAAGAGGAGATGGGTTGGGCTGGTTCTATTTACAAGGGACACAGGAGGGGAGAGGGATTTGGAAGAGGGAGGCTTGGGGATAGGGGAGGGGGCCAAGGGGGGTAGGAGGTCCTCATGCCCCCAACCCCCTGTCCTTCCTTCTCTTCCCTCCCCGCTACCAGTTAAAATCCTCTTAAAAAGCCCACCACAGGGGTGAGGCTGGTGAGGGAGGGACTAGAGGTGGGGATAGGGACTCATTTACCTCTGCCCTCTAGTCTAGATCCCCAGCCAGGGCAGGAGCTTGATGGGCTATGGCCCCCCTTCCCAGCCCCACTTGGAGCTCCCAGATGGACGTGGAAGGGTAGTTGGTGGGGCCCTCAGGAAGAGTTAGTGAGGGTAGGTGTGGCATCAGGCGCCTGCCAGTCTGGGCCGGTCTGAGTCTCAGTTAAAGCTGAAGGAAGGGGAAGGAAGGAGTTAGGCTTTGCCTTTGAGGACCACCCTCCCAAGAGTAGGAACTCAATGTAAGATGCTACATTAAAAGCTAAAAGCTGCCACTTTGGGTCCACGGTTGCAAACTCAAATACCAAGAGGCCAGCTGGATAAATGAGTGCCTCACACCAGAGAGCTAGGCTCCCCACAAGAAGGGGCAGCTGGATGCAGCTATGAGGACAGGCAGGTCCAGGACTGCTGCTTCTGGTTTTCTATTCCAGGGGAAAGAGGAAACCTGGATTTTAACCCAAAATTTCCCATTTTCAAACATGAACAATAACTGTTTGCTTGCTTAGACCAAATGCATTTCTTTGGTTCTCCAGTGAGGATTTAAAAACAAATGCAGGTAACAGTTCTTTATATACGGTTGTTGACATGTTGTGAAATGCTCTTTCTATGCCATCAAAAAGTCACTAACTTAAAAATACCTGCAGGACACTCAAGTACTGTGAGTATAGTCCTGTCCCACCCCCAGGCTCACAAGTGCTATTTTAGCCCTCAGCAGATGGCCTCCCAACTTACCTTGTGAGGATGGGGTGAGGGTAGTAGTGCCCGACGGGGACCTCAAGTGAGGAGGGATGAGAATGGCATTGAGAGACGGTTGGATGGAAAGTTCTAAAGACAGGAATTGACAAACCTAGTCAGGGAGGAGGCAAGGGCAGGACTTCTGGAAACGCAGTTAGGTTTATGACTGGGCACCAAACAAGGAAATCAGTTTGTGGACACTTTTAGCCACAAATTTCTTTAAACATAAAACTGGAAAAAGCTACCAAAAGACAGATGGTGGAGTGCTACTGAGGCAACTATGGCTCTCACTCAATTAGGGAGACATCTTCCCAAGCCCAAAGCCTGCCTCATACCCCCTATAGAGCCCCATTCCTGTCTTCAACACAAAGTTCTTCTCCACATATCTGGCTGCCCCTCCAGCTCCACAGGTTCCCAAACTGTGCCCTCACCACCAGGACTGAAGTTGAAGAGGGGGGGAAGCGGGCGATTGTTGGGGAGCTGGGTTCCGAGACATCGCAGTTCATCAAAGAAGCTGTGGGCGCAGGCCTCTAGTGGGGAGAGCCTTGAGGACGGCGTGTACTCCAGCAGGCTTGAGCAGAGCGCGATGGCCTCGGGTGGTGTCCGAGATTTGAACACCTGAGGGTAGGGTCTTGGAGTCATGAGGGTGAGAGGTGCCCCAGGCACCGGAGAACCATGCACATCGCAGATATAACCACCTGCCTCCCACAGACCCAAACTTCCAAATATGAAAACTGAGGCACAACCACAAAGAGGAAATCTGTTTTGAGTGGGCAACCAGCCCAGGTCCTGTGACTCCATGAGACCTACTGTGAGCCTCAGTTTCCCTGCCATAAAAATGGGACTCTTGAATTTACCTGTGGGTCCTCAACTTTTAAAATACCATAAATTTTGAAATCTGATGAAAGTTATTGACTGACTCCCTGGATAACTTCAAATCCTCCCAATGATTCTGAAGCGAGGTCACCAGACCAGTTGGCCTCCAAGGGGACCCCCCCCTTCAGCCATGCTACCTGAGTCCCTACCTTTGTCCAGGGGTGAGCTTTAATCTGGGGGAACTTGAACTCCGTGTAGTTGGGGTTCATCTCTCGGATTTGTTCCCGGGTTGGTGTTCCCAGTACCTGCAGGGAAAAGGAGAAAGCTGAGACAAGGGCCCCTTATCCCTACCCCCCACCCCCACCCCGCCCTGACCCTGCCCTCACCTTGATGATTTCCACCAGCTGGTCCACCCCACTGTCCCCAGGGAATATGGGCTGGCCGAGAAGGAGCTCAGCCAGTACGCAGCCGGCTGACCACACATCTGAAAGGGAATAGGGGAGATTCAAGGCTAGGCAGGCAGGGCCACCAAGGCCATCCCCTTGCAAACATGGCCATACTTCAAGGTGTCAAAGAGCTCCACGTTCTCAGGTCAGAGAAGAAGTGAAGTACCTGGCCCAAGGTCACACAACTTAGGAACATTTAATCCTGACCTTGACTCTCCAGGTCTACCCAATTTAGCTGCACTTTCCAGTCTAGGTGTGCTTCCAGTCCTCATTTCCTCGGCTCAGTAACCCGAAGGATCCCTTTCTCTGCCTCTAGCCTAAGTCTATAAAAAGGTCTTAAATTTAAAAGGCTTAAACCCTGAACTGCCTTTTTTACCGCCCATCTCTCTGTTCCTCGTGGGAAGGGCTGCAATATGGTCCTCTTACCCTTCCCTGGTCTGTACCTCGATCCTACCACCCCAGTTCACATCTGAGGACCATATAGTCCCTCCTATATTTTGATGTTCTTTCAAACTTCTTCATGCTCATTCCCTCATTTCAGCTTTCCTCTCATGCCTGGTAGGTGGCATTGCCATCCCCACCAACAGAGAAGGACACAGAGACCCTGGGAGCAGGCTGCACCCTAAAGATGGCAAAGCCTTGCCTGCCAGTTTCCTCCAAGGTCACTGACAGCCCCTCCCCTCCAGCTGAGAACAGAGGGCTAACTGGGAAGTTCCAAAGCTGGGATGGACTCTAGAGTCGGGTCAGTTTTCAAATCCTAGCCTTGCCCAGTCCCAGCAATGCAACTGCAGGCAGGTGGCCTCACACCTCCCAGCCTTAGATTGCTTGTCAGGTATGAGGACTGATTGAGGACTAAGATTGAGGACTGGGTAAAAGAACAGAGGTTAAGCTTTTATCACCAAGTCTGGCAAACAGAACACAGAACTCAAAACTTACAAGACACATTCCCCAGCCACACCCTCCTATAACTAACCGATGGACGAGGTATAATCAGTGGCTCCAAAGATGAGCTCCGGGGCCCGATAGTAGCGAGAACAGATGTAGGAAACATTGGGCTCCCCCCGGACCAACTGCTTTGCACTGTGGGAAGAGATGGACAAGAGTAAACAAAAGCTGAAGGATGAGGCCCCCTCTTACCCTTTGAGCCACCCAGCACACCAAGGTCAGGCCCACCTGCCAAAATCACAGAGCTTGAGGACAGCAGTGTCAGGGTCCACCAGCAGGTTCTGGGGCTTGATGTCACGGTGACACACACCCTGGGAGTGGATGTAGGCCAAGCTCCGGAAGAGCTGGTACATGTATACCTGGGGCAGACAGAGGACAGCTGAACTCCAGCCCAGCTCTTCGCCACATAGCACACCACTGGCCCACTGTCTCAGCATGAAGAGCCCTTCCACACCATTCTCCCTGCTGGCCAATCAACAGCCTCAGGAAACTAATGTTTGAAACCTCTGGTTTTCAAACTGTAGTGTGCAGCACAATCACATGAAAGACTAGTTAAAACAAACTGCTGGGCCATGCTCCTAGAATTTAGATTCTGTGACCTCAGGATGGGCATCTGCAACAAGCCCTCTAGTGCTGATGCTGGTCCCTGGACCACACTCTGAGAACTACTGAGGTAATTGCACCCCTTAGCAGAAGCCTGATGAGTAAGACAGACACATCAGAAGGCCTTGTCATAAAGTAGGCTGGGGAGCTATACACTCAGCTTCCCCCTCACCAAAAACCATTGGTTCTCTAAGGGCTCAGCCTCCTCCATCCGACAGTCAAAACCACCCACGAGCCAACCCCCTCTCCAGCTCAATTTTCCTGCCTCTCTCTACCCACTGACTAGAACCTAAGTGCCAAGAGAACAGGGACCTTTAAGTTTCAATCACTCTGCTTTCCCCAGACCCAGGCCACTACCTGGTGTGTACTAAGTGCTCAATTTCTTCACCACATGTAACCATTTTGAGTCCCCTCCTCTTTTATCCCATAGATACCACAGATGCTGCTGCTTCTCCCTGCACCAGATCTCCTTCCAGAAGTCCTCCTTGACCCTTCTCAGTCCCAAGCCATGTTGGGCTAGGGCATGCCTGTTTCCAGAATTCCCTGTGCTCCCTCTAGTATAGGAGCAGCTGGTTTTACTGTTTCTGGACAGTGTCCATCATCTCCACCAAATAGAGAGCTCTTCAAGGGCAAGGCCAGGGTCTCAGTCAGCTGTGCTTCTGGAGTTGCTCACTTCTGGGCCCAGTATTCAGACAGCATCAGCAAAACTTCACCCAACCAGAAAATTGCCCTCCCAAGTGAAGTCCAATAGCAGCAACCATGGGTACTACTGACACTGGCTCAACTAGGTATAGAGTGCTTAAAGCTAGTGGGAGAAGCAGCTGGGCCTGAGTGACCACTAGCAAAGGAATCTACCCACCTCACAATGTAGCAGCCTGTTCTCCATATCAACCCTCATTCACTAGTTCATTAATTAATTCATTCAGAGGATCCATAAACACTCAGGGTACAGTGCCACACATGCAAATCATCCCACAGAAGATACAGACAGATGCATGCCTGCCTCTGTGGTAGACACTAGACTTCCTACAATCACAATCCTAAATCCTTTCTAGCTGCCCCCAGATCAGACTCCAAAGGCTTAGACTCTGACCTCAGCAGCTCCCCCTCTACATTCTTGGCCCCCACTAACCCCAATACTACTGGTGTTACTGGGCTCCCAGTGTGCGTTACACCTTGTAGCCTCCTCAGCTCCCTGGTCAGGTTGCTTTCCTGATTCAGTCAGCCCTTGCCTTGGCCCACCCCTGTGTTTGGTGAACTCCAGCTGGGGAGATATGGGGACAGAGGTAGGGAACATGGGGACTCAAGAGACCAACATAAACTTGGAAGATGAGGGAATACAAAAAAAACCCCAGGAAGCTCCAGAGTCCCTGGTTTTGTGGGCCTAGGCCCCAGCAACCTGCAGTCTTCCTACCTTGACATAGATGATAGGGATGGTCAACTTGGCCTTGGTGAAATGGCGAGCCACCCGGTACACTGTCTCGGGCACATATTCCAGCACCAGATTTAGGTAAAGCTCATCTTTCTGTACAGAGCAAAGGAGATTTCGTGAGGCACTGTGACGTTAAGAGTGAGGAAGGAAGAAGGCAAAGTGTATAGGGAACAGCAAGGGAAGGACTGGCCCTCATGAAAAAGGCAGGCAGGACAATAGAGTCAAAGTACGGCCACACACTCACCCCTAGCATCCCAAGGTCTCACCTTCTCCCCACTGGAGTAGAAAAAGTACCGCAGCCTCACAATATTGCAGTGGTCCAGCTTACGCATAATCTGCAGCTCTCGGTTCTTGGGGGCAAAGGGAGAGAATCTCAATACAACCAACCCCTGTCTCCCTTGCCTCATACCATCATCACCTAAGCTCTACTCCCACTCCTGCCAGCATAGCAGGAAGCTGCTCCCTGGGTCACATCAAGTTTCAAGGCCCCTTGGAAAGGGCATCCTTTAATTCCTTATCCCCAACCCCTTCCCCTCACACATAAACTGAAAGTCTGTGGGTTAATCCCAGACTACTTAGTTCGAGGCCAGTCTCAGCAATTTAGCAAGCCCCTAAGCAACTTAGTGAGACCCTATCTAAAAATAAAAGAGGGTTAGGGTGTAGCTCAGTGGTAAAGCACCCCTGGGTTCAATTCCCAGTACAAAAAAAAAAAAGTCCTTAAGGGTCTAAAGATATAGCTCAGTGGTAGAGTGCTTGCCTAGCAAGTACAAGAATGCCCTCAGTTCCATCCTTAGCACTATAAATAAATAAATAAATGTATGTATGTATGTCAAACTCCTGCACTTATAAAAAGCTAGTTCTCAGTCTTCCCTGAAAAATTAGATGAGGTGGCCACATGGCAACACCACATATGGCAGAAGCAACTATAGATCAGTGGTCATCCAATCACCCTGGTCCCCACACTCCCAAATGCTTCCCCTTGGAAGCACTGGGGATCTTGAATGCTAGCTTGGATCCTGAGGCCCAGAACCCAAACATCTAATCCTCATCTTCTGATCCATATCTCAACCTCTTCCCAAAAGGCCCAGTCACAGTATTTTCCCCAATTCTTTTATTTCTCTCTGGGGCATCAGAGCTTCCTACACCTAGATCCCTCCCACTTATGGAACCCAATTCTAATTAAGTTATGTCTAACACCCTTGAGCTCCTCCTGCCAGAAAGTTCTCATTGCTGAGACCCAGGCCCTGATTGAGGCTCAGTTATCTCCCATCCGGACTTAGCCTAGGCCAGTCATCCAAACAATTATCCCTCTACTTCCATTGCCTCCTAGTGTCCTGGGCCTCTGCTAGCTCCTGCATTCATGAAAAAGGGCACTCTTTCCTCAGGTGCCACAAAGTTCCACACCAAGACAAGTGGTTTAGTGAGCACAGCACTGCAAAACACCTGGGCAGAGGGCAACCTTCAGAACCACCAGGATCAGCTTGATAGTTTCCTTTCACCTCTGGGAAGAAGTATAATCAACTGGTTAAAGTGGAGGGCTTGAGAGTCTGATCAGATGCTACTCTTGACTCGGACACTTACAAGTTTCATTTCTGCTTACTTAGAATGGGAATAACAATACCCAGGTTCAGTGGTGCATGCCTATAACCCCAGCTACTTGGAAAACTGAGGCAGGAGGCTAGCAAGTTTGAGGCCAGCCCCAGCAACTTAGCAAGACCCTATCTCAAAATAAAAAGGTCTAGGGCTGGGGTTGTGGTTCAGTGGTAGAGTGCTTGCCTAGCATGTGTGAGGCCCTGGGTTTGATTCTCAGCACCGCATATAAATAAATAAAATAAAGGTCCACTGACAACTAAAAAAACATTAAGAAGAAAAATAATTTCTTAAAATAAAAAATAAAAAGTTCTAGCTGGGCATGGTCGTGCACATCCGTAATCCCAGTGACCCAGGAGGCTGAGGCAGTGGGATTACAAGTTCAAAGCCAGCCTCAGCAATTTCACAAGGCCCTAAGCAACTTAGGGAGATACTGTCTCAAAATTAAAAAAAATTAAAGGGCTGAGGATGTAGCTCAGTGGTTAGGTACCACTGGGTTCAATCCCTGGTGTCAAAAATAAATGAATGGGTTCTATCCCCAGTACTGCAAAAAAAAAAAAAAAA
>NW_026000205.1:6493752-6495601 GCF_001458135.2 Marmota marmota marmota
AAAGTTCACTGGGGCTTCTTTGTCCCTTTTTACTCTCTGAGGAAAGGTGGCTGCTAGGATGCCCTCCCCCACCTGCCCATTGACCTTTCCCATTTTCCTTTCAAGGATCCCTAAATCCTGTCTCCTCCCATGTGAGAGGACAATGACACCTAAACCTCTTTGCTGTTCAAGGGTTGGCATCCTTTAATTTCTATTTCTAGGAAGCAGCAAATCATGATATTGGGAGACACTAACATCCCCAGATGTTGAATCCAACTATTGTGAGCCCACTGTCCTCCAGCCCCTCCTGTAATCATGACCTAACATCTTCCACTAAAGGGAGCAGAAACCCTTAAGTACTCTTACTTTGGAAAAGCCCTGACCATTTTCAGAGCCTGGAGGACAGTGAGCTTTAAATCCTCCCTGGAGGAGCTGGTTCTTGGTGACAAAAATGAATGTACTCTCCTGGCACTAGTGCAGGGCACTTTGGGGGATAGATATCCCTGCCAAATACTTTGTAGTACAACAGGCACTGACCTGATCTCTTCATCTGTGTGATCCAGAGTAGAACCAAATGTGAGAATGGTGAACCTGATCTCTCTCTTTAGTGGGGCTAATCTGGCCTCAGGCCTCTGAAGGAAAGCTCTGCTTCCCAATTCCGGTTTTCTTAATGGCAACACAACTTGGTACCATTCCTAGGGGATAGTTACCCCTTTCCTATGGAAAACTGATGAACCAAATCCATTTTGAGGGGCCAGTAGCACATTCTCTTGGAAGGAGATAACCCTACCTTGCTGTTTTTTTCAGAACTAATGACACCATACTCCAGAATGATTACAGTTATCATCTTAGATCCATATTTCATGGGGAGTTGTGACCCACCCTAATTCCATTTTTTTTTTTAAAGAATACTAACAATAGATTTGGTCTAAAAGGTATGCTTATTCTCAATCTGTCCTTACTGCTAAGCAAAAGTAACAACTATTAATTGCCACCACTGGCATAAAGCTCTATATATTTTCAGTGGATAATAATGTCAGGCCTTGTTTTAAACCTGGCCCTGTTCTTTGGGGACAAGTAACCACAAATCCCTAATTCTAAGAGATATTCAGTCCAAATCCCCATCCTCTGAAAGAGAAAATGCTGATCCCCTTTTTGTGGTGGTGGTGGTGGTGGGGTGCTGATAGTGATCTTATTCTTGTTTTCTTAGGGGACAAAATCCTAGATCCCCATTTGCAAGTGACTATGACCTCTGATCCTGTTCTCTAATGGATGGCAACGTCAGATCTGTTTTTAAGGCTCAAGGATCCAAGACCTTGTTACTAGAAGAATAAGAACTTGTGACCCCTGTTTCTCTGAGTGTTAGTAATTCTGATCCTAAACTGTAAGTGATGGCAACCCCTAAACCCCTTCTCTGGGAGAGAGAGAATTCAAATCCCAGGTTGGAGAAGCACAGTGACCTCGAGCTCCTATGTGGGCATGTGAAAGAACCCGAACGATGTTTAGAGAACTAGGGAAACAGATCACCATCCCACACGGGGTCCCCTAGTACTCACGGCCCAGCTTCACTCCGGGCGGCGGGAAGCTAGTGCCCGCGCCGGGGCCACCAGGGCCGCCGCTGCCTGTTCCGCCGCTGCCGCTGGGGCCACCCCCGGAGCTCGAGGCTCCACGCCCCCACCCATGGCACCGACCGACGCCTTCCCACCGCCGGTGCCGCCTGGGCCAGAGGCCGAGCCCCCGGGGCCACCGCCACCGCCACCGCCTCCGCCGCCTGGCTCCGCCGAACGAGCTGGTCCGCGCCCGGCCCGAGCCCCCAGGGCCTCCTCCGAAGGCCCGCCGCCGCTCATGGCGCCGAGCGCAGGCCCAGGTC
>NW_026000205.1:6495943-6505603 GCF_001458135.2 Marmota marmota marmota
CCCCGGGGCTCCGGCCTCTTCCAGGCCGCGCCGCTCGGGCTCCGGCTCCGGCCCAGCGCCCGCCGCGGGGCACGCCGGGAGATGAAGTCCGCCTGCCGACCGCGCCGCCGTCGCCGCCCTCGGCAGGCACAGAAGCCCGCGTGGCACGCCGGGAAATGGAGTCTGCAAAGGCCTCAGAGTACACGGCGCGGGTGACGGGTCGCGCAGCACGTCGGGAAATAAAATCCTGGAAAATCTGTCAGTCGGCTGTGCCGAAGGCGGACCCTCTAGTTTTTAGGAAATAGAACCGCGCACTCGCTCCACTGCGGCAACAGGAAGCCTCGAGGAGTACCTCAGAAATGTAGTCGCAGCCGCTTTGAGTTGTGCAGTCCTGAAGCACGCCGGGAAACGGAGTCCAGTCGTTCACTTAAAGTCTTTTGGCTGCATGTCTCGCGCAGCCAGGTGCCCTCTGGGAAATCGAGTCGGCGTCGGTAAACCTGCAGACCTCCGGCCGTAAGGCAAGCTGGGAAATGGAGTCGTCACCACGCCCTCACCGCATTGCAGGTGTAAAGCGAATTCCAAAGCACTACGGGAAATGGAGTTCCAGGTAGTCCTCAAATCCCAAGAGGATATCGCAGTTCCACAGATAGGCCAGAAGCAGGGTAGGCATCGCGCTCCCCATGCCAGGTACGCTGAGCCGCATTCCTTGCTGGGAAATGTAATCGGCGGTGAAATGTAGTCTAAGGTTTCAGGGCAGTTGTTACAGCAAACCCCGGTGCCTTCTGGGTAATGGAGTTCAAGGCAGCCTCCCCATGAACGAAGGGGGCGTGATCGACCATGCGCCCGAAGCCTGCTGGGAACTGTCCGCAGCGGATCCTCACTCTTTGTGAGGCTAGATTCCGAGGCTTGCTGGGAAGTGAAGTCCACTGGGTACCATCGGGATAGTGTGGGTAAAAGGTTAAGGACGGCAGATCTCTAGGGAGACCGGGAAGTGCCTATGCTTTCTTCCTCGCCCCCAAGTACTCAGAATGAGTCCAAGTCGGTCAGTGACTGCTGGAAAAAGGTTCAAGCACCTCTTTAGATCCACGTGCACACATATAAGGAAGGGAAAAACCCCCTCCCCGTCCCCAGGAAGGGCTTGGGAAACAAAGTTCTTTCTCCAGAGCACTTGTCTTCGGATACAGTCTAGCTTTTTTCTAGCAATGTGGAAGCGGAGCCGAGCATTAAAAAGACAGAACCTCTTGTCTTGAACCCCCATTCGGCTTTGTTTTTGTTTTGCGTTCTCGCGCTTCCTAAATTAAAGGATTCTGGATAGCCCAAACCAAGGAAGACAGCTGAAAGAAGTAGCTTTGGGTTTTGAGAGCGCGTTCACTCGCTCCATTTATTGATTAATACCCGGAAGAAGAGCATCCCCAAAGGGCGCTGGGAAATAGAGTTCTTGTGTCTTTCCCCTCACCCTTCCCTCTCCCGGAAATGCTTGGAACTAGAATGAAAGCGCTCTCCATCCCTCCCACCTAGAGAATGGTGGGAAATGGAGTTTCTGAACTTCACTTTAATCCAAGCCTGGGTTCATACTGTCTTGGCCTTTCTAAAGCCTTAAAAATAAGTCCTGTTCGCTAGGTCTGTTCCTGACTGCAATTCCCAGAGGACACAGAATGGCGACAGATGGTAACGCTAAAGCCTTTTCAGACTACGTTATCCAGAAGGCAAAGTACGGACACTCTCCTGCTCCCTTTGCGAAGCCTGCAGGCGAATCAGCACAGATCCAAGTGGGTGTTTCTGGGACCTGTAGTTGCCCAGCCAAACGGTGGTTGCTGCCCTCTGATGGCAGTTCCAAGTCGAAAAAGTTAAATTTTGAGTTAAGCCCTAAGGCCTAGGGAATCGCAGAAAGGACCTAGCAGGGCGGCGGTGCATGGCAAGATAGCGACGTTACTTAACCGCCAGAACCCGTGGGACATGCGTAGTGGGCCGCGCGTGGGCAACCGCCACAAAAGGATTGGGGTCCGTAGGAGTTTGAAGGCGATGGATGGAAATCTAATAGGATGTCAGTAGGGAATGCGAACATTCTCAAGAGAGGTGCTGGGTCGGGGGTGGGGGGTAGGGGAGTTGTAAGTGTGTAAAAGGGGCCGTGATGTGTGGAGGGACTGACCGTAGTGGTGAAGAGGTGCTCTTTGATGGGCTATGGAGAACAACTACTGGGAGTCAGTGGAAGATTCTGAGGGGATTTAGGTTTTCTATGAAAGATCTGTGGAAGACTGAGAAATTACTGATCACTGAGATCTCTAACGGGGCAAAAGATGACTAAAAAACATCAAGGGCTTTGGGGATCTATGTAGGTGCCAAGGGGCTATAGGTGCAAAGGGGGTTTATGTCATGGTTCCTCTGTGTCCCTGAGATCTGTGAAGGGCTTTCTGCTTGAAAGCCAGGATCTCAAAGAGTATGGGCTGGACCAAGAAGTCTTCTGTAGGAACCTTTCAGGCCTGCAAATGGATTTTGGTAAACCATTTAAAGATTGAGGGAGCCACTGGAGATTTTAAAACCTCATGCTACCTGTGCCATCCCATACAGCCGGGGCAGCAAGTTTGGTGAGACCACATTCTGACCTGGAAAGTAGTCCTGGAGCTGAGCCTTTAGGAATCATATGGTTAAAAGTGTTTTGAAGTCACTGAGGTCAGGTTAAGGTTAACCAGGGTCCTGCTACCCTCCCTCCAGTGACGACATCCACCTTTCTCCATCATTGCACCACCAGTTTAGCTGCATCTATGTTGCCAGGAGATATGCCTCATCCCAACTTCCAGAAATAGCCCAGCGGCCCCCACCCTAGGGAGTGACTTACATCACCCAGGAGAGGGAGCAGTTGCCCGTAGGCCGGAATAGAAGCCTCTGTTTCTTGCCAGTACCCCAGCCCTGGATCCTCTCCTGCCAACCAGCAACGTCATCTGGGACCACACACCCTAGACTGCCAAGGTTTAAGCTCAAGTGGGTAGCAGTTACCAATGTTCTGTCCCCTCTTGAGGTTGCGCAGGGTGGGGTTTCACTGTGAAGCCAGTTCAACAGACCCTAACCCTCAATTCCCACTCCATCTCTTAGCAGCTGTGACCTTAGGGAAACCCCTTCCCTTTGGCTATTCACCTGCATTATCCAGGTTGGGCTTGTCTCTACAGGCAATTCCAGCCTGAATTCCTCTTGACTCAACTCCCCAGTCTGGGATCCTAGCTTTATGAGCTCATCTCTCAGATTCTGTGATTCCCAGAGACCCTGATTTAGATCCAACAATCTTGGCTTTAGGGAGGAAAATTCAGGAGTTGTCAAAAGAACATGGCTCAGAATTAAGGTCCTAGGCAAGTCATTTAACTGAGCCAGTTGCTCTTCCTTGTGTGATGAACTAAAGCACTGCAGGTTCTAATTAGGTCTATGGTCCATAGTAAGCTAATCAGTGCTGACTAATGAGCCAGACCCTTGTCAAGCAGTTTGGCTAGGAGTGTTAGGCTGGTAAAACTCAACAGTCAGTTACCCTGCAAGGTTTACATTTTAAGAAACACTGCAGGCCTTGTCTCCAAAGGACTCCCAGCTTAACCCAAAGCACCTTATGGGCACTGATGTGGGCAGAGTGTACAAAGAGTGCAAAAAGGAGCTCTTGGCCTTCACTGGGAACCTGGGGATATGGCTAGGAAATCAAAGTTGGAAAGCATTTTAGGAAAAGGACCAAGGTCAATAGGGTGGTGGTGAAGGTAAGGAGTTTCCAAGGACATGCAGATTCCCATAGAACAGGACCAAATATAGGCCTTAATCATCAATTTCTGGAGTTTGTGACACCCAAGGTCAGGCAATCATTCCCCAAGCCTGGGTTCGACCCATTCAGAGGGACTAGGCCCTCTGGCCATAAAACTACCAGGGTCCAGCCTTGCCTTGTCCTTCCCAATCAGGCAGAGACCATCACCCTGCAGCGGCTGCACCTAGCACCTAGGACAGATCACCGCATGCAAAGGTCCAAAGTTTTATTGTTTTGAATACATTCTCCAGCAGCCCCCTACTTCCCTCCCCCGCCCTCCTTCCCAATACAGAGTAAGGCTTGACCCAGTCCCCCACCACCCCAGGGGCCCCAGCTGGGAGGCAGAGGGGGCTTCCAGTTTGGTTTCAGGGTACCCCCTTCCCATCCTCTCACCCGCCTGCCCATGGGCCAGTCCTAGGAGCAGCTGGGGGTAAAGGGATTGGACCTATGCTGGGGTGGGGAGGGAGAGCAGGCACTTGTAGTTTTGTGGCCCATGGGCGGCACCCCTCACCCTCCTCCACCCCAATCCCCCACACCATGGAATTTTTGGTTCATCAAAAAATTGTCCCTCCCTCCCCTGTTGCAACCTTGTGGGATATGAGAAACCCAGGCACTCACGGCCCCTGGAGGGGCAAGGAAGGCAGGGTTGGGGCTGAGGGTGCTCGTGGGGCAGAGAGGGAGAGGTACAAGAGGCAGAGAACAGGGAGGGAGACAAGGCTTTACTTCCTAAGCGATTGTAATAAAAAATTTCCTGGGTTTTAAGGCCAAAGCCTCAATTCAAATATAAATTCCCCAGAATGGAGGTGGCCCCCTTAATGCCCCCCTCCCTCCCCCAACCACCACTTTGCCCAGAACTTAGAAACAGGACAGCCCCTAGCCCTGGGCACCCACCCACCCCCACCATTAAAAAAAAAAAAAATTAAAGTTTTATACAAAATGTGGGGAGGGGAGGGGAGAGGGAGGAGGCAGGGAGGAGACTAGAGAGCTGCCCTCACCTCCAGGACTTTGGGGGGGTTAAGGCAGCAAAAGCATGGGGAGTGGGGGGAACCTCAGCCCCCTGCCCACAGCCCTCAGGAATCTCGATGCTCCAGTGAGAGCTGGGCTGTTGCATGCTGGAGGTCAGAACTCACCCGCCTTGGAGTGAGGGGACCCCCTGCCTCCCCAGGCCCATCCCCACGCACCTTCTTGTCCTCACCCTCATCCTCAAGGCCCCCAGCAGGGCCTCCACCCCCCTCTAGGCGACAGTCTTCACTCCAGCGCCGCTTAAAGCGCAGCTTGAGGGGCATGCACTGGGCCGCCCCAGGTGCCTCGCCAGGCTCGGGCTTGGGGGGTGCAGGTGGGGCACGGGGCGTCTTGAACACCTCCCCATCTTCCTCATCCTCATCGCTGATATCAGTCACCTCCACCTCCTCTGATTCACCTTCTGAGATGGGTTCCACCTTGATCTGTGGTGGTGGTGGTGGTGGGGCCAGTGTCCCCGGCCCCTCAGCCAGCCCGCCAGTGCTGCTGCCACTGCTCTGGTCAGCACCTCCTGAAGCCTTCTCCCCAGCTGCCCGCTGACGGCGTCCTAGTGGGGGCGGCTGGAGCTTAAACTTGAATGGGGAAGAGGAGGAGGAAGAGGATGACGAGGCTGAGGAAGGGACTGGTGGGGTCTCAGGTGCCATGGGCGGCAGTGGGCACTTGTCAGGACGCTGTGGCTGGGGCACCACCAGCCCAGGGTAGTGCAGAAAGGCGCGGGGGCTGAGGTGGTAGTTGTAGACGCTTTGGGTGTGGGCCTGCAGGTACCGTTTCATGTCCTCAGGGCTAAAGGAAAAGTGGGAGCCTCCACCTGAGCCACTGGGGCCACCACCACTGGGGTACATAGGGCTCAAGGTGGGAGAGGGTGTGTAGGCCAGGTGAGTGGGTGTCATGGGCAAAGCCGGTGAGAGCTGAGGGGGTAGCAGGGAGCCAGGCCCAGCCAGAGGTGATACAGGAAAGGGACTGAGGGGCTCAGGGCCACCCCGGGGCCGGGGGTAGACTCGGAAGACGCCAGGGTCATGGGGCAGGCGGGCCAGAGGGGGCCCTCGGAAAGCACCCAGCTCTGGAGGGCCAGGTGGTCGTGCCCGGGGGTCCTCGCCCAGTGGTTCTTCCAGCTCTGATGTGCCATCACTACAGTCACTGACTGAGCCTCGGCCCAGACGGCGGGCCACCACAGCTGAGAAGAGTGAGGAGGAGGATGAAGAGCAGGCCGGTGGTGAGCGGGGGTCCTCGGTGGGGGAGAGCACCTCGGAGGGCGTTGAGGGAGGGAAGCGGAAGTGGCTGCCGCCCGATGGCACTGGAGGGGCACTCTGCGGCACCGCACCCCCTGACAGAGTGGGGATACTTGGTGTCAAGGCCCCTGGCCTAGCCTGGACAGACAAACCCTCTCTTCCCTCCAAGGCCATGCATCCCTGGTACTCACCAGCCAACCCCACATCGATGAAAGGATAATTAACCAGCACCAGTTTGTTGAAGTTGAACTTGTAAGTGAACCGTTTCCCCTTGGTCTTGTGCAGAATGCGCTTATTATAATAATATCTGTGGGTGTAGAGAGACCATGATATCATTGATCAGTCAGTACTTATTGGGACTCAGTTCTAGACTCCATACCTTGATGCATGCTTGTGTGCTGCTCACAAAGGTACAGTAACCAAGAAACATGAGCCATTTAAAGAAGCTAAGTACCCAGAAGATGGAGCCCAGACTAGAGACCTTGTGGGTGATGCCATTCTCTCCCCCAACCCCTTTGTTACCAATGGACGCAGAAAAGTGCTAGGACTTGTCCAAGGTCACACAGCTAGGATCTGGCAGAGCCAGGTGCCAAACCTGTTCCCATGGGTCAGGAGCTTCCTAACCAGTGGGAACTGACCACATGTGCTCCAGGGCCCACAGTCCCTCCTTACCGCAGGGCCCGGCTCAGCTTGTCATAGTTCATCTGGGGCTTGCACTTGCGAACACCCCAGAGCCGAGCTACCTCGTCGGGGTCCTTGATGACGAACTCCCCATAGTCACCCTGCCAGGCAATGACACCCTGGTACTCCTCCTTCCTTAGCAGCTCCAGGATAAAGTGCCACAGCTGAATTTGCCTTGAGCCAGGGGACGATTCCGGCTTGTAGGCCCAATCCGGGAAGGCAAACCCTGGGGATGGGAAACAGGGAGGGAGCGGCCTGGGGTCAGGATGCCAAGTCTGGGATCTGGGTCATTTCCCAGGATCCACCTTCTACCCCACCCTCATGGTAGGGAAATCCCTTTTCTCTCAGCCAAGTGAAGACCTGAGTTAGGAAGACTGTGTGTCTGTTTGAGGGGGCTAGACAGGAGCTGGGGGGAGGGGAAGCTGGAGCCTGCTCCAGGGACACCGGGAGAAACAGGAAACCGTCGGCGGCGGGTCCCGGGGCCAGTGCCAGGGGGCCAGGCACCAAGCCAGGCCGGCGGGCAGAGCTGCCAGTGGGGGAGGGGCAGGAAAGGGCACACGTGGCCAGTCCAGTTGAGGCACAGTCCCCCAGTCCACCCCCATATCCATCCAAAGCCAAATTGCACCCCCCGAGGTCCTCTGGTCCCCTCTTTAGGAACATACACTATCTTCCCCAACAAGACCTAAAAGAACCCCCTACTCCCACCTCAAGACCCAGAGGATTTTTTTTTCTTCTTAAAAGGACCAGGAGGGGTGGGGTGGCTGGTTGACGATGAGGTCAGCACTTGCACACACAGAGGCTTCTGTCTTCCCTGGAGAGTGAAACCCAGACTGTCTGAGAGGCCCCCCCAACCTGCACCAAGCCCTGGACCCTCTAAGTTGCACTGCCCTCCCCAGACCCAGAGGCATCCAGGCCAGACCTGGCTAGAGGGCCCTGTTCAGGGCAAAGACCAAGCAAGCACAGTGGCGTTGTCACCCTCTTCCCACTTCTGCCTTCTCATCCTCAGCTTCTTCCCTGCCCACCTGCCTGCCCGCCCCCAGCATTAACCTTGGGTAGAGGTTGGTGGTGGGCTGGCTGGTCCCTGGAGGGGGTGGGCAGCCTGGAGTGGGGGGGCTGCGGTTGTTGTCATTTCCCAAACCCCCGGGTAATCAGGGACCATCAATAATTCAGCACTAGGCAGCCGGTAATGGAGGGGTGGGAGGAGGGAAAGGAGAGGAAGAGAAGGAGGGGGAAGGCAGGGCAGGGGCCCTGGTGCCACTAGTGAAGAGAAGGCCAAGGTGGATGGTGGGTGGATAAAGATGGATGGTGGTAGATGGGTGTGGTGGTACACACATTTTGTCCCATTAGTGGGGAGCCTGCAGTGGGAAGACTGAGCTCAGGAGTTTGTGACCAGCCCAGGCAACACAGCAAGACCTCCTCAAAAAAAAAAAAAAAAAAAAGAAAGATGGGTGGGGTTCCAAAACCTGGTCTGCAAGTCTGAAGGGGTCAGTCTCCCTCTCTTGGCCCTAGCTCAAACAGGTACCAACCAGGCCTCTGGGCAAAACTGAGCCTCCCCAAAGACTCCACCCCAGTCTGGAATTCAACCCAGGATCCTTCCTCTTGGGAACACCAGGGATCAACAGTACCTGCTCACACTGGGACCACCCCCTTCAAATCCAAAGCTCACTATCTCCCACAGGGACCCAAGTGCCCAACTCCTGATAGACTATCATGGCCAGTACTGCACTCCCTACCTAGTCCCTACCCTATTCAGAAATCCTAGTCTCAAACCAGCCCCTCAGGGCTCCAGGAATATGACCTCCAGCTGGTCAGGCCCAGAGTCCTGGACCAGCAACCCTGCTCCATTTAGCAGGGATAGTCCCTGAAAACCTCTCCCAAGGACCCCAGCATCCAAAGCCCCATGCCTCTCTTGGGAATTCAGTTGCTCACCCCATTATCCTCATCCTGCTAGACAGCAGAGGTCCCAAGGTCTCCCTGTGCCCTGAGGTTTTTGGGAACCCAAGTGACCAAATCACCAAGGTACAAACGCAAAGTACCCTGAGAGCCTTCTCAAAAAAGCTCCTGGCCCTCTCAGGGTACCAAGCTCCATGCTGCTCCCACTTCAGCCCCAATTTGGCTCCCAGACCTAGGAGGGGGGCTGAAGCCCCTGAGACATCCGTTTGGGGGTTTGAGGGTAGAGGAGTATATTGACTTCTACCCTCCCCCCCCCAAATTAAAGCCACCCTTCCCAGCCCACCCGCCCCAGCCTCCATGTCCCGGTAACCAGGCAACGTGTGTGCAGCGACAGTCCTGGGAGCGGGGGAGCAGGAGGCTAAAAATAAACTTTGCAGAAGAGAGGGAGTGAGAGAGACTACATGCAACACAAAGGGAACTCGAAAAGGAGGTGGGGGGGCTCTGGAAAGGCCTCAAGCTGCATTCTGAGAGCTGTCCCAGGCCCCCTAGTTAACCTCCTTCCCTGAGAGACACCCCCCAGGGCCTAGACCCTGGCTGCCACTCCTGGCAGAGACCCTTCCCCACACCCAGGCCCACCCCAACACTAGTTTTCCTCATCGGACACAGCATACATGAGGGCCTGTTCCCAGCTTTGGGGGGGCAGAATGAAAGGGGGTGACGTCAGGGAGTCTCAATGGGGCTCTGTTCCCCAAGCCTTGGAGCCAGGAGCCAGGCACGGGCAAGGGGAGCATGTGTGAGTATATGCTGTATGTGGGTCCACGTGCTTAAATCAGAGAAACACCAGCTCTGCACCGAGAAAGCTTGGGGGGTACAGTACTTCTGGAGCATGGGGGACCAGTGAGGCAGGGAGATGGAGAAAGCAGTTGCACTCAAAGAGAGGTTCAAGAAACACAGATCGGGTGTAAAGGTGGCAGCAGACAGGAAGGGCTGAGATGGCTAGGTCCCAGAAAGCACACCTGGATCTCAGAGGTAGGGTAGGGATTCTCCCAGACTAAAAGACTGGGTGGGGGCAGAATTCCTGGGCAC
>NW_026000205.1:6505868-6508205 GCF_001458135.2 Marmota marmota marmota
GGGGTTAATCCCGATGCCCCCCGCCCGCCGACCAAGGGGGGAGGGGAACCCAGGCCCCTTAAGGAGGAGCAAGTTGGCGGGGAAGAGAGGCGGAGGGAAAGACGGCCCACTGAAAGAGAAGAGCTGGATCGGGGAGGGAGAAAGAGGGGGGAGCGTCTGCGTCCCCCCCCACCTTCCCCACCCTTCTCAACCCCGGGCCTCCGACGGCGCGGGAGGAGGGTACCCAGGTCTTCCCCCGAGCCACCTTAAAGCAGCGCGTTCTAAGGTCGGAAACAAAAAGTTCCTTTTTCGAACGTTCGGGCTGCGCTTTGGAACTTTGCGACTCGGTGCGGGCGGGGGAGCGAGGAGCCGGCGGAGACGGGCGGGGAGGGGCGAGCGCAGCCCGGAGCCCCGAGTCCCGGGCTCCCCACTCACGCCCTCCTGGAGGCCATCCGTGTCCCCCACTAACCCGATGCGGGGCACGCGCAGCTGTGAAGGTCACGGGCCGGACCGCGCAGCGCAGAACCGGGGATAGCGGGCCCCGTGGACCAACCTCCCCCCGCCCCGCACACGTCCCGGCCCCCAGAGTGCAACGTGACAGAACGGCAGGGAGGGACCCCGCCACCCCCGTGATCCAAGGAGTGGGGGAGAGCCCAGCTTGTGAGGTTCGGGCATGAGAAGATTAGGATCCGCAACACCCACACCACTCCGACCGGAGCCCAAAATTGGGGGTCCCAGGCAGCACCCCCTTTCGCTCCGCAAGAAGCAACAGGTCTTGAGTGCTTGGGGGTCCCCCAGAACTAGGAATCACTGGGGCTCCCCCGGACCCCTTTAGCCCCCCCAAAGTTTTCTGCCTGGTTTCCCGGGGCAACAAGTCTCCCCCACACGTGCTGCCCCCGCCCCCACCTGTGTCCGCCGGGGTCTTCATGCTGGGGGGCCCGGGGCAAGGCACCCCGACTCCGGGCCGTGGCTCCGGCNNNCAGCCTCCATGTCCCGGTAACCAGGCAACGTGTGTGCAGCGACAGTCCTGGGAGCGGGGGAGCAGGAGGCTAAAAATAAACTTTGCAGAAGAGAGGGAGTGAGAGAGACTACATGCAACACAAAGGGAACTCGAAAAGGAGGTGGGGGGGCTCTGGAAAGGCCTCAAGCTGCATTCTGAGAGCTGTCCCAGGCCCCCTAGTTAACCTCCTTCCCTGAGAGACACCCCCCAGGGCCTAGACCCTGGCTGCCACTCCTGGCAGAGACCCTTCCCCACACCCAGGCCCACCCCAACACTAGTTTTCCTCATCGGACACAGCATACATGAGGGCCTGTTCCCAGCTTTGGGGGGGCAGAATGAAAGGGGGTGACGTCAGGGAGTCTCAATGGGGCTCTGTTCCCCAAGCCTTGGAGCCAGGAGCCAGGCACGGGCAAGGGGAGCATGTGTGAGTATATGCTGTATGTGGGTCCACGTGCTTAAATCAGAGAAACACCAGCTCTGCACCGAGAAAGCTTGGGGGGTACAGTACTTCTGGAGCATGGGGGACCAGTGAGGCAGGGAGATGGAGAAAGCAGTTGCACTCAAAGAGAGGTTCAAGAAACACAGATCGGGTGTAAAGGTGGCAGCAGACAGGAAGGGCTGAGATGGCTAGGTCCCAGAAAGCACACCTGGATCTCAGAGGTAGGGTAGGGATTCTCCCAGACTAAAAGACTGGGTGGGGGCAGAATTCCTGGGCACCCCCCAACTTCATGTGGCTGCCCAAACTTTTTCAAGAGACTATGGGGGTCGGAAGGGAGGGGTGATGGTAGAGGAAGAGCCCGCCGGCCTCCAGGGGGGCCCCACCACCTCCCCCACTCTAGGCAGCCCTCGATGGCGCCAGAGCCGGGAAGAAAACAGGAAGTGGGAAACAGCCGCGGCAGAAGAGAGGGGCTGGGATGGAGAATCAGATGGAGGGGCTCACAGCCGCCGGCACACGTAAAGATCGACTGATCCGGAGGCCATTCCAGGCGCCCTCTTACCAGCTCCGACTCCCCGAAGCAGAGAACCCACACACGACTCGAACCCTAACCAGGGTTGTAAAGCTGCCCCAGGTCCCAATGGATCAAGGCCCCTGGTAGGGAGGAAAGGCAGGCGGAGTTGTTTGGGCGCCTCGGTCCCCTCCCCGAGTGAGGAGAGGCTCTCGCTGCCCCCAAGGCCCAGCGGCCCGGGAGCCTGTGGGAGCCAGGGAGTAAGTGGGACGCACGTGACTGACCCTACAGCACTCCGCACCCCTGCCCCACCCTCAGCCCCCCTCCCAGGCCCCAATCCCCTGGCGCCGTAGTCCTGCTCCGAGCCCTTTAAGAGCCGCCCCCACCCGCCGAGCAGGGGGTGGGGTGGGT
>NW_026000205.1:6508929-6532364 GCF_001458135.2 Marmota marmota marmota
ATGGAGACACTGCGCCCGCCCCCTCCCCGCGCACTCACACACACGCTTGCCGGCGCGCAGCCACTGAGGACCCGCCGGCTCTGGGCTTAAAGGGGCCGCGCGGCGGGGGAGGGAGGAAGAAGAGGGCGGGTAGAGAGGATGGGGTCCTAGGGGTCATGACCCGTCATGGAGGCGCCCAGTCTGCTGATAACTAAAGTCCTCGGCGCTTGCTACCTGCAGCGCCTCCTCCTCTCCTGCCCTCTGCGGCCTGCAGAGTTTCTTTGGGGAACCAGAGGGTAGGGGAGTACCCTATAAGTGGGGTCAAAAACTTTTGTGGGGAGGGACATGGACCTTTGGGGAGGAAGCAGAGTCTTCTCTGCAGGAGGACAGAGTCAGGGCTTGGAGAATAATAATCCAGACCACCGCATTTTCCAGCCTGGCCTTACCCAGCCCCCCAACCCTGAGCCTGAATGGGGCAGCTGTCCAGGGGTGGGGTAGAATGGGTGGGAAGCATTTCCCAGCATCGGAAATGGAGAGGAGGTGTGCCCTCCGCTCCTGTGGGGATGGGGTCTTGGCCTTCCTGTTAGCCCCCAGTCCAGCTGGGGAGGAAGTGATCAGAGAGAATGAATTCTGGAACCTGCAGCTGTCCTGGAGACACGACTGGCGCCGGAGGTACCTCCACCTCCTCCATTAGGGCAGGGGGTTCCGTAGGTGGGGCCAGGATGTGAGGAGGCGATCCAAATCTGAACAAATGTGCTCCCAAGGAGAACTGAGGGTCGCCAGGAGAGAGGAAGACAAGGCTTAAGACCTAAGGCTGGAGCGTAGGGGAAGTGTTAAGCTTGTTGTCCGCAGCAGCTGGGAGGGATGGATGGAGCCTGAGGCTCGGGAAACAGGAAATCAGAGTGCAGATCGGATGGACTGAGGCAGGGAGCCAGAAGCAGGGTAGAGGGCAAATAGAAGCAATATTCACAGACGGATCCTAGACACAGTCTCAAAAATGCCTCTTAAGGGGGCTGAAGCCGTAGCTCAGTGGTAAAGTGCTTGCCTCATATGTGTGAGGCACTGGGTTCAATCCTCAGCACCACATAAAAATAAATATACTGTGTGTTCATCTACAACTAAATAAACATTTTAAAAAATGACTCTTGAGTTACCAAAGGAGGAGAGTATGGGGACAAAGAGACAAGAAGGAAATCCAAAAGTTGGATCAAGACAAGCCAGAAGGAGAAAAAGCCAACCGACAGGGGCCACACTCTGAGTGTTTAGGACTTCAAACACAGCCTCCTCCTTTGCTGGGTTCCTAGTCTGCCTTAGACTAGCTCCTCAGCGGGCCCTCAGACAAGTCTCAGACCTCCTCCTTGGGGAAACCAAGGTCTCCAGGGAAGCATTCATCCCCTTGGGAAATTATGTAACCTTGCCTACGGACACTACAGCTCCCCCACGGATATTGTAACCCTCTGGGAGCAGTGTGGTCCAGCAATAATAATAATCATCATTGTTAGAATAACAGCTCCTGATTCTGAGTGCTCACAGTGTGCCAGGCACTGGGCCAAGCATTGTCAGAGGCATCTTCTAGTTTAATCCTCACAAAATCCTAGTGAGGGAGTTACAATTGTTATCCCAATTTGCAGATTATGAAAATAAGGCTCTGAAAGAGGAAATTAGTCTGACAAAGTTCTTTAGCCAGGAAGTGCTGGGATTAGGGTTCAAACCCAGATCCATACCCTTAACCATTACACCACCTCCCCAATACAAAGCTTCATAGATATAAGACCAGTAACAGCCCCAGTGACTCCCCCGCACTCCCTTCAGTAAGGAAGAGACCTGAGTTACAACCCCAGCTCTGCTTTCCTGTGTCTGTGAAAAAGGGCAAGCGACCTTCTCTGAGCCTCAGATTCTTCATCCATAGTGGAGCACGGTGGTGCATGCCTGTAATCCCAGCAATTCAGGAGGCTGAAGCAAGAAGATCCCAAGTTTGAGGTCAGCCTGGGCAACTTATTGAAGCCCTAAGCAACTTAGTGAGACTCTGTTTCAAAATAAAAAATAACTAAATAAAAAGGACTGGAGATGTGGTTCAGTGGTTAGGCGCCCCAGGTTCAATTCCCAGTACTGAAAAAAAGAAAAGAAATATTCATCTGTAAAATGGGGTGCTTTTTTTTTTGTACTGGGGATTGAACTCAGGGATACTGGACCACTGAACCACATCCCCAGACCTATTTTGTATTTTAGTTAGATACAGGATCTCACTGAGTTGCTTAGCACCTCGAAGTTGCTGAGGCTGGCTTTGAACTTGTAATTCTCCTGTCTCAGCCTCCCAAACAGCTGAGTTACAGGCATGCACCACCGCTCCCAGCTGGGGAATATTTTTTAAAAATTGTTTATTAGTTATTGATGGACCTTTATTTATTTGGTTGTTGAGAATCGAACTCAGTGCCTCATACATGCTAGGCAAGTGCTCTGCCACTGAGCCACAACCCCAGCCTCCAAATGGGGCTATTAATAGATCCTACACAATCGTTTTATTATGAGAAATCAGGAAAGTGAAGTACACAATAAATATTGGGCTGGGCATGTAGCTTAGTGATAGAGCTTGTGCTTGGCATGTGGTTTGATCTCTAGCACAAAAACATAAATAAGTAAAAATAAAAACTGGTAATAATTATTAGCAGAGGAAAAAACATATTATTAGATATTATTAGCAGAAGTAACTATATACCCCATAGATAATGTGAGCACCCTTATCCTATAGCCTACAGACTCCAACTATAAACTAAATAAACACACAGCATTGACAGTGTGAAATTGCCTATTAATGTCATAATCCCACCCAGACCTAGTTGGCCAGTTCATTGCCACTGTTTCTTTCTTTCTTTCTTTTTTTTTTTTGGTAACAGAGATTGAACTCAGGGTCGCTTAACCACAGAACCATATCCCCAGCCATGGGCATTGTGTCTTTGGTGGTTTATGCAAACTTCTCCACAGGTATTGTAATCTGTCAGGGGTCCGTGTTACTCCACCACAGAAATATGGATCCTGTGGAATAGTTCAGTTGACTCAGGGATGCTGAGACCCATCCTCAAAGATGATAGCAATGGTGATCCCGACCATTAATGAGATAACCTGGATAGTGTGAATTTGTGATCAGAACTATTCCTCAGCTGGGCATGATATAATACCAGTGAATTGGAAGGTTGAAGCAGGAAAATCACAAATTCAAGTTCAGACTCAGCAATTTAGTGAGTCCTGTTTCAAAATAAAAACCCAGGGTCTGGGTTTGTGGCGCAGTGGTAGAGCTCTTGCCTCACATGTGTAAGGCACTGGGCTCAATTCTCAGCACCACATACAAATAAATAGATTTTTTACAAGTCCATCAACAACTAAAAAATATTTTAAAAATAAAAGGGCTGGGGATGTGGCTCAAGCGGTAGCGTGCTCGCCTGGCATGCGTGCGGCCTGGGTTCGATCCTCAGCACCACATACAAACGAAGATGTTGTGTCCGCCAAAAACTAAAAAAAAATAAATAAATATTTAAAAAAAAATAAAATAAAATAAAATAAAAACCCAAAAGGCCTGGGCATGGTAGATCACATCTGCAATCCTAGAAACTCAGGAGGCTGAAGCAGGAAGATTGCAGGTTCTAGGTCAGCCTCAGCAACTTAGTGAGGCCCTAAGCAACTTATCTAGACCCTGTCCAAAATAAAAAATAAAGGACTGGGATGTGACTCAGTGGTTAAGCCCTTTGACCCCCACACTCCCACCCTGGTTCAATCCCTGGTATCAAAAAAAAGGGGCGGCCTGGGAAGTAAAGTAAAGTGCCCCTTGGTTCAATTGTCAGTACCAAAACCAAAAACAACACCAAAAAAATGTTCACCACTGTTCAGTCCTTGAAGAGAGGCCATGCAGTGCAACCATTGGTGATTCAGCTCCAATGAACGAGAGGTCACCCCTACCCTCATTTCATTATGGAAAACCTTCACATACCCAGTGAAAAGTGTAGCCTCTTCTGTACTCAGGACACACTTGCAATGAAAGGTATAAACAACTCTGTCCAGACAGTGAGGACACCCCTCCTCCCATAGCCCTGGTAGTCCTTGTTCCAGTTTGCCACCCTGGCACAGATAATATTTAACCTGCTGTTGTCAGGCAGAGGCATTGACAGGACCTGTCCCTATAGAAGACTCAATTTTTTTTTTTTTTTTTTTGATACTGGGGATTGAACCCAGGGACATTTTACCACTGAGCCATATCTCCAGTCTGTTTTATTTTTTAATTTTGAGACAGGGTCTTGCTAAACTGTTGATGGCCTCACTAAGTTACAGAGGCTGGATTTGAACTTGTGATTCTCCTGCCTCAGCTTCCTGAGCCACTGAGATTATATGTGTGTGCCATGATGCATAGTGAGTCCCAACATTTCAGACTCGTCACCTCACTTCTGAAAAGGAAACTATGTGGACAACCCACTCTTCAGCCATATGAGCAACAATGAACCATCAAGACCTCAAGACCCTAAGAATAAAGAGTAGGAGTAGTAGCCTACCGATAGAGCACTTGCCTAGCATGCACAAGATCCTGGGTTCAGTCCCCAGCATGAGGGGGAACGGGGGAGACAGACCATTAAAGCATTGTACTTCCCTTAACAGCAGTATGACCCACCCAACAGTAGACATAGTAGACACCACAAATGGTGGACTATTCCTAAGTAGAGGATGTAACTTCCCTATAGTATCATCCATTCTCCTCTCCCTGATTCAGATGTGGGAGGCCTCAGGCTCCATCCCAGGCCCTCTACTCCCCCATTTACACTCATCATTTACACTCATTCCTCCATGGCTCCATCCTGTGGGAGATACCCTGATTACTGCCACATTTTTATCTCTAGCTAGAGACTCTTCCCTGAATTCCAACCCTATACATCTCTCAGGAACATGCAATTCCATTTTGCTGGTTGCTCAGAATGAATATTTTGGAATCATCATTGTGTCTTTTCTCTCATCCAACATCCAAAGTGAAAGGAATTTCCGGAAGTTCTATCTTCAGCTATTCCAGAATCTGCTCCCTTTTTCCCCTTTTCTGTTCCTTTTTTTTTTTTTAATATTTATTTATTTAGTTAGTTAGTTTTCGGTGGACACAACATCTTTGTTTGTATGTGGTGCTGAGGATCCAACCCGGGCCGCACGCATGCCAGGCAAGTGCGTTACCGCTTGAGCCACATCCCCAGCCCTCTGTTCCTTTTTTTGACAACAGGTCTCCCGATGTTGTTCAGGCTGGCCTTGAACTCCTGCACTCAAGTGATCTTCCCACCTAACCCTCCAGAGGAGCTAAAACAAGTGTGTACCTACTTCCATTAAAATTGCTACTCCATTGATCACCACCCTCTCCCTGGTCTGCCACTGGCCTCTAGTCTACACTCCACTCATAGCCAGAGGGATCCCAAAAAATTAGATCACATTTCTTTGATGCCCCAAACCTCCCAGTGGCCCCTCTACTCATTGGGAGTAAAAGTCATGCAATGGTCTTGCAAAGACCTGCAATGCTCTATGAGGCCCATCTGGATCTCACCTCCCAGCTTTCCCCATCATTTCCACTTCAGTTCCACTTTGTCTCTTTGCTGTCCCTTGGACATGTCAGGCCCATTCCTGGCTCAGGGACTTTGCCTATGCTGTTCCGTCCAATAGGAAAGCTTTTCCCCAAGATGCCTACATAGCTCTGTCCTTCATCCCCTTCAGGCTCTTACTCACAAACAAGCATCCCAATAAGACCCAGCCTGACAACTTGATTTTAAATTTCAGCCCCCTTTCTACATCCTTCTCTGTTATTTTTCTCCACAGAAAATCCTTTCCTGATATATATATATATATATTTCCATAACGTTATTACCTTACTGCCTGAATCCCTTCCCCTATGGTAATAGACCAAAGGATTTTTTTTTTTTTTGGTACCAGATTCTGAACACAGGGGTCCTTAACCACTGAGACACATTGCCAGTTCTTTTTATATTTTATTTTGAGAGAGGGTCTTGCTAAGTTGCTTGGGGCCTTATTAAATTGCTGAGGCAACTTTGAACTTGGGATCCTCCTGCCTCAGCCTCCCCAGCCATTGGGATTACAGACCTGTGCCATCACACTCAGTGAGACCAGAGATTTTTCACTTGTTTTGCTTCCTGCATTAATCCCCAAACTTGGCACAAATGTCTGGTAATCTATGATGAATGAATAAGCCCATGGTTAAATAGTGAACCCCCAGATACTGCAATATGATAAATATAGCCCCATACACAGAGGGATCCTCATGGACAATTGGTGACAATGCAACCCTCTAAAGAGGGTGAACCCATGGGGCTGGGGATGTGGCTCAAGCAGTAGCGCGCTCGCCTGGCATGCGTGCGGCCCAGGTTCGATCCTCAGCACCACATACAAACAAAGATGTTGTGTCCGCCAAAAACTAAAAAATAAATATTAAAAAATTATCTCTCTCTCTCTTAAAAAAATAAAAAAATAAAGAGGGTGAACCCATAAATAGAAGCCTCCCCCATACATAAGGGGGGTGATTGTCCTCTCAAATATCAGCTCCATGAAGACCAGCATTTGCCCTATTTTTTTCCCTGCCTTATCACAGGTGCCTAGCCCTTTGTCTGGCATTAAATAGATTGACAATATCCACTTGAAGTGAACAGAGTCTACCACATACAGTGGTACAGCCTCATGATAGTTTGAAAACCATGCGGATGGCAGTGTCTACAACGAATATAATCCCAAATATGTGGTGTAGCTCTCAGACACACAGTGGAAATCCCAGACACTCAAAAAAGTGTGAATTCCAATATATGTAGTGTGATCCTCATAAATAATGTACCCCCCCCATAAAGATAGTATGACCCTCATAAATATCCTGAGCTCCATGTAACTGGTGAGACAGCATATAAACAATGTATGTTCCCATGTAATTCCCTCATTAGATGATCTACCAGAGGCAATACAACAACAATCACCCCTCCTCCTCCTCCTCCACTCCTGAACCAAGGGGTTTTACCACTGAGCTACATGCTCCCTCTTTTTATTTTTTTAATATATTAAACAAAATTTTAAATATATTTTAGTTGTTGATGGCCCTTTTATTTTATTCACTTGTTTGCATGCGGTGCTGAGAATTTAACCCAGTGCCTCAAATATGCCAGGCAAGTGCTCTACCAAAAAGCCACATCCCAGCCCCTTTTTACTTATTTATTTTTTTATTTTGAGACAGGATCTGGGCTGGGGATGTGGCTCAAGCGGTAGCGCAGTTGCCTGGCATGCGTGTGACCTGGGTTCGATCCTCAGCACCACATACAAACAAAGATGTTGTGTCTGCCGAAAACTAGAAAATAAATATTGAAAAATTCTCTCTCTCTCCCTCTCTCTCTCTCTCTCTCTCTCTCTCTCTTTAAAAAAAAAAAAAAGAGACAGGATCTCACCAAATGCTGAGGCTAGCGTCAAACTTATGATCCTCCTACCTCACCCTCCTGAGTTACTGGGACTACAAGTGTACACAACTGTACCCAGCTAATTAGCTAATATTACCTCTTTAACATGATAAAAATTCTTCTCTCAACTGGATCAACTCCCATAACCTTGGTAACCCCATATGCACAGTGTAGACAAACATATAAATAGGGTCACTTCCAACTGGGTGCAGTGGTGCATGCCTGTAATTCCAGCGGCTCAGGAGGCTGAGGCAGGAGGATCACAAGTTCAAAGCCAGCCTCAGCAACAGCTAGGCTCTAAGCACCTCAATGAGATCCTGTCTCTACTAAAATACAAAATAGGGCTGGGTATGTGGCTCAGTGGTTGAGTGCCCCTGAGTTCAATTCCCAGTATCAAAAAGTAAATAAATAAATAGGGTCACTTCCATAAACAATGTGACTCAGTGTACACAGTGTGAACAGCGTAACCCCATAATCACATGGCTTTACACGGTACAACCCATGGACAATGCCACTCCCCTGGGTGGACCACCAATGGGTACATTATAGAGTGTGAACAATTTAGACTCATCAATGGTTGCAGCAAACCCTAATATTAGTATGTCAATTTCATTAACATTATAGAGAAAGAAACTCTTATATACAGGTAGAAATTTCATGTTCTATTTAATGATGAATGAATAAACCCTGGATTAAATAATGAACCCCCAGATACCCAATGTAATATGATAAATATAGCCCCATACACAGAGAGATCCTCATGGACAGTTGGTGACAATGCAACTCTCTAAAGAGGGTGAAACCATAAATAGAAGCCTCCCCCATACATAAGGGGAGTGATTGTCCTCTCAAATCTGGGAGTTTGTAATCTTTATAACATTGTATGATCTGATCCCAGCCAAAATTTACTTCTCTTACAAAAATCCAACTTCCCTTCTACACATACATATTAAGACACTATGAGTTTGCTGGGCATGGAGGATGCACACCTACAATTCCAGTGATTTGGGAGGCTGAGGTAGGAGAATAGCAAGCTCAAGGCCAGCTTCAATAACTGAGCTGAAATCCTATCTCAAAATAAAAACTAAAAAGAGTTGGGTATGTTCGAATCCCAGCACCACAAAAGATAAAACAAAACACATACATTATTATTATTAGAGAGAGAGAATTTTTATTTATTATTTTTTTAGTTTTTTGGCGGACACAACATCTTTGTTTGTATGTGGTGCTGAGGATCGAACCCGGCCAGGGCACGCATGCCAGGAGAGCGCGCTACCGCTTGAGCCACATCCCCAGCCCCATACATTATTATTATTAAAAATATTTAGTTTTTAGTTGTAGTTAGACACAATACCTTTATTTTATTTATTTTTTTTTTATGTGGTGCTGAGGATTGAACCCAGGGCCTCTCATGTGCTAGGCAAACGCTCTACCACTGAGCCACACCCCCTGCTCCCATACATTATTATTTAAAAAAAAAAAAAAAGTTGGGGATGTAGCTCAGGGGTAGAGTGCTCCTGGGTTCAACCCCAGTACCAAAAAATAAAAAAAAAGTAATCACAATAAGCTAATATTTTTGAGAACTTACTCTGCTTACACTGATCTTTTTCTTTCTTTATTTTTTAATTTAATTCGCTTAATTTTTGGGGGGGGGTGCTAGGGATTGAACATAGGGTCTTGTATATGCTAAGCACACTATTACTGAGTCATATCTCCAGCCTATTTTATTTTTTAAATTAAATGTATTTATTTTAAATGATACTTAAAAACTGTTGGGTACGGTGGTGCTCACCTGTAATCCTAGCAACTCAACAGGCTGAGGCATGAGAATCATAAGTTCGAGGCTAGCCTTAGCAATTTAGTAAGGCCTTAAGCAATTGAGTGAGACCCTGCTTCAAAATAAAAACATAAAATAGGGCAGGGGAGGGCTGGGGTTGTGGCTCAGTGATAGAGCACTTGCTTAGCATGTGTAAGGAACTGGCTTAATTCCTCAGCACCACATAAAAAATAAATAAATAAATAAAGTTAGTACGTCCATCTACAACTAAAAATTATATATTAAAAAAAAAAGGCTGGGAATATAGCTCTGGGTTTAATCCCTAGTGTTGAACAAAAACAAAAAAACCATAAAGACTGCACACATGTGTGGGGTATCATGTGATATTTCAATACATAAATACATTGTGTCATGTACAAATCAGGTTGCAGTATCTCCTTAAACACATATCATTTCTTTAAATTTATTTCATTTATTTAGCAATACTAGGAATCAAATCTAGGGTCTCATTTGAAACCCTTTTTAAAATATTTTGTATTTTTTGATACCAGGGATTGAACCCAGGGATGCTTACTCACCTAGCCACATCCCCAGCCCTTTATTTTATTTTTTATTTTGAAAAAGAGTCTTGCTAAACTGCTGAGGGCCTTGCCTCAGCCTTCCAAGTTGCTAGGATTACTGGCATGAGCCACTGTGCCCAGCTACTTTGTAATAGCATATGCTTACACTCTTCTAAATGTTTTGTACATGTTAACATTATTATTATTATTATTATTATTATTATTATTATTATTATTATTATTACATGTTATCTAATTATTTAATTTTTAAAAATTATTTTATTTTTTGTAGTGCTGGTGATGGAACCCACGGACTCATGCCAGGTCAGTTCTCTGCCACTGAAGTACACCCACAGACTTATTATCGCCTTTTAAAAAAGGGTGGAAATCAAGGCACAGAGGAATTAAGTGACCTTCTCAACATCACATAGCTGGGAAGAAGCCCAGCTGGGATTTGACCTGAGGGCAGGCAGCCTGGTTAGACCTGTGTTATTCTACCTCCTGTAACATCACCCCTCACCCCATTGACAGTGTAATTTTAATGAACTGTGTAACTAAGTTAACTATGGTTTATGTAATTCTCCCAGGGACAGGGTGCAGCTCCCTGCTTTCCTCTCTGACATGACAAGGGAAATAGGCCTTTGACATTGTGAATTCCCACTGATAGGTTTCTTTCATGCATGATACAACTTGCATAAGCAATGAGGATCCCTCTGTGGACATTATATATACATCAAGGCCAGGGGTTGGGAATGTAGCTCAGTAGTAGAGTGCTTGTCTAGCATGTATGAGGCCCTGAGTTCCATCCCCAGTACTGTAATAAGCAAACAAACAAATAATAAACACATCACAGCCAGAGACAGTCCCTGATAGTGGAGACCCTCTTTCACTGCAGCAGAATAGTCTAGGGAGGATGAGTTCCTTTGTGGAGAGTACAGACTTCCCCCCAGTCTAATTCTCCCTCACTTCTGATGCTAACTGATCTTGCAACATGAAACCCATTCTGATCAATAGAAATCTCCCTCAAACATAACTTAAGCTCCTATGGCAGTGTGAACTTCTGCCCAGTATTAGCCTTCCTATGGATAGTATAATTTTTGGATCTAGCACAAAGGTAACACAGTTTACATCTGCATGCATAAGGGAACTTCCTGTGGCAGCTGTGAAACTCTTTTGTGACAGCATACACCATTCCCCAACTGTCTACCTAAGTGGACAGTATAAACTCTCTCTTGAGTACAAAATTTTCCCAGACTCAGCGTCTACCTGATATGCATAGCATAATGGCCTTATAAAATTTTCTTCAATTCTGAGTCAACCTAGTATGGAAGTAGGAATGATCTTTAAGAAAATTAAAATAGATACAAGTAGTATTAGATTATGAAAGCAATATACCAGAATAACTATTCCTTCTTAGTGCGTGCGAACTCCTTGTGGACAGTGAATCTCCCAATTTCTGTGGACAGTGGGAGTTTCCCAAAGATAATGTGAATCTCTCCCATAATCAGTGTACCCCATTGGACAACTAATCATTCCTCCAGGCCCTGTGAAAGACTTATGCTACAGCACTTTCACAAGCAATGCGAATGTTACTTGCACAGTATTACCTGCAATAGGCTAAATGCATTTCCCTCACAACTATTGTGAGTCTTGAGTAGATAAGTACTGTGAATTCATCGCAAAAAAAAGAAACCTTCCCAAAGGCCAGTGTACATTGTTCCCCATTTCCCTTGATGCACAGTAAATCTGATATGAAGGATATGCATGTACATAGACAAATTCACACCTGGTGTAAACCCCATATTTGGACAGCAGGCATCCATTACTAATACCCTCTCCTCTACACTTCCAGTGTGATATCCCATCCCACGACCTTTAAAAAATCTCCCTTCTCCAGGTGAGAACACTACAGTGTACTTCCCAGAATGCAGTGTGAAGTACCATGAAGCTTCGGGGGGTTGTCAGAAAACCGAGCTGACCTAAATGTCAAAATCTTTGAGGTGATGACTTGTCCGCAGGGCCCCTAAGCCCCAGGCCGTGAGCGTTGCCTACACAGTAGCGCGCGCCACCCGACAAGCGCGCGTTCTCTCTCCTCGCGGTGGCAACAGGGCTTTCCGCGGGGCCGCGCCAGACTTTTCGAGATCGTTGATTGGTTGTAGTCTTGACCACCCGACAGCCAATCGAGCAGGGGAAAGGTGACATCACTGTCTCTCCTCCCATCCCCCCCCCACCCCAAACTTCCCTACTCCGGCTACCGGCAGCAACAACCACGTGGGGGAGGGGCAAGAGAGTAGAACCGGTGAGGTCATTGCACCGCCCAGGCCCCTGCTGATTGGCTGCGGGGCTCGTGGCTGGCGGTTGGCTGCTCCTCGCACCTCCCNATTTCTACCTGTATATAAGAGTTTCTTTCTCTATAATGTTAATGAAATTGACATACTAATATTAGGGTTTGCTGCAACCATTGATGAGTCTAAATTGTTCACACTCTATAATGTACCTGTCTCTTATACACATCTAACAGAGCCGAGAATACAGGTGAGTCGGGGCCCTGGGTCTAAGATGTTCTTGGTGTCCAGAGAGACGCACAAGGAACAGCCCTTTCCGACTTTTTCTCCTCGCCCGGGTTCTTTGGTGCTCTGGGCACTCTGTCACATGGGAGTTGTAGTCTGCCTTGTACTGTCGACTACCGGCTGGAGACGTGAGAAGACTACTATTCCCAGCAGGAATTGCGACTAGCCGGTCAACAAACGCTTGGGCCACGCCTTCTAAGCCTGCTCATTGGAGAGTCTGTTCCTTAGCCCCTCCTTCCTTCATTTAATTGGCTACTGTCCCTCACAGAGGTTGGGTTCCGGCCTACAGTGCATGGTGATTGGGTACTGTATTAGTCATTGGGCACTAAACTGACCTGCAATTGGTCAAGGCTAGTGTCCATCACTTGTTGTAGGGCCGGGCTCTAGGCAGATCAGGCGGTCGTAGGCTCAGGTTGGTGTCGGTCCCGGAGGGAGGCCGGTCTTGGATTTTGGCCCTTCCTCCTAGCGCTGCCGCAAGGGTACGATTGGTCGTTGCGAGCGTCGCTCGTCGCTGGGAGGCGGAGCCGACTAGGCTGCGAATATCTATTGGACTAGGCTGGCGCCAGTCAGCGGGGTTGTGACCGCTGATTGGCTGGTCACTCCAGCTGTTGCAGGTCCATTCACCATTTTGTGTGTTGGAGTAAAAAAAAAGGGAGAATCGAGAGGGAGAGCTGGAGGGGGGGCGGGGAGGGACCGGACCGGACCAAGCCGGGGCCACGGCCCCCCGCCCCGAAACCTCGCCGAGTTCAAGGTGAGGGGCGGGGCCGGGGCTGACATGGGCAGCGGTGGTGTGGGGGACTGGGGGTCGAAGGGGGACAGGTGGCAGGACACGGAAAAGGGGGTACAGGGGGAAAGAGGTGGGAGGAATGGTGGGAAGGGGACACGGAGTGGAAGAAGTGGTGGAGAGAGGAGTGATAGAAGAGGGTTGATGGGGGGGGAGGGGTGGTAGGCAGAGAACCGGTAACAGGAATGGATCAGGGTGACAGGGGGAGGGAGGGGTCAGAGTTGGAGGGGGTGACTAGGAGAGGTGATGGAGAGAGAAGGTGTCAGGTCCAGAGATGGCTGACAGGAGGGTGACTGGGAGGAATAGGTGACAGAGATAAATGGAGGTGCCAGGGAGAGGGTAACAGAGGAGGGGCCTTAGGGCCTGTGAGGAGAGAGGTAGAGGTGGTGACAGGATAGAAAGAGAGTGGCAGAGAAGCTGGTGCCAGGAAGGTTGATGGGAACAGAGGGAATGAGACTCCACAGAGCCAGGGCCTAGGCTGGCCTGGGCTTCAGGAGTTGCTGCTCAGATCCTGAGGGAGGGGAGGACCCTGAGTGGGAGTTTTCCAGAGAGGGGTGGATGGGAAGAAAGCAGGCCCTCAGGGAAAAAAGGGGCTTAGCTTCTGGGGTGAAGAGGGTGGGCCGGGCAGCAGGGTCTAGGGGTGCCTGGCTGTGGTTGTAGGCCCAGGGTGGGGTATCTAAAGGTTTGTGTTTAGACAGGACTGGGGCCAGATCTTAGTCCCCAGAAATGTTGCCTAGCCCATCAAAGGGGAGAAGGTGGTGATGGCTGTTGAACTGCTGGGCATTTGGGTGCCATTCCCTGGCCTTCTATGCTTTGCCTATGAGAACCACAGGATTGGCCCATAGAAGGGACAGGCCTGGGACTACAGGGTCCGTAGGAGGAACAGGGCCCAAGTGGGAGAGCATGAGGCCAGGGATCCCTGGGGAGCCTGAAGACTGTCAGGGGTGCCTCTGACTGTGTTTATCTTCTGCTCCTGGGCCCTCCCAACCATCCTGGAAGCCCTCTTTTACCCTCTCACATTCTCAAAGTGACTTGAGAGTAAAGTTTTTTCCCTTTCTCAGGGCAGCTTGAAAGGGGGCGGGCAGTAATGACTGTTCAGGAAGTGGGTGAGGTTGGTTTGTTGGGCTTGTCCTGCTTTTTTTGACCTTATCCTATTTATCCCCACCTGGATTTGGAGGGCATATTTGGCGACCCCCGGGTGGGGGAGCAGCCTACTGGGCCATACTGTCAGAGCCAGCCCAGTCAGGGTTGAGATGCATGCAGGCCAGAAGGAGGGGGCTGGGCTTGTGGGTATCACAGTTGTGCTGTGGGGGAGGGGCAGGTTCCTGTCCAGTGGGTCAGAGAAACCCTGGAGTACAGCTCTGTGTCCCACTGTGTGATGACTGATGACATGAGTGTGTGCCTGTGTTTGTTTGCGTACATGTGCTTATGCATGGCATTGTGGCAGCACTGGCTGTGAGCTCTTGCCCCAGATATGCCCCTGGCTGCTCCCTGCCAGGATCTGGGGAGATGGCTGTATCTGGCAAGCTTGAGGTGCAGATCAGAGTGGGCAGCCATCCTTTGAGACTCTCTTTACCCACTCCTTTCCACAGTGCCTGGCCATGCCCAGCTGCCCAGAGGGATGAAGGGAAGGTAGAGGGAGAGAGGCTCACATCACAGCCCAGTCATCTCCTTTTCTCTGGCCTGGTGCTTATATATGTGTGTGCATTTGAGTGTGTGTACTCTCTGGATGGTGACAGTGAGACTAAGCATGCCCTCTGGATCATGTGACAGGCAGCACACTGAAATGGTTAGGAGTGCAGATTCTGGAGGCAGATTGCTTGGGTTCAGACCCTAGCTTTGCCATTTCCTAGCTGGATGATCTTGGTCAAGTTGCCTAATCTCTCTGTGCCGTTTG
Source organism: Marmota marmota marmota (assembly GCF_001458135.2). Classification (NCBI taxonomy): domain Eukaryota; kingdom Metazoa; phylum Chordata; class Mammalia; order Rodentia; family Sciuridae; genus Marmota; species Marmota marmota. The sequence continues at coordinate 6,523,957 of NW_026000205.1, forward strand.
TTTCCTCAAATATAAAATGGGGCTGATAGTAGCACCCACCTCTTAGGGTTGTTGGAGGATGAAATGAGTTAGCAAAGGCAAGCTTAGCACAGGGCTCAGACAAAGCGGTGCTCCATAGGTGTGAACTGTCAGTGCTCCTCACATCCCCTTGGGGCTGTTGGAGCATGTGCATGCACATTCTGTGTCCTCTGCAGAGAGAGCAGGTATATGTGAGTATTCCCCAAGGAGCCAGAGTGTATATGCTCAGGGAATGCAAGTGCCAGTCTGTATCTGGGTGCCAGCTAGGGCCCACATGAGTTGAGAACAGCCAGGGAGAAGGCCCTGGGGATCATGGACTTGAGGCAGTGGACTCAGCAAGTAAGAAATATTGGGGGACACTGGGTCTGGGGGGTTTCCTAAGTTTCTCCCAGTGATCCCCGTCTGCTCTCCCATGTTGTAGGTGGACAAAAGATGAAGCCAATGAAGAAAGCATGCACTGGCCTTTCAGGTCCTGGCAATGGCAACAAGTCCCCACCAGCCACCAGGGCCAAGGCTCTGAGGCGGCGAGGGGTTGGGGAGGGTGACAAGCCAGAGGAGGAGGATGAAGAGGCACAGCCACAACAGCAACTTGGGCCAGAAGAGGCTGAAGAAGGCGAGGAGGAAGAGACTGAGCGGGGCCTTGGGGCTGAGGGGCCACCCCCAGAGCTACACCCCAGTGACCCAACCCCAGGTCCAGCTGAGGACCCAAAGGGGGATGGGGAGGCAGGCCGCTGGGAACCCTCACTCAGCCGTAAGACAGCCACATTCAAGTCTCGTGCGCCCAAGAAGAAGTATGTAGAGGAGCATGGGGCTGGCAACAGTGGGGTGGCTGGGGTCCCTGAAGAACAAGAACAGACCCCTGAGGAGGCCAGCACCTTGGGTGTGCCTCCACGGCTACCCACCTCCACCCGTTCTTCCTCCACTGACACAGCCAGTGAGCACTCAGCCGACCTGGAGGATGAGTCTGTTGAGGCTTGTGGTCCAGGTCCCTGGCCCCCTGGAGGCACCAGTGGCGGCTATGACCTGCGGCAACTGCGGTCCCAGCGGGTGCTGGCTAGGCGTGGTGATGGCCTCTTCCTGCCTGCTGTGGTGCGCCAGGTGCGCCGAAGCCAGGACCTAGGTGTGCAGTTCCCTGGTGACAGGGCCCTGACTTTCTATGAGGGGGTGCCAGGTGGTGGTGTGGATGTGGTTTTGGATGCCACACCACCACCGGCTGCACTGGTGGTGGGTACAGCTGTCTGTACCTGTGTGGAGCCTGGCGTGGCTGCCTACCGTGAGGGCGTGGTGGTGGAGGTGGCTACTAAGCCAGCTGCCTACAAGGTCCGCCTCAGCCCTGGCTCAGGCGCCCTACCACAGCCCCAGCAGCCGCTGCATCGTGAACCTGAGGAGGCTGTGTGGGTGGCTCGCTCTAGCCTACGCCTGTTGCGGCCACCATGGGAACCTGAAGCCCTGCTGAGGAAACCCCCCATAGGCCCTGAGGAAGAGCAGGCCGAGGCTGGGTCTGCCCTTCCACCCTGCCCTGCTGCCATGGACCCCAAACAGCCCGAGGATGCTGAGGTCTCCAAGATCAGCTTCGGTGGCAACCTTGGGGCTCACTGTGAGGAGGGTGAGGAGAAGCACCCACCAGCCCTGGGCACCCCAGCCCTGCTCCCACTGCCCCCACCCCAACTCCTGTCACCTCCCCCCAAATCCCCAGCCTTTGCTGGCCCTGGCCGCCCTGGTGAGCAGCCCTCGCCCTGCCAGGAGGGGAGCCAGGGTGGCAGCCGGAGTAGCAGTGTGGCTTCACTGGAGAAGGGGGCTGCACCAGCAGCCCGAGCCCGCACACCACTGACGGCTGCCCAGCAGAAGTACAAGAAGGGCGATGTCGTCTGCACACCCAATGGAATACGGAAAAAGTTCAATGGCAAACAATGGCGGCGGCTGTGTTCACGAGATGGCTGCATGAAGGAGTCACAGAGGCGGGGCTATTGCTCACGTCACCTGTCCATGCGGACCAAGGAGATGGAGGGCCTGGCTGACGGTGGGCCCGGTGGGGCTGGGCGACCAGCTGGCGTGGCGGCCCGTGAGGGCAGCACCGAGTTTGACTGGGGTGATGAGACATCAAGGGACAGTGAGGCCAGTAGCGTGGCAGCCCGGGGAGACTCACGCCCACGCCTGGTGGCCCCCACTGACCTGTCACGCTTTGAGTTCGATGAGTGTGAGGCCGCTGTGATGCTGGTGTCCTTGGGCAGTTCCCGCTCGGGTACACCCTCCTTCTCACCCGTTTCTACGCAGTCACCCTTCTCGCCTGCCCCGTCACCCTCACCCTCACCACTCTTCGGCTTCCGCCCTGCCAACTTCAGCCCCATCAATGCCTCTCCAGTCATCCAGCGCACCGCTGTTCGCAGTCGTCATCTGAGTGCCAGCACCCCTAAGGCAGGCGTTCTGACACCACCAGACCTGGGTCCCCATCCACCACCGCCTGCCCCTCGAGAGCGCCATTCCTCTGGCATTCTACCCACTTTCCAGACCAACCTAACCTTTACCGTGCCCATCAGCCCCGGGAGACGAAAGACCGAGCTGCTGCCCCACCCAGGGTCATTGGGGGCCCCTGGCACAGGGGGTGGAGGAGCTGCCCCAGACTTCCCCAAGGGCGACAGCTTAGACTCTAGTGTGGACTCCGTGTCCCACACACCTACACCCTCCACACCGGCTGGCTTCCGGGCCGTATCACCTGCTGTGCCCTTCTCTCGCTCCCGCCAGCCTTCGCCATTGCTGCTGTTGCCCCCACCTGCCGGCCTAACCTCGGATCCAGGGCCCTCAGTTCGCAGGGTGCCTGCTGTGCAGCGGGACTCACCTGTCATTGTCCGTAACCCTGATGTGCCGCTGCCCTCCAAATTCCCTGGGGATGTGGGCACTGCTGGTGAGGCACGGGCTGGGGGACCTGGGCGGGGCTGCCGTGAGACCCCAGTGCCCCCTGGGGTGGCCAGTGGGAAGCCTGGCCTGCCCCCACCTCTGCCGGCCCCTGTGCCCATCACCGTGCCTCCAGCTGCGCCAACTGCTGTGGCCCAGCCGATGCCCACCTTTGGCCTGGCTTCTTCGCCCTTCCAGCCTGTGGCCTTCCATCCCTCACCTGCTGCCCTGTTGCCTGTCCTGGTGCCCAGCAGCTATACCAGCCACCCTGCCCCCAAGAAGGAAGTCATCATGGGCCGGCCTGGAACAGGTAAGAGGGCAGGTGGGTGGGCTGGGCAAGGGCTAACTTTGAATAGGCCTCTTCAAGGTTTTGTGGAGAGGCTGGCTTCCCTCTCTGCTCAGATGTTGCTGTATATGCCTCAGGCAGGGGACTGGACTTTCAAGGTTTGATGTGTGTTTCCAGATGCTGCCTATTATGGACCATGCTCTCAAGGGGTCCATCAATCAGCAGTTCTCTATTGAATGTACACTCCATGTCAGGCCCCTGTTGGGGCTGATAATCATGGTGACAGTTCCCATGTCTTGGACTGGGCAGGGGCATCTCTGTGATAAGCACTGCATGTGGGTTATCTCAACAAGTTTTCACACCCATTCCATAATATAGCATTCACATACATGTCCTATTCTAAACACTTGTAAAATGTTAGCTCCTTTTGTTTGTATAACAACTCCAACAGGAGGCTGACATGATTATTCTGGTTTTTTTGTTATGTTTTGTTTTTTTGAGACATGGTCTCGCTAAGTTGCTCAGGTCCTCATTAAGTTGCTGAGGCTGGCTTTGAACTTGCAGTCCTCTGCCTCAACTCCTGAGCTGCTGGGATTACAGGCATGTGCCAATCAGCCCAGCCTGTTTATTCTTGTTCAGAAGAAACTGAGGCCAAGTTAGTGGCTTGCCCAGGGTCTCATGACTAATGAATCCTGGAGCTACCCTTCAAACATAGGCAGACCAGCTTATGACCACTGGATTATAATACTGTTTTGCAGATGGAAAAACCAAGGCTTTAACAGGTCCTTTCCAGGCAGTGGCAGGACCAAAGACTGGAGCCCATTAAACATTACAGATGTGGTCAGTACCATGGAGGGAGCCAGGGTGTGCTGCACACCCCTCCAGGTGTGAATCCAGTCTGTCAACACTTGGGTCAGAGTGGGTAAACCAAGAGTTATCTTAATTGATGAGTCCAAACCAGCAACTCTAGGGTTGGAAGAGCCTCCTGAAGGAGGCCTGTGGGAAGGCTCCAAGGTGGAAGCAGGACAGCCTAGGAAGAGAGGGGAGGAAGTCTGTGGCTGCAGGGCTGAGGCTGGGGCTGGAAGAGTGGCACTTCTGAGATGGTGCTGGAGAGCCAGGGGTCCAGACCAGCTTGGGCCTTTAGGAGCAACTCAGAGCAAGGATGACAGAACTGTCACCAGCCCTAGCACCATTTTATTTATCTATTGTTGGCACAAGGCCTCCTCTTTGTCTATCTGTCCCCAGCCCTGTGCTGGATGATGCTGTAGACACATCCCTGCCCTCACATGGCTCACAATCCCTGGAGTCAACAGACCTATAATGGACAGTGACAGTCTAGCATGGTCAGGGATAGGCTGGGGGAAGTCCAGGAGGCCTTGGAAGCCCAGAGAAGAAGCTGATCCAGTCTGAAAATTCAGGAAAGGCTTCTTGGAGCAGGGACCCGAGGCCTGTGAACTAAAACCTGAAGGCTCTACAGGTGTGAGCAGGGCTAGGTAGGCAGGCAGAAGGAAGAGTCTGGGCAAAGATTGAAAGGTGGAAGGACATAATTACAGGACGTTGAAGTCAAGGGCTATGGATGGTGGGTGAGTGTTGGGATGTGCAGCTGTATTAGAGAGCAAGGGTCCAGTTGCAGAGGGCCATTAGAAGACTTATGAACTTTATCCTGAGAGTACTAGGGAGCTGTAGAATGTTTTGAGCAGATTCAACCACAGCTGCACCAAATCCCTGAGACCAGAGGCAGGGTGACCATGGATAAAGGAAGGTGTGGATGTGGGTAGGAGTTGCTGTAGCTTCAGCTGGGACAGGGCCAATTCAGGATGGAACCAGGCCCTGCCTTCACACAGCTCCAGCCCAGGCCTGTCTCCAGAGCCAGGGCACAGGGCATGGGCTATGCCTACTCCCCAACTCACATTTTGAGGTAGTTAGCATTGTGTTTCACCCCTCCCTTGACCCTTGCATTTGTTGGTATAGTTGATATGAGCAAAATTCCTCAGAAGTAGGCATGACAAGATTTCTGTCTTTGGGCAGAAGAAGAAACTAAAGTAGAGGGTCTCCAACCACCCCTTCACTACCCACCGCCCACACACCCACAATCCCTTCACTGGCCCTAGAGCATTGTCTCAGATGACCCTCACTGCTGCAGGGTGGGGAGGGTTGGCACTGCTGCCGGTGATGCTGAGGCCTTCCAAGCAGGTGCTTTTACCATCATTTTCCAAAGTAGAAGTGAGGTCAAAAAGGAAGTCATCCCGTTTGAGGTCTCCAGCCAGGGAGGGGCAGGCCCAGACCTTGAACCAGGTCTGCCAATCACCATATTGCACTAAGAGCTAGTAATGACTTACTGAGCACTGGGGATGCCTGTGCCTCATAAGCTATTCCAGATCCCTGCTGAGCTTTTCATGATTGAGTCCTTGAAACGCCCCCTGGAGGTCAGTTCCATTGGCCAGAGAAGGAAACTGCAGTCCAGAGAGGTCACCAAGCTAAGAAGCAAGCCAGGATTTGAACTCAAGCTATCTGACCCAAGATCTCAGGCTTTTAAGCACTATCAATAATAACAATAAAAACAATAATAAACCTTTTTTTAATTGAGCATATAGCATAAGCTCAACCCCAGGCTTGGGGACATTTCATCAAATCCACCTGATGCTGTGAAGCAAGGATTACCAGCCCTATGGTCCAGGGATAGAACTGAAGTTCAGAAAAACGAGGCCTTTTGTTGGAGGCCACCTGGTCGTCAGAACTTGTCCAGTTCCTGTCCTGGCAGTTCTGAACAGCGCCTCCCTAACAACACTCATGCTGAGGTATCCAGGCTGTACCCCCCCCCCCACAGTCAGCTGGCCCTTTCATTCTTCTCCCAGAGACTTCTCTAAAACCTTGGGAGGTGGGTACCTTGGGACCTCCTCCCTCTCAGGCCCAAATAGAGCAGACTGCCTCCATTGGCACAGTGAGACCGCAGTCCTGGCCCCCTTTACCCATCTGTGCGAGGGTTAGCAGGTGTGAGGGGGTGGCCCAGGGCAGCCTGCCTGCTCCTGCCCCCCGCCAGGCATTTGCTTCCTCTGGGGGATGTGCTGGGGCAGGCTGCCGGCATTCTCTGCATTCTGTGCATGGCATGGCTAGCCAGCTGCCTTTGCCACCTCCCTCTGACTATTCCCGCCTGCTCTCAAGGAGAAGAACCCCACCCAAGCCTTTAGTCCCAGCCTAGGAGGCCAGATGTCTCAGTTCCATTCCTGGCGCAGTCTCCCTCCCAGCTCCAGCTTCCTGCATGGCGTCCCTTTATTGACAAGCATTGCCTCTTCTCTGGACTTCTTTCTCCCTTCAAACCACTGTATGTCTGTCTTGCCCCTGGGTTCCTACATGTCCCTGTTCTCTTATTTCTCTATTTCTGTATCTCTCTTGAACCTCAGGCTGCCTGAGTGAGTCTGGCTTTTTACCTTTGTGGGTTTGTCCCTCTCTAGACTTCAGTCCTTGTTAGAGCTTCCAGCCCAAGCTGTTTTGGTTCTCAGTCTTAGGGTCCTCTTCTCCCTGGGCCTGCATGGCCTGACCCCTTGGCTCTCTCCTAGTCTTTACACATTGTTGCTGCCCCCATCCCAAACTCACACCCCATCCTATACACACATCGCATACACACACACACACACACATTTTTTTGGTACTAGGGATTGAACCCAAGGATGCTTAGCCAATGCACTACATCCCTAGCCCTTTTTGAGACAAGATCTTGCTAAGTTGCTTTGAACTTGGCAATCCTCCTGCCTCAGCCTTCCAAGTCACTGGGATTATGGGTATGCACCATTGTGCCTGGCTCTCTGATCTTATTTTAAGTCAGTGAGCAACTGCTAAGCACCAGGTCCCCTATTCCTTCTTGGGAAGTGCTGGGAGGTTGTCTGGGCATGGGGGCCCCCCTCTTACTCCTTCACAAATCAACTGCCCACTATTGTCCTCATAATCTCCAGAGAAGTGTTAGGCTCCATCTTGCAGTCATCCGGGCACCTGTTCCCCAGACAGGCAGGAAGGCGGGGGCTGTATGGGCCAAGCTAGGAGATCCGGCTGTGGAGGGTGGCAGGAAAGCAGCTCCTGTGGCCACCCACCTGCTAGAGGGCATGACCCAGATCAACCCCACCTCTGCCTCCCAGGGGATGCTTGTGGTGCCAACTTAGAGTCAGGGCAGTACCCATCAACTATAGCTGGGCAGGTAGGGTAAATGAGGCCTGGAGAGGGACTGAGGGTGTTGAGCCTGGGTCTCCTGACTCCCAAATCCAGGCTCTTCCTAGTACTAATTTCCATTTTTTCTCAAACAGTTCTTTCTCAAATCAGTTCTTTCCTGCTACCTCTGCCAGGTCTAGGACTGAGTAGTCTTGGGACAAGTGCCTGGGGAAGGCAGATGTGATGATGGAGGCACAGAAAAGGATGAGCCAAAGGAAGTATTGACTATAGGGAATCCTGAGGATAGAGGCAACTCATTTGCTCATAGGGGCTTGAGAGGGAGGTTCAGGTAGACTTTTCATCGGAGGTGCCATTTGAACTGAAGTATGAAGAATGAGCAGGTTTCAGAGTAGTGAAAGGAAGGACAGAGCAATCCAGGCCAAGGTAGGTTTATAAGCAAAGGCCAGGCGCGGTCAAAGTGCATGAACTCTTTGAGTGGCTAGCTAAGGCTGGAACTGACACAAGAACCCAGGCTTGGTGGAAGGGTGCCATGGACATGGAGGACAGGTCCAGCCAGGTCAGGCTTGAATGCCAGACTGAGAAGCTGGGGCTGTATTCTGGAGCCCCTAAATAGCCAAGACAGGGTTTAGAGCTGGGGAGGGAAGACGTGGGATCTAAGTGTCAAAGATCCCTGGAGACTGCTCTGGAAAAGGAAGGAGACCCTAGTTTGGGAAGAGCTTGGGGGAGAGGACTGGAGGGGGAAGGACAATTCGTGAGGTTGCAGGGGCTTATGAGTCAATGGTGACTTAAAGCTTGCTCCCCCAGTTTAGCAGACCCCAGCACTAGGCCCTTGAAGGGGTCAGGCTGCCTCCTGGTGGCTGCAGGCCGCGGGGCAGCAGGTGCGCGCATGCGCAGCGGGGGAGGGGGGGGGTATGTCCCGGAGCCCCCAGCGCCCGGGCATTAATGGCTCCATTAGTGGCCGGGAGGGAGGCGCATTAGCGGCGGCGACGGCGTCTGGCTCTCATTACCAACGGCGGCAGCGGTTGCACCACAGGCGGCTGGACCCTCGCCC
>NW_026000205.1:6532610-6536355 GCF_001458135.2 Marmota marmota marmota
CCTCGCCCACCGAGTCGCCTCCTCCGCCCGCACTCCGTCCCTTGTTCCTGCCCCCCACCAGGTTGCAAGCAGGCAACCCCCGTCCCCTCATTTAGGCAGAAAAGCCAGGCAAACGGGTTCAAATGTAGGTCGTGCCACCATCTGACTGCGAGATTACCCCCCTTTGAGCCTGCTGATCGCGAAGTAGACAGAAACCGTGCACCTGGAGCTTCGTAGATGCAGACAGGCTCGGTGTGAGGACCGCGCCCTACCCCCGTCTGCACCTAGGGGTGCAGGTTCCCGCGCGCCTCACGGGGTAGGCCCCAAGCGTGAGGCATTGGTCCTTCCCATTGGCTGACGCTGCACCCGCCGACCGCCGATTGGCCGAAGCCCACTCCCTCCGCCCCTGCGCAGTTAACCCCTACGCGACTGCGTCTTCGCGCTGGGTGCCCCCACCCCCGGGCCCTGCAGACCTCTCGGGTGCCAGCTGGCCCGCGCCCCGCAGCGGCCCGCGTGGGTGTCAGGCCGGTGGGGCGGCCGCCCGCCTTCCCAGCACAAAGCGGCTTTGTGGGGCCTGCCGGGGTCTGGCTGGGGGCCAGGCAGCGAGTGGAAAATCTCGTGAGCGCTGGGAGGGGAGGGGAACACAGGGCGGCGCCCCCTCCTCCGCCCGGGCGTTGGCGCCTCCCTTAGCTCGCGCCGACCAGCCTTCACAGTCCTGGCGCCTGTACACCCCTCTCTGCCCCGCACCTTTCCACCCACAAGGCCCTATCCCGCTTTTCATCCACATCCTGCCCTTCTTAGACCCTGGGGATTTTCCCTTGCTCCTTTCTCTTGCCTTTTTTCGCTCCTGGTTCTCCTGCCTACCCCAGCCCCACTCACACTGACTCACTGTGGCGCTATTTTTAGGCCCCTATCCCTGCCGAGCCTCACCAGCCCAATCCTGGGCTCGTTCCCCAGGCAACCCTGGCCGTCGCCGACGCCACCCAGGGTGGGTGGGTGTGTATGTGGAGAGCGGGTGAGGGGAGCTGGGGACACCCAGGCGGGGACTGGGCCTAGAGAGCAGGGTGGGGAGCCGCAGGTGGGGGCGGAGTGCCTTGCGGGGTCAATAAATGGGGCCCCGTAAGTTCAGAGCTTGTCTGCTAGTCGCTCTGCCTGTTAGCATCCCTGGCTGGTCGCCCCAGGCGTCTGGGCAGGCTCATGCGTGCACTAACCTTGGTGGCTGTTGGTGTCTCTGTCTGGGCTCCCTGTCCCCAGGCCAGGGTGGGGTGGTACTGTGGGAGCTGTTTAGTTTAGGGGTCAAACCTATGTGGAATTAGGAGTAGTTCACATCACAGTTCTGCCCAGTACCTGCTTTGAGTCACAGATGGCTGTGTACCTCCTCTCAGACTGGGCTGGGGCCCTGGTTTGGGGAACCTTCTCAGTCTTTTCCAGCTAGGGAGGACCCAAGTAGGGTTGAGGATGGCTGGAGAGAGGGAGTTGTCTGGGGATAGGTCCTGCTCCCTCCCCTCCACTCCTAATCCACCCCCACCCAGGGTTCCTCCACCCTGAACAATAGAAGCTAAGTATAGGGCTGGCCCTGCGCCCAGGGCAGGGGGGCCCTTCCCGCCCGGATTCCTGCCCCTCCCTGCCAGGCTGGGCCCCCACTTGGTTGTACCCTGTCCCAAAAGGGGCCTCTTCTCATACTTTTTCCACGGGCACTGTGTATTCTAACAGATGTGCAGTCCTCCCAGATGTGTGGGGCCCTCTTTCCCTGCTGTGCCATGCCTGGCTCTTCTCTTCCAACAGAAGTGGAGGAGCATGGTTCCTCTGAGCTCTGTCCCTGAGCTTCACTGTAGTGGAGAAGGGGTTAACTTACCAATAGGTGACTCACTCACCGGTGGGAAGAGGAGGGGGCAGTGGTGGGGAGATAGCAGGCCACATTGATTTCAGCCTCAATTTCTGCCTCACATTGCAGTCCCTGGGGCAGTGAGGTAATGGAGGGTCTGAGTCTGGGGCTGCATGGGGAGGAGGGGGCAGTCACCTAATAGTCCCTCTGGTAGCTCCTCCAGGCTCAAAGCCAAGTGTCTGGCCTTGCCATCTTTGGAGGTCAGAAGGCTGCAGACCTTTCTTTTGCCTCTTGATCAGGTTACCCAGTTTTTGCCCCATTTCCATGTCTTCAGCTCCTTATGTAGGTGGGGCAGGCTGGGAAAGGGGTTTACCTGCTCTTGTGGAAGTTCTGCCTGTGTAGGAGCCTAGTCTTGGTCCATCTGAGCCTGTGCAACCTTTACCTGCCCAGGTGTGAATTCAGGCCCCTACCTCTCCTGGGTGTGGTCTCAGGATCCCTCTTGGGTGATACAGGGCCTCTGCATCTTTGTCTGGTGGTGGTTTCCAGACCCTTCCCTGTATCTCTGTGTACCTGCTCACATTTCTGTAGTTCACTAGTCTCTCTGTATCATTGATTGATCATATTCCTGGGCCTCTCTTTGGAATTCTCTGCTTGTGTCCATCTTGAGGATTATTTTGAGTAAAGGCCAGAACACTTGAGTTTGAGCACTGGACTAGTATCATCCATTCTGCATGATCATATACACTTTATTCAGCCTGACTCTCATTTTCTCACTAGAAAAACAGGCATAATAAAGCCAATTTCCCCAGGAGGCTGTGAGGATTCAGTGAACAGGAAAATACAAGCTCCCAGCACAACAACCCCAGTGTTAACTTCCTTTCTTCCTCTTGGCCCTTTCCTCCCTTTCCTGGAGGTAGGATGTTGCAGGAGGGATAGCCAGTTGTCCCCTGCTTTACACTGCTAGGTAGTGTCACAAGTGGTAGATGAGTCAGGCCTGGTAGCTGAGTGATGATGGTGCAAGGCCACAGGGCTCTGTACAACTGATGCGTCCTGGTACTTAAGTATGAATATAGTGTCTGTGAGGGTAAGTTTATAGAGTGTGGTGTGTTGGTGTCGGGGTGTGAGTGCTAGGGAGGCTTTATGAGAATGTGTGTGGTTGTGTGGGAGGAATGTGGGGTGTGTGTAGTGGACAAGCAGTGACTGTGCTGAGGTCTGACTGTTTGACGTGTTGTTTTGCAGGCTGGGGAGTGAGGCCATGGCCTCATATTAGGCAAATGCTATTACACTGAGTGTGGAACCTGATATGTTAGTTTGTGATTCATGTGGGCTAGTGGAAGTGTGATGAAGATGTGTTGGTGAAGTATTGTGACAGGGCATGTACAAAATGGGTGATTTAAAGAGTATGGGAGTATGAGAATTGAGTGTGCACGATTGATGGGGAATGAAGGACCTTGAGTGTATGTTAGTACATCAGTATGAGCAGGTGTACGGGGTATGACTTCGCGTGTGACAGTGTGGGTGTAAGACGGAGGGCATATGGTGCCCCTGCTGTGATAATGGGGTGTGGCATGGAAGTCTGTCTATGAGGAGTGTGTGCGCGTATAAGTTAGGAGGCATCAGGGATGGCTCGCCCACCCTACGCGATTTGTCTGCCCAGCGTGGCCGGACGCGCCCAGGAGAGCCGCGCGTGAGCGTTTCTATTGCGAGCTGGACACACAGCACCGTAGTCAACCCAGGGCCTCCGCAGCAGCGCAGCACCCCGAACCGCCCCCTGGCTCACTGCCTTTGCTGCAGTGCGCCCTCCTGCCACCCTCCTACCGCGGGCCCGCCCCCGGACGGCTCCTGGGCCAACCGGAGTCCGCCCCGCCCTGCCTCTATTTGCATATGACTGACGTTCCCCGGGGCGGCCAATTGGGGGCGGGCGCGGCGGGGCCTGACCCG
>NW_026000205.1:6537288-6565002 GCF_001458135.2 Marmota marmota marmota
CGGAGCGGCAACGGTCGCTGAGGAGGTGCGAGCCCCTGCCCGGGCTCCCCCGTGCCGGACCATGTACTCGGCCCACAGGCCCCTGATGCCCGCGTCCGGCGCGGCCTCCCGTGGCCTCGGCATGTTCGGTCAGTAGCACCGGGTCCCTGGACTGCAGGGGTCAAGGTGTCGGGGTGTTAAGTCTGGAATAACGGTGATGGGGCTGTAGTACGAGAACCGTAGAGGCAGAGTAAAGGGGTACCGGGAAAGTTACGGAGCCCGACGGGGCCGAGCGGTTAGTAACGGCAGGTGGGAACGTGATGGAGCGATAGGAGTGAGAGGGGAGTACCTGGGGACAGCTGTTTTTAAGTGATGGGGTGAACAGGTCCGTGGTGAGATGGGAGGCGAGGGTACAGAGTGTCTTTGGAGCCTGAATTAGAATCGGAGCTGCCTGAGACCTGCTGGTGGAAGGTGTGGAATCGGAAGGGGGAGGGTTCTTTGAGTAGTGGGCTCAGGATAAGCGTAGCTCGGGAAGTGAGGCACTGTTGCTCAAAACAAGACTGGAGTGTTTGTGTGCACCTTGACAAAAAAGAGATACAGACTGGGACACCTGGAGGGTAGTGTACTAGAGAGGTTGTAGGACCAAAGGACTGCCCGCCATTGTCTGTTGAGCCCCTCTTTTCCCACTTCCTAGGAAAGGAGGAGGCCCTGATGAGATTTTGTGAAGAAAGGAACAGATCTAGGTCCCTGGGGGCTGCTGTGGGGTTGGAGGGCCCAGCAGGCTTTTGGGGCCCCCAAGGGTAAGGGACAGGGTTGTCATTTAGTCTTGAGTATTCTCCAGTGCTGTCTTCCAGATCCCCATTTCTCTGTTTCTTTGAGAGCTACTTTTTCTTTGTTAGTCCCTCAAAAATCAGGTCTTGAGGCCAATTCCTTACACATAGCTCCCCCAGTCTAGGTTTCTGAAGGCATGGGGGGTCACCTCAGGTCAGGTTGATCTGGATCAAGGGGCTGCCTGGAATGATGGAGACCAGGGCTAGGGCGTTTCCCTCCTTTCCTCTTAGTCTTCCCCTAGCGGGGGCCTCTCTCCTCCAGTGCTCTGCTAGTTCCACTTCTCCCCGGACCTGGGCAGTGAGAGGGGAAAACCCCCTCCTGGCTAGGCTACCCAGAGGTCTAGCAGGGGCGGGTCCAGCTCAGGCCCGCCCTCCTGTGCCAGCTCAGGGAGCTGAAGGTTGGACCCCTGGGGTGGCCTCTTGGTGAGGGTAGTGTCTTCCTGTCTTAGCCTCAAGGAAACACCTGGCACTTTTTGCCTTTTCTGAGCAGAGACTTATAACAGTTCTCTCTTTTGCCCTATTGTCTGTGCCTTTTCTTCTGAGTTTACCACACCCTCGCCTCTTTCTGGGCAAGGAGGCTGGATACTGGGCTGAAGATAAGCTTGGGGGTTTAGGGGAGGGAGGGAGGTTGGGAGGTTTCTTTATGGGCTCTGGAAGTCTCTGGGGAAGGGGGGAGAGCTGCTGGAGCCACCTGAGCCCCGCCCAGGAAGGGCAGGTTGGCCCTCTGGGGTCTTGGGGGAGGAAGTCCAAGAAGATCTTATATACCAGGGGCTGGTCTGTGTGAGACCCCCACAACCCTGGGGGAACAGAGAATTGAAAGGGGAGGGAAGACAGGGCCATCTGCCTCTGGAGAGGGAAAGGGAATTGTGAGCCCAATGTGAGGGGCTGTCAGATGGCAACATGGGGTGCTGGGAATGTGTTGTGACAGGCATGGGGGTCCCCAACCCCATAGAAGTCTTGGGGCATCAGGAGTGTGGAATGGCAGCTGAGTGACCTCATTTGTGGCAGGAGCCAGTCGTTCCTCTGGTCTGTTCCCTGGTGGCAGGGCTGGTGGAGGTGTGTGGTGGGGGAGTGGGTTGTGAGTACTATTCCCTTTTCTGCTTTTGTTTTCTTTTTTATAAATCTAGAGATCTTTCAGGGAGGAGTTTTTCCTGAGTGACATCTCACCGACAAGCCCAAGAGGCTCTAGGGTTTAGGGAAAGGGGTGTAAAGAAGGGACAGAGCCACCTTACCTTGTCCAGGGTTGGGCAGAGCTTCAGTTGGGGGTCAGGGCCAAGTTCTCCTGCTACCCAGCTCACCTGTCTCTTTCCCACAGTGTGGACAAATGTGGAACCTCGCTCTGTGGCTGTGTTCCCCTGGCACTCCTTAGTTCCCTTTCTGGCACCCAGCCAGCCAGACCCCTCGGTGCAGCCGAGTGAAGCCCAGCAACCTGCCAGCCACCCGGTGGCCTCCAATCAGAGCAAAGGTGAGGGGTAGGGTTCTGTGGGAAGGCCTGTGGATGGGGAGAAGTAGGTGGTTCAGTGGCCCTCTGATGTACCTCTGTGTTTTCAGAACCTGCTGAGTCGGCAGCTGTTGCTCATGAGCAATCATCAGGAGGGTCAGGGAATGCTGACCCTGGGCGACCTCCTGGAGCCACATGCCCTGAGAGCCCAGGGCCTGGACCCCCACATACTTTGGGGGTGGTGGAACCTGGTAAAGGTCCCCCTCCTACCACTGAGGAAGAGGCTTCTGGCCCCCCAGGAGAGCCCCGGCTGGATAGTGAGACAGAGAGTGACCATGATGATGCGTGAGTGCATCACAACTTGGGACAAGTTGGTGGGGGGAGAGGGTAGCCAAAGCCATGGTCCTCATTGTCCCTGATGCTCCCCCAGCTTCCTTTCCATCATGTCTCCGGAGATCCAGTTGCCTCTGCCACCTGGAAAACGTCGGACACAGTCCCTCAGTGCCCTGCCCAAGGAACGAGACTCATCTTCTGAGAAGGATGGACGCAGCCCCAATAAGGTGCCTCTTTTCTATCTGTTTTACTCATAATGTGGTCATCCAAGCATGTTTCCCTGGTCCTAACCACCTTGCTCTGGACTGTTTACTATAGCGGGAGAAGGACCATATACGGCGACCTATGAATGCCTTCATGATCTTCAGTAAGCGGCACCGGGCCCTGGTCCACCAGCGCCACCCCAACCAGGACAACCGGACCGTCAGCAAGATTCTGGGAGAGTGGTGGTACGCCCTGGGGCCCAAAGAGAAGCAGAAGTACCATGACCTGGCCTTCCAGGTAATGCTTCCTCCTCTTGACTGTTCCTGATTTGCTCTGGTGGGGCGGGTAAATGAAGGGTCGCCCTGCCCTCTCCTGCCAGGTGAAGGAGGCCCACTTCAAGGCCCACCCAGATTGGAAGTGGTGCAACAAGGACCGAAAGAAGTCCAGCTCAGAGGCCAAGCCCACGAGCCTGGGGCTGGCAGGAGGGCACAAGGAGACGCGGGAGCGGAGCATGTCGGAGACGGGCACTGCCGCCGCCCCTGGGGGTTAGTCAGCCCCTTGGCTCTCCCACCCCGCCACCTCTCTCCCTGAGAGCTGCCAGCTACCTGCTTGCTTGCTCACTCCCTGCCCCAGCAGCATCTTTCTGCTTTGTTGCTTTTATTTGAGGAGCATTACCCATAAAGGAACTTGCAGTTGCTGTATGTGAAGGAGCCAGGGAGATGCAGATGAGATATCCAAATAAATCTCATTATGAACTTCTGTTTATTGATCATTTTCTACATGCCAGACATCATGGGGCATGTGTTGTCTTGTACTCAAAACCACAGCCCTTTCCAGATGAGGAAACAGGCTCAAAAAGACAAAGTCATTTGTTTAAAGTCACCAACTGGTAAGCGGCACAGCCAAAATTTTAAACTTCAGCTTGGTTGGTTCTCAAGACCATAGTTGGAACTGCTGCAGCTCATAATGCCCCTGATGTGCTGTTTCTACTTGACAAAGAGTATCTGGAGTGCCCGGCAGTGTTCTGGGGTGCTTTTTTGGTGTGATCTTTTGGATGTGATCTTCTAACTCTTTGAGGGAGTGATATTACTGCCTCTCTGAGGTGAGAAAACTGATGCTCAGACAGGCCAATTGTTAGCCAGCCATTATTACAAGGATAAGTCTCCAGGCTTGCTTGCTCTTAGAAGGTCTGCCTCCCTGGGAATGGACTTGCTTCTTATAGCCCCGGAGGGCAAGAACCAGCAGGAGGGAGATGCTGGGCTGGTGGGTGATTTATTTTTCCTACCAGGTGGCCCAGGAATTCCAGCCTGCTTCTCCCTAGTATCTAGAATTCTCTGTGGGTGGATTAGCTAGTATAGATGCTGGTGAGAGGCTTCTTGCCTCTGTGACAGCCAGAGTTCCCCTTCTGCTTTACAGTGTCCTCTGAGCTCCTGTCCGTTGCAGCCCAGACACTCCTGAGCTCCGACACCAAGGCTCCAGGGAGTGGCTCCTGTGGAACAGAACGGCTGCACACAGTTGGGGGACCTGGCTCGGCCCGACCTCGAGCCTTCTCCCACAGTGGTGTACACAGCCTGGATGGTGGGGAAGTTGACAGCCAGGCACTGCAAGAGTTGACTCAGGTGTGGGGTGCAGCCACCAGGGGTGGACAGGGAGGGCTTCCAAAAGCAATAGACCTGGCTGAACCCTTCTTGCCACTTGTCTTGCAGATGGTGTCTGGCCCCACGTCATACTCTGGCCCAAAGCCTTCCACCCAGTATGGCGCTCCAGGTCCCTTCACAGCCCCTGGTGAAGGAGGTGCCTTAGCAGCCAGTGGGCGGCCTCCACTGTTGCCCACCCGAGCCTCTCGTTCCCAGCGTGCTGCTAGTGAAGACATGACAAGTGATGAGGAACGCATGGTCATCTGTGAGGAGGAAGGGGACGATGATGTCATTGGTGAGCAGCGCAGGGCTGATAATCCTGCTGCTGACCAGAAAGCTGAGGGTTGGAGGGTGAGCAGAATTCAGGCTGATTGGCTCCTTATTTCTTTTTTACATTTGTTTATGACCACATGCCATCCGTGCTGGTCAGGCAGAGTGAACCCAACCCTACCCTCAAGGAAGCTATCATGCCAGGCAGGAGACCTGAGACACAGGCATTGTTGAGCATAGCACTAGATGCTGTTATGCGTTACTCCTCCCCCAACATGCTTTTAGGCTCCTCCAGTTGGGCAGGTATTCATTGTCCTGGGTTTAGGACTAGTGTCTTGGACAATACCACCAGCTTGGGGCAGTTGAGACTAGAGCCCAGGTTCCAGACTATAAACTCCTAGGCAGGCCTGCACCTAGCCCCTTGCCCACACTATTCTCTCTGTTTCCTTAGCTGATGATGGCTTTGGCACAACTGACATTGATCTAAAGTGCAAGGAGCGGGTGACTGACAGCGAGAGTGGAGACAGCTCTGGGGAGGACCCAGAGGGCAACAAGGTGAGGCTTGGTGCTGTTCAGTCACACAGGGGATGAGGGAGGTTAGGATTTGGAAAGGGCAAGCTCCTACCCCCTTGGAGTTGGGTCACAGCCAAGATGAATTGAGGCCTTCAGCTGGCAGGGGTGTATTAGGCTGGCCTGGCCAACAGGCTTGCTGGGCATCTAGGGTTGTCCAGGTGTCTGCATTTCTTTGACTTGAATGTCTCTCTTTTTCTTCAACCCAGGGCTTTGGCCGCAAAGTATTTTCACCAGTGATCCGTTCCTCCTTTACCCATTGCCGTCCAGCATTGGACCCTGAGCCACCAGGGCCCCCAGATCCACCTGCAGCCTTCAACAAAGGCTATGGTCCCACCCCATCCTCCTCCTCATCATCACCTGCCGTCTCCTCAGCCTCGGTAGCCACTTCCTTCTCTCTGGGCTCTGGAACCTTCAAGGCCCAGGAGTCTGGTCAGGGCAGTGCAGCAGGACCACTTCGGCCTCCACCTCCTGGGTCTGGCGGCCCAGCTACACCTTCCAAGACCACCCGGTTCCTCCCAACGGATCCTGCCACTTTCCGGCGCAAGAGACCTGAAAGCGTTGGGGGCCTGGAGCCACCAGGTCCCTCAGTCATTGCGGCACCTCCCAGTGGGGGAGGAAACATTCTGCAGACATTGGTCCTGCCCCCAAACAAGGAGGAGCGGGAGGGCAGTGGGGCCCGAGTACCCTCAGCCCCAACCCCATCGCTGGCCTATGGGGCCCCAGCAGCCCCCCTGTCCCGCCCTGCTGCCACCATGGTCACCAATGTGGTGCGACCTGTTAGCAGCACTCCTGTGCCCATTGCCTCTAAGCCCTTCCCCACCTCTGGCCGGGCTGAGGCATCTCCAAATGACACGGCAAGTGGCAGAACTGAAGTAGGCACTGGGTCTCGAGTGCCTGGGGGCTCCCCACTGGGTGTTAGCTTAGTGTATTCGGACAAGAAGTCAGCAGCGGCCGCCCCACCAGCCCCACACTTGGTGGCTGGGCCCCTCTTGGGCACTGTGGGGAAGGCACCTGCCACTGTTACCAACCTACTTGTGGGTACCCCAGGCTATGGGGCCCCTGCACCCCCTGCTGTTCAGTTCATTGCCCAGGGAACCCCTAGTAGTGGGACCACTGTGGGCTCAGGAGCAGGTGCTGGGAGTGGACCCAATGGGCCAGTACCCCTGGGTATCCTGCAACCAGGTGCCCTGGGCAAGTCTGGGGGAATCACCCAGGTACAGTACATCCTGCCCACGCTGCCCCAGCAGCTTCAAGTGGCACCTGCCCCAGCACCAGCCCCTGGGACCAAGGCAGCGGCTCCCAGCGGCCCTGCACCCACCACCAGCATCCGTTTCACCCTTCCGCCGGGCACCTCCACCAACGGCAAGGTCCTGGCCGCCACTGCACCCACTCCTGGCATTCCCATCCTGCAGTCTGTACCCTCCGCCCCACCCCCTAAAGGTGAGGCCTGGCCTGGGCAGCAGCAGGATTGGGGCTGTAGGCCTGTTTGGCTTTCTTGTAACCTTTCTCTTTCTTGCCTCTTAACTTCCAGCCCAGTCAGTTTCTCCTGTGCAGGCCCCGCCCCCAGGTGGCTCAGCCCAGCTGCTGCCTGGGAAGGTACTAGTGCCCCTGGCGGCCCCTAGCATGTCAGTGCGGGGTGGCGGGGCTGGCCAGCCGCTGCCCTTGGTGAGTCCACCTTTCTCAGTACCTGTGCAGAATGGTGCCCAGCCACCTAGCAAGGTAAGGGCATGTTCGCTATGGCTCCACGTTTCCCTCCTCTTTCTGCTGCATGTCAGTCCCTATAGACCATTGTTTCTGCTTTCTCCTGATTCTTTCTTCCTGGGGTTCCACCTTGCCATCTTTACTTCCTGTCTGTGTCCAGCTGTTTTTCTCAGTATCTTCACCTATTCTTTTTGTGTGTCCTCCACCTCTTTGTCAGCTTTCCTATCCTGTCTTAATCCCAAATTCTGAGGTTCCCACTTTTGCTTAGCTCCCACCTAGGTGTCATTTCTCTCCTTCCCCCTTTTGGTCCTAGCTCACCTCAGCCTGTGGGTGCTTCTACCCACAGATTATCCAGCTGACTCCCGTGCCTGTGAGCACACCCAGCGGCCTGGTGCCGCCCTTGAGCCCAGCCACACTCCCCGGACCCACCTCACAGCCTCAGAAAGTCTTGTTGCCCTCCTCTACCAGGTGAGTACAGTTGAGCCCTTCCCCAGAGACCAGGGGAGGGGTGGGATAGGGATGGCTCACCTCACTCTTCCTTTTTCCTCTCCCTATGGCAGAATCACCTATGTGCAGTCGGCAGGTGGGCACACGCTGCCCTTGGGCACCAGCCCTACATCCAGCCAGGCTGGAGCAGTCACCTCATATGGGCCTACAAGTTCTGTAGCTCTAGGTTTCACCTCACTGGGGCCCAGCGGCCCTGCCTTCGTGCAGCCCCTGCTCTCAGGTGAGGGGTGGCCTGGCAGGCAGTGCTGGGGACCCAGGGTGGGGCTGAGACAGCCTGGGCCCTGACTTGGTCCCCCACCTTTCGCTTGCTCTCTCTCAGCAGGCCAAGCCCCATTGCTGGCTCCCGGCCAAGTGGGCGTGTCACCTGTGCCCAGCCCTCAGCTGCCTCCTGCCTGTGCAGCCCCTGGAGGTCCTGTCATAACAGCATTTTATCCTGGCAGCCCTGTACCCACCTCCTCAGCACCCCTGGCCCAGGCATCCCAGGCACCCCCCAGCCTGGTCTACACTGTGGCCACTAGCACCACCCCACCTGCTGCCACCATTCTGCCCAAGGGCCCACCGGCTCCTGCCACTGCCACCCCAGCCCCCAGTAGCCCTTTTCCTAGTGCCACAGGTGGGTGTCAGACCAACTCAGGGCATGGTATATTGGGAAACCCAGGGGATGGGCCCCCAGTTAGGCCTGGCATAGCAAACACATTTCTACCCACCAACAGGCTCCATGACCTACAGCTTAGTGGCCCCCAAGGCCCAGCGGCCCAGCCCAAAGGCCCCCCAGAAAGTGAAGGCAGCCATCGCCAGCATTCCCGTGGGCTCCTTTGAGGCAGGTGCCTCTGGGCGGCCTGGCCCTGCACCCCGGCAGCCCCTGGAGCCTGGCCCAGCCAGAGAACCACCTGCTCCAGAGTCTGAGCTTGAGGGGCAGCCTACACAACCAGCCCCTCCACCACTCCCAGAGACCTGGCCTTCCACGGCCCGGAGCAGCCCCCCCCCACCCCTGCCTGCTGAAGAGCGGACTGGCACCAAGGGCCCTGAGACCATGGTGAGCATCCAGCAGCCCACAGGCGGGTTTCCCCTGGTGCTTTTCACTGCACTCTGCTCATTTTTGCTTTTTTGTCCTGCTCCTCATCTCTTCATGCCTGTTTGTGCTTTGTATTTTTTTATTGTATCCCTTCTCACCTGGGGCCTATGTCCTGGCCTTCCTGAGGCCATGGGACTGGGTTTTCTCCCAGGTGTTGGGGTGTCTCAGCATTTATCTGTTTCTGGCCATTGCCCCCATGCATCTGATCCCAGTGTTGTTCTCCCTGTCTGTCTGCATCCCAGGCCAGCAAATTCCCCAGCTCGTCTTCAGACTGGCGCGTCCCTGGGCTGGGCCTGGAGAGTCGTGGGGAACCCCCCACTCCTCCCAGCCCGGCCCCAGCTCCAGCCTCAGCCTCTGGTGGCAGCAGCAGTGGCAGCAGTGAGGGCAGCAGTGGGAGGGCGGCCGGGGACACACCAGAGCGCAAGGAGACGGCTAGTACCGGCAAGAAGGTGAAGGTGCGGCCCCCGCCCCTGAAGAAGACCTTTGACTCTGTGGACAAGTGAGCAGGGGCTGGGGTCCTTGGAGGAGTGTGTGGGGTTGGTGGGAAAGAGGGCACCACAGGCCAAGGCAGGGGAAGTGATCCTGCCTGCCTTCCAGCAGGGTCCTGTCAGAGGTGGACTTTGAAGAGCGCTTTGCTGAGCTGCCTGAATTTCGGCCAGAGGAGGTGCTTCCCTCACCCACCTTGCAGTCTCTGGCCACCTCACCCCGAGCCATCCTGGGCTCTTACCGCAAAAAGAGAAAGAACTCGACTGGTAGGCAAGCGCTGGTTCCTAGGTAGGTAGCAGAACAGACCTGGACCAATTTTACTGAGCTTGCTCATGTTTGGACAGACCTGGACTCAGCACCTGAAGACCCCACCTCACCCAAGCGCAAGATGAGGAGACGATCCAGCTGCAGCTCAGAGCCCAACACCCCCAAGAGTGCCAAGTGCGAGGGGGATATCTTCACCTTTGACCGCACAGGTGCAGGCACTGTGGGGACCCTAGGATCTGTAAGAGTGGTGTTGGGGGGGCAGTAGAGGAACAGTGGAGTGGGTATTGCTGAGAGGAAGGACAACAAATCAAGAGTAAGTTCTGGAGACCAGGTCCCTAATCACCATGTGACTTTGGGTGGGTCCTACTCTGACTCCCCTGTGAAATAGAATTCAAGGAGCATTGGTGGACACTTGGACAGTGGTCGGGAGACTTGGCTGCTGCTGTGGCCCTAACCATGCTCCTTGTGCCCTCACAGGTACAGAAGCTGAGGATGTACTTGGGGAGCTGGAATATGAGAAGGTGCCATACTCATCACTGCGACGAACCCTGGACCAGCGCCGGGCCCTGGTTATGCAGCTCTTTCAGGACCATGGCTTCTTCCCATCAGGTATGTCTTGAAGTCTTGGGGGTTACTTGGACAGATCCTGTCTGTCTGTATACCTCATCCTGCCCTCTCTGCTTTCTGTCCCCAGCTCAGGCCACAGCAGCTTTCCAGGCCCGCTACGCGGACATCTTCCCATCCAAGGTTTGTCTGCAGTTGAAGATCCGTGAGGTGCGCCAGAAGATTATGCAGGCAGCCACTCCCACAGAGCAGCCTCCTGGAGCTGAAGCCTCCCTCCCTGGACCTTCCCCCACTGGCACCGCTGCTACCCCTGCTCCCACTCCCAGCCCTGCTGGGGGCCCTGACCCCACCTCACCTGGCTCGGACTCTGGCACAGCCCAGGCTGCCCCACCACTGCCTCCACCCCCAGAGCCAGGACCTGGACAGCCTGGTTGGGAGGGGGCCCCCCAGCCCTCTCCCCCACCCTCAGGCCCCTCCACAGCTGCTACAGGCAGGTGAAGGGTTCTCCAGTAGATCCCAGGGCCCACAGTACCCCCTCAGGACACAGAGTGTAGGTGGCAGGAATGGGGGTGCAGTAGGATGGTTACCTCCTTCCCAGTAAAGCCATTTCGTCCTTTCCAGTTTGGGGCGGAATGAGGCCTGCTCCCATTGTATGTACTTCCTCCTCCCCAGCTCCCTCCCTGTGCTGGGGGGCAGCTGAGGGAAGCCAGGGCAGTCTCCTGCCACTGAGCCCCTGTATATAACCTGGAGCGTGTGACCTTCAGAGCTTTTCACTTGTACTTTATGCAAAATGGCTCATGTGAGGGCTGCAAGCTGGAGGGTAATGTGGGCCTTGGGCCACAGGGAGGTGCCTGTGGAGTAGGGGGGAGTTCATGCACCCCTTTTTTCCCCAGAGGGGCTGGACTCAGGTTAGTTTTGGGGGTTGGGGGCTCCTGCACTTTGCCACAGGCACGGGGAGGGTTCTCTCCCCACCCCCTCTGCCCTCCCAACTTGGGTTGTACTTTCTAAGAAGGTGATTTTCCCCTACGATGCCCCCATCCCCAGAACAAAACATGTTGATCATGTGCAATATTTCTTACTGTGCCGAGAAGCCGCAATGACTGAGATTAAAGCTGTTTAACACATGTGTGTGGCTGCTTGCTTGGAAGGGGAAGGAGTGTTGTGCGTTCCAGGCTGGTTCCCAGATGGTTGTGGAGCAGTGCGCTTTCCTACAAAGTGAAGGAGCAACTCCTAGACCACCCCAACATCAGAGGGACACCATGGACAGAGGTCCCTACCTCTAGATAAGGCAGCCTCTGCAGTCAGGGCCATTGTTTCCTCAGGGAACCTCATTACCCTTCTCAGCCACCCAGTGAGGAAGCTTGAGGAAGGCCTGAGATGAAGGGCTGCAAGAAAAGCAGTTCACACTTACCAGTCCAGGAATCTTACTCAAGAAAAAGGCCCCAAGAGATCCTAGCTCACAAGTAGCACTTGAGGCCAATCTGTCCATCATACAGGGCTGTCCTCAGAGTGACCTCTGCTACCCCCATGTGGCCTGAGCCAGCACTGCAGCCACATATGAGCCTCTTTGGGTTTGATCATTTTGGCTCAAGCCTGTGGACTACTAAGTACCAACCTGAGACACCCACCCATACCTGCACTGTGTGGAGGGACTTAGGGTAGAAGGGTCAGGGAACCTACACAGGAAGTGGTAGGTATCTACTTAAGAGTGGGCAACAGGAAGTTCCAGCTAAGGGAATGGCATTTGCAAAGATGAGGGATGGGCTTTGACTGTTGGATTGCTCAGTTCCAAGAATTCCTGCTTGACCTTGATCCTAACAAGGTAATGCTGACAAGCTAGTTTCACTCAGTGTTTACTAATTGACCACCTGCCTGAAGCACACAACTGTGATAGTGAAAATTAAACTAATTGCAAGAACAAGTGTGCCTTGATATGTTAGTGATACCTCAGGCAGAAAAAAGCACCCCAGAGAACTGCAGGCTCATGGATTATCTGGTGGTGGCACCCTAAGAGCTTGGCCATAAAAGCAGGAAACAGGAGACTGAGAAAGAAGGATTTAATGTGGGAAGGCAGGATGTCTAGGATGTGGGTTCTGGCAGAGGGACACCCTGGCCCTGGTCTTGGGCCAGCAGACGCAGAAGCAGGGAATGCAAGGCCCGGCAGACCGGTGTATAGCCCAGGCGACTCAGATGCAGGTAATCATACATATCATGGTGGCTGATGGTGCCATCGGAGTGCACGAACCCAGGATCTGCATCCAAAAAGTGGGCACGTGGGTGGCCAGCCAGTGCTGCCCGTACCAGCTCATTCACCTGTCGGTTCTTCTCCCGAAGTGGGTTGGGGTGCTGACCCCTTGGAAGCAGGCCCTGAGGAGGAATTCCAAAAATTTTAAGATGTCCTATCAACATTTGGCTATTAAGCTCTGTACTAAACTGCTTCTTCCCATTTTATTCCCAGCTGCAAAATACACCAGGTATAGGAAAGTGGGGAGGACAGAAGGGAGGTTCCTGAAACCATGTCCTAGCTCCCATTCAGCAAGAAACTTCTGGGTGTCAGTCTCTTTCCAATTCAAAAATGCTGACATAGGAGCTGGGATTGTGGATCAGTGGTAGAGCACTTGCCTAGCATATGTGAGGCACTGGGTTCGGTTCTCAGCACCACATATAAATAAACGAATAAAATAAAGGTCCATCAACATCTAAAAAATTTTTTTTAAATGCTGACATAGCAAGGGGTAAATGCCCTCATTCAAAGGAAAACCTTAACTAGAAGTGATGGAGCCTACACTCTAGGAATATCTGACAAATTTTAGCTATGCAAGTGTGTTTTTTTTTTTTGTTTGTTTGTTTTTAGTTTTTCAACACTCCCAGTATCTCCAGCAGTCTCTTGAATGAAAAGGGCTAATGGTTCCTAAATACATCCTCAATCACAGTCAATCATGAAAGTAGCAATCTTCCATGTGTGTTTTTGCCTGAAAGTCACTGTCCTTTGCCATAGTTGCCCAGAACTGTGCCTGCTGGTCTATATCTAGGATGTCCCAGACCACCACCATTCTTCTTTTCCCACACTCCCAGCCTCTCACCAGCACCACGACCCGGGCCTGGGGCTGCCTCTGGTTCACCAGTTGCACAATGGCCTTGATGCCACCAGTCACCTGCTCTGCTGTATGCCCGTGGTTGTTGGTGCCCACCCAGACCACCACGATCTGTGGAAAGAGGGGTGGGAAGCAGTGGTGAAGAGGCAAGCAAAGGGTGCTTCAGCTCCCCAGCCAAGCCCCACTCACCTTGGGCCGGATGTGTTCCAGTTCCCCATTCTCCAGCCGCCACAGTACATGCTGTGTGCTGTCACCACCAATGCCAAAATTGAGGGCATGCAGGGGAGAAAAGAGCTCCCTCCATATCTGTGGATGAGAAATGGTGTGAGCATAGGCCTAGGCTCAGGCTGGGTCACCATCCTCTGTCCAGGTGTTAACCAAATACCATTATAGAAAAGCCTTGCTTTATGGAAGTGGTCTGGTTAAATCTCACCTTGAGCAAATCCCAGTATGGCTTAACCTCACTTCATAGAAAACAATATGGTCTCACTTTAAACCAAACCCCGCAGAAGAAGACTTACATTATGGAAATCCATCTGCTTGAGCCTTGCATGGAGCCAACAACATTATATTTGAAACTTATTTTGAGGAATACCATTATGGCTGAACCTTGCTTAGTGGAAAGTTTATGATTGAGCCTTTTTTGTGAAGCACCATTACAGTTAATCTTTACTTTGGGTAAACCTAAAAGTAGGGCTGTGAACTACTTGAAGCAAATGAAGAGCTTCACCTTAGGCAATCTTGTAGGAAAGCGTCTAAGTCTTTTATACAGAGACTCAATCTGACAAACTCATTTCCTCCTCCACATTATGTTGCACTTACACGGAGATTCTTGATGACCAGCGGCCTCAGGCCATTTTGAGCACCCCACATCTAGCTGGCCTGGATCCTGAGCTTAGTTAGGGCACAAGCCAGGATGGGGCAGGAGGAAGGGGACAGCCCTCACCTCACATTGGTGCATTAGCTGGACCAAGGAGTCCCCGATGAAGACGACTTCGGGTTCCTTATCTTTGCTGTCGGCCACGAACCGATGGTGCTGGAGGACACAACAGGAGGAGTCAAAGGGACGCGCGATCCAGGCCCCGCCCCACTTCCTTAGGCAGCACGACCCCAACAGTTCTCAGCTTCTCAGGTGGCAGGTGTTGAGACCCGCAAGAATCAGCATTTTGCTTTAGCCCCGCAACCACCCGACCCGAACGCAATGGGCGGAATCGCTCACCAGGGACATCCAGCGCCCGTCCCCCTGCACGTCTTGCACCGGTGTGGGCCTGCTGGCTGGATTCTCCTCTCCGCTCATGTTGGCGTCGCAGCTCCTGCGGAGGAACAAGTGAGGTGGGCCCGGGAGTGCTCCCAGGAGGAGGTGACTCCGCCACGCCCACTCCTACCCCTCCAGGCAACAATGGACTGTCCCGACGATCTCTCTCAGGCAGAGGACGAAGGCCGATCTAGGGCGCCGCCTCTTCCCCAGGGGCGGAAACCTTCACTTTGGAGCGAGGTGGAATTAGGAACCTTCGCTTCCCCCACGGCGGCCGCGCGGTGGGCTCGTCCGGCGCTTCCCGCCCGGGCCACTCACTAGTGGGCGGTGGCGGCGGCTAGCGCACCCCGGTACGGGGGGAGGGACAGGCGAGACCATCCCTGTGGCGGGGGAGGTGGGAGAAACCACCCACTGGTGCCACGGGGAGGGGCGATTTACCTGAAAAGCCGAGAGTGGGCAAGGAAAACCTATCGCTTTTCCTTGGTGGAAGAAACCATTTGCAGTACGAAAAGAAAAGTGATGAAAGGGACCACCTACGGTGTGGGGGGGTGTGCCTCATTCACGTGTTGGCGGCGGGGGGGGGGAGAGGCAAGCGAATGGACGAGTTCATTCTTAGATCCCTTGAGGGGGCGGCTCCTACGCACCTGGCAAGAGGGACGTTCCTATTTTCTACTGTTGTAGGGGACAGAAAAGATGGCAAAACGTGAAAATGAGAGGAACAGTTCTTTGGAGACACTCTAAGGCAGAACCAGAGCTTTAGGGAATCTCTCTGTTCGTGGGTTTCACTCAAAACACCAGGGTGTTTGTTTTTGTTTTATGGTATAAAATCTAACCTACGTATCTGTAAGTTTAAAACACCAGAATACCTACAAGGTGCAGAAAAAGAAAGGAAATTGGAGATGTCTGCAGGGCTCAGGTCCATCTTGGCACTTCTTCTGCAGATCAACTTGCAGATCTGTCGCCTCTGCTCCTTTTGTAAACATAGAGGCCGACCAACACCTTCAATTGGGTGTGTCTGGCCTCTGAAACAGATCCACAGCCAAGGCCACCTAGGGTTGCACCCCTCCACCTCCCTGCTCTAAATTAATCTCAGATTTTAATGTCTTCTCACATCTCCCTGTTCTCAGGGACCTGGTGGGGGGTCTCACTCTCTCCTACACATTTTGATCATTTTCTTGTAGCCCACCTCCAAGTTGGACCTTACCTACTATTCATTGCTTCTGGATAGATTAATAACGGAGTCAGAGATGAGTGTTATTTATTGTGTTTATGTTCTGCTGAATCTACTTTCCTGGAACCAAGCCTGGCATAGTGGCTGCTCAACAAATACAATACTTGCTGAATGAATTTTGCATGAATGTGTCGGATCCTGGCCTTATCCGTGTTTTCGGGAGACAGATAACAAACATGGAGCTATGAGAAGTCAAAGTTGAGACTGAGGGAAGTACAGGGGACTTCTGGAGGAGGAAAAGAAGCATTCTGAGTGCCAGTTTTTTTTTTTTTTGGTTTTTTTTTTTTAAAGAAGCAGTATCTGAGCAGGATTTGAGATATAATGAAGACTGGGGAAACAGAAAGAAAAGAAATTTGGTTATACTATTACTTATGCATGGGAAATATCTTGGCATTGTTTGATTTTAAAGTCTGAGGAAACATGTACAGACAGATAACCTGGAGAGGTGGGGGATGGGGTAGTTCCTGAAGCAAAGCTGAGTGAGAAACAAAGCTTCCAAGCATTCATTCATTCATTTATTCAGTAGGCACTGTTTCAAGTTAGATGTATTGATTCTTTCCAACCTTCTAGCAACCATTTGAGGGAGGCTCTGAGCAATTTCAAAAATTTCCAAGGTCAAATATACTTGTTTGGGTGTTTGAACCTAGATCATTAAGCTTCAGAGACTGTGAATGACAACACCACAGTATGATTCTCCAAGGATCAGGTCTGTGTCAGGAAACTGGGAAGACAAAGCTCTTCTCCTCAGCCCGCTCATCTTGACTTCTAGACAGTCCGCCAATAGCTGTCTAGACCAATCAGCAGTCAGGAATGGGGCGGGCCTAGGGTAATCTCACAGCCAATTGGTGGGCAGGAGATGCTGAGGCCAAGTAAGGCTGGGAGGGCGGGGCTATAACTGGCACTTTGGGAGCCTCGTGCCTCTATAAGGCGCCTGAAAGTCAAAGGGCGTGGCAGGGACATACGCATGCGTATAATGTGCCTGAGGCCCGGAAGAGCGCGGGCGGCTTCGAGGCTCGGGTGTGAAAGAAGCCATTGCTCTCCACAGCCACGTGGAGTGAGTTGGGGGCAGGTTCGTTGGTATAGAAGAGGGTACGGTGCCCCTCCCCCACTCTGCCTCTACGCACTCCCCTCATTCTGCCCCCCTGCTCTGCCTCAACTGCCCTAGTCTGCCGCTTGCCCCAGGCCTCCCCTCATAACCAGTCCCTGTCCCTGATAGCTCTCTGTCTTCCTTTCTGTCCTCCAGGGTCTTTCAGGCTCTCCAACTTCTTTTGATGTTCTTTCTCCTGTCTTTCTCTAAGGTTTTTATTTCACTTTCTGCATCTTCTTGTAACCCCTCAACTCCTGGATTTCTCCTCTGTCCAAAATTCCATTCTGATCCCTAGATCTCTCCAATTTCATGATCCATTTGTCTGTCATGTTTCATCTTTTAACTATATCCCCATGTTCCAGTTCCCAGTTGTCTCTTCTCTATCCCTTGACATCTCTTCTTATGTTACTACTATCTCAACCTCATTTAGGATTCCTTCTCTGGACAAATCCTTTTCAGCTGCTCTCTGTTCTCTGTCCACTTCTTTCTTTTTTTCTTCTTTTTTTTTTTTTTTGGCTTTTTTCTTTAAATAGTATTCCTCACTCAACTATCATTTCTCACTTTACTACTACCCTGACTTACCTGCATCTGATGACTAGCCTATTTTCATCATTCAGGACATTATGGACTCCCGGCGGCCAGCACCTCAGCCTTTCCAGCAACCTGAGAAACCTGGCCGTGTCCGCCGACGGAAGACCAGGAGGGAGAGAAATGCCCTTGTGGGCAGCCGCCGGGGGAGCCGTCGGGATCCTGTGGCTCCCTGGAATCCTGTGGCCCCTTCTGCCTCCAAGCTTGTGGTCATAACTCAGGGCCGGCTGAGCCGGGAGCACCGGGGTCTCTTCAACCATGAGGTGAAATCTCTGGATGTGGCCCGATTGCTTAGCAGTGGGTCCCTGGAATCAGGAACTCTCTTTCTCCAAACCAAACCCTCCCCAAACCCAGACAGGGTCCAAGAACCAGAACAGTCAAAGGGCAAGGAGAATCAGGTGCCTGGAGACTTGGGTCCAGGCCCCCCACATTCCCCAGAGCTCCCTTGCTTGGGGAAACTGTTGGGTGAGCTGCAGTGCCAGCTGATTCTGCCACAGGCCTTCCCCAGGAGGAACCTGGTACAGGAGGCCAGGGATGTCATCGTGGGAAACTTACAGGCCTGCCATGGCGGTGTACCTGACCTTTCCCTGGTGCTCCGAGGCTGCCACCCACCCTTGCCAGGTGAGCCCATTTCCTGTTCCTGTGTTTCCTTTCCCTTCTCTGCTGTAGCTCAGCTCTCTCCCATACTTTTTTTCCTCTGTACAAGGGACCAAGCCTGGAATCTCTGAGAAACAAAGGATGACACCCTCCTGGATCAACAGCCCTGAGCAAGCCCCAAGGGAAGAGAGGCAAAGGAGACTTCGGGGAACAAAGGAGTTCACCTTTTCCATGCCTCATACCTCCAGCCCTCCCTTTGCACACAGGGTTAGCCTGGTGCCACCAGGAGGTCCCTGGCCACCCACTTTGCCCTCCTTGCCTTCACCATCCGGGGCAGCCTGGGGCCCTCCAACAGCTTTTGACCTACTGAAAAGCATCTGGCTAGTAGCCACACCACCCCTTCCCAGACCCTGGGCTGTCGGCCCACCTCAGCCCCTGCCTCAGCCACTATCACCCTTGTTGCCCAGAACCTCTGCTCTGGACTGGAGCCCCAGCCCCCTTGCCCCACTGCCCAGCCTCTCCTGGGTGGTAGCTCAGAGCAGTCCAGAAGCCTGGTCCTTTCCACCCATGAGACTGTACTGAGAGTGCTGAGGCCAGGATTGGGGCAGTTACCTGCACTCATTCACCTCAATAAAGTAACTTCTTCATGGTCCTCTTGATTTTCAGTGACTGGCTGATCCAGCAGAGCAGCTTTCCTTAGCACTGAGTCCTTAGGCTAAGATGAAGGGGAAGGTACTGTCATTAGTCACCTTCCTGGAGCCTGGGGGGTTAGAAAAATGGAGGAACTTGGGGAATAGTTCTTCTAACACATGTACTCACTATGGCCAAATACGTGCCTGACTCTAAGCTCTGGTGATGCTAAACCCCAGAGTCAGTGAGACCAAGATGCCCAGTCTGGGGGCGAACACACACAATCCCAGCTCCAGAGATTGCATCTGGAAGAGAGGATCAGGGGCTGGGGAATCCAAGGAGGAAGTAATGACTTTACAGAGGAGCTAATAGATCCTGTATTAATAAAAGTTGGTAGAAACTGCTAGTTGGCTAAAAAGAACATTTAAGGCAATGGGAACAGCATGTACAAGACCTGGAGGAGGGCAAACAGGGTGTGGGAAATTTTCATTCAGCCCATATCCTTAGGCCATGCTGGGACCTAGAGTCACATCTAGGCCTGTCCTTGAGAAATTCCTGCTCTGATGAACACAAGGAACAGTATATGTGCAGGATCAAGGCAGGAGAGGTAGATCGGGGCTGAATCTGGACCACAGGCTTTTTTCTTTTGCACATGATATATTAAATGTTAGATCCAATTGTCTACATTAGGAATCAAGTAGTTTTGCTTCTTAAAAAAAAAAATTCACTGGGCACAGTAGTTTATGCCTATAATCCCAGTGACTCCGAAGGCTGAGGCAGGAGGATCTCGACTTCAAAGCCAGTCTCAGTAACTTAGGCCCTAAGCAACTCAGTGAGACCCTGTTTTTAAATAAAATACAGAAAACGGCTGGGGATGTAGCTCAGTGGTTAAGTGCCCCTGGGTTCAATCCCCGGTACCAAAAAACCACTCAGGAGGCTTAGTCAGAAGGATCACAAGTTTTAGTCTTGCAACCACTGAGGGAGACCCTATTTCAAAAGAAAAACTGGAAAAAAAAAAAAAAAAAAGCTGGGATTGTAGCATCCCTCAGTGTTCAATCCCCACTACTGAAAACACACACACACACACAGAAAACAAAAAGGATGTGGCAGCAGATTTCTCCTGGCAACAACTGACCATAGAGCAAAGACCCCATGTTCTACATTGAAGATATTTCATGCACTGGTTTTCCACTTGGCCTTTTGGCTTAGAAAGTGTAAAAAGATGTTTTTTTTTTTTTTTTTTTTTTTTTTTTTTTNGAGACAGAAGGTGGATTAGTAGTTTACTAGGACTGGGAAGGCTACATAGAATGAGTGACTGCTAATGGGTCTGGGGTTTCTTTTTGGAGTGATGAAAATGTTCTATAATTAGATAGTGGTGAGAATTGTACAATTCTGAATATACAAAAATCCACTCAATTGCATTTTTATTTATTTATTTGGTATTGGTAATTGAACCCAGGGGTGCTCTACCATTGAGCTGTATCCCCAGACGTTTATATTTTTGAGACAGGGTCTTGCTAAGTTGATGAGGCTGGCCTCAAATTTGGAATCTTCCTGCCTCAACCTCCTGAGTTGCTGGAACCACAGGTATGTGCAACTGTGTCTGGCTAAAAAATAGTATTTTGAGCAGCAGGAAATTTTCTCTAGTGGAGAGGCGGGGACAAAACTAGGAATTTTGTTGGAGTCTGGTAAGAGAAAACAAGCCAAAGTGCATTGATTCTACCCCGAATAGCCTTTCTAGGCTTTTGCATTGCTCATTGTGAAACCACAGGCCAAAGAGACTGGGTGATCACAGGGCTGAATGACTTGGCTAAGGTGATGGTGGGTAAGTGGCAATGCTGGAATTTGAACCCAGACAACTTGAGTCTCTGCTCCTGGATATCTCACACTTCTGTTTCACAGCAACCATGTTTCACACTTTAGTAGAAGTGATAGGATAGGGTCAGGCATTCAGGTCTGATGGTTGTGGTATAGTGCTCTGCCACCTCCACCTCCATGTTGTGTGACCCAGAACAAATAGCTTGTCCTCTGTGCCTCTGCAGAAACTTCACATGGTGCATTGGAACTAGGGCCCTGGCAACCCAGAGATGGGTATGGAGCTAAGGGGGGCTGCATGGTTGGAGGGATGGTTAATCGAAGAATCTTTTGGGGAGTAAAGGGTAGGGAGGTCAGGATAGATCTCGCATCTGGGAGGTTGGTGCCATGCTGGAGTCTGGAAGAGGACAGCTAGAGGAATTTGAGTTCAGTTGAGGACTCAAAGAACCAAAGATTTCCGCGAGACCCCCAGAGTAGAGAACTGGAGCTGGGGCGGAGTGCCAAAAGATGGGCAAGGGGGCTTCCCCTTTCTAGTGGGAAGAGTAGGCTCCAACTTGGGTAGGAGGGGGCGGGGACCGCTGCGCCCGGCGGCCCCTTTAATCGGGGGCGCGCTCTGGCCGGCCCGCGCGCTCTCGCCTCCGTCTCCCGGCCNCAGGGCCCTCCATGGGAAATGCAGGAAGGAGTGCTCAAGGGGAGGAAACTTGGGGGTCATCTGAGGTAGAAAACCGGGGCAGCAGGAATCCTGGACCCATGCAAAAGGGAAGTGAAAAGAATTTTGGAGGTGACTTGGTCTCCTTGTGGTATTGGGAAGCCAGTTATCTGGGTAGGGAAGACAAGTTGCGGGTCTATTAAATGGAGGAGCGTTCTGGATGGACTCAGAAGAGAGTCTGATTGGGTCCCATTGCCAGGACTGGGTATTCTTGACAAGATTTTGTTTCCTCTCGGATTATGGTCGACTGGACTTCCGCTTCCGCTACCCTGAGGTGAGTCTCCCCCAACTACTTGCCAAACTGAGGCTGGATAATCCCTAGGCCTCCCATGGTAAGGGCTACCATAGCTCCATGCACTTCCCCAAACCCCCAAATCTCTGGGTTTGCAGGCCAAGTGCTGTCAGAACATCCTCCTCTATTTCGATGATCCATCCCAGTGGCCAGCAGTGTACAAGGCAGGAGACAAGGTGAGGGCTGTGAGGAGGGTACAGGGGGAGGAGGCAGAGGTTGTGGGTGACCACAGAGTGACCCTATCTCTGCCTTCCTCAGGACTGCCTGGCCAAGGAATCAGTGATCAGGCCGGAGAACAACCAGGTCATCAATCTCACCACCCAGTATGCCTGGTCAGGCTGTCAGGTGCGGGGGAGTGGGCAGGTGCTGAAAGTTGAGGCCTGGGGACATTGAGGACAGGCTTCAGCCTTTTCCTGGCTCCTCCCCAGGTGGTGTCAGAAGAGGGAACCCGCTACCTGAGTTGCTCCAGTGGCCGAAGCTTCCGCTCTGTGCGTGAAAGGTGGTGGTACATCGCACTCAGCAAGTGTGGGGTACGGGGCTGGGATGGCCACCTGGGCCTTCTCCTCTTTATCTTCCTGCTGACTCCCTACCTGCCCAGGACCCCCCTTAGGCCTCCACTTTCCCTACAGGGAGATGGGCTGCAGCTGGAATATGAGATGGTCCTCACCAATGGCAAGTCATTCTGGACAAGGCACTTCTCTGCTGATGAGTTTGGTGAGCAGATATCTGGAAAACAGGATTCAGGGTCTCTGTGGGAGCCAGGTGCATTGGTACACACCTGTAATCCCAGCAACTCAGGAGGTTGAGGCAGGAGAATCACAAATTAGCAAGACCCTGTCTCAAAATAAAACAAAAAGGGCTGGGGGGTGTGGCTTAGTGGTAGAGCACCCACAGGTTCAATCCCTAGTACCACAAAAATTAACCAAGTAGCTGGGCTCTGTGGCGCATGCCTGTAATCCCTGTGGCTCAGGAGGCTGAGGCAGGAGCATCGAGAGTTCAAAGCCAGCCTGAGCAATTTGGAGAGGCTCTAAGCAACTTAACGAGACCCTGTCCCTAAATAAAATATTTTTTAAAAAGGGCTGGGGATGTAGCTCAGTGGTTGAGTGCTCCTAAATTCAATCCTTCATACCAAAAAACAAAAACAAACTAATCAAATAAACAAATATTTTTAACAAAAGAATCTCTATGGAAGCCCAGAGTGGGTACCTGCTGAGAGATACCCACTCTGGGAACCATTTTCTCCTTCCACCAAATCCTAGGGATCTTGGAGACAGATGTGACCTTCCTCCTCATCTTCATCCTCATCTTCTTCATCTCCTGTTACTTTGGATGTGAGTCCAGCACATAGAGGTGGGAGAGGAGATATGGGGGAGCAGGGTTGGGGAAATGGGCTACCCTCCCCTCTTTGAACAGCCTTTCCCTGCCTACTTCCCAGATTTGTTGAAAGGTCGTCAGTTGCTTCACACAACTTATAAAATGTTCATGGCCGCAGCAGGAGTGGAGGGTGAGGTTTAGTGTCCCAGCTTTTGAGTCCTGGGGGAGGAGGGACTTGTGGCCCAGACATGGGGATCTAAGGCAAGACTCCTGGGTCTGATGGAGAGGGGCTGGAGGCTGTGGACTCCTGGGTATCCTAGCAGGTAGGTGGGGGTGGGTGGTCTAGAGTCTTGATGGGGGTGGAGGAGGACTCAAACCATATGGATCACAATGCGAGAGGACAGTGATGCTCCAAAGTCAGTTTTTGTCCTTTCCTCTCTCTGCCCATCCTTTTCCCAGTCCTAAGCCTCCTGTTTTTCTGCATCTACTGGGGCCAGTATGCTACTGATGGCATTGGCAATGAGAGTGTGAAGATCCTGGGTAAGAATGGAGTGGGGCCATGGGAGGGTGGAGCCCTTGGCTCAGGTCTGGCATCTTCTCTGAGCTAGTCTCTGAGCCACCCTCTCCTCCCTCCCCAGCCAAGCTGCTCTTCTCCTCCAGCTTCCTCATCTTCCTGCTCATGCTCATCCTTCTGGGGAAGGGATTCACGGTGACACGGTGCCCGGGCAGGGAGTGCTTGTGGGGTGGCTGGGCTGGGGAGTAGGGCAGGGAGGGTGGGCGTGGGGTGGCTTCCCCCTCTCCCTGACAGCCCCCACTCCTGCTGTCTTTCTTCATGGCCTGCTGCCAGGGGCCGCATCAGTCATTCGGGCTCTGTGAAGTTGTCTGTGTACATGACCCTGTACACCCTCACCCACGTGGTGCTGCTTATCTACGAGGCTGAAGTGAGTCCCCATGGCCCTGCCAAGCCTTACCCCCTGCCCCCGTGCTTTCGGTGGCCTCCTCCTCCTTGACCTGTATGTTGCCCTTCCCCACACAGCATCCTCCCGGCTCGCTCTCTCTCCTACTCTGCAATTTTCCACCTTCCCATTTGTCTCTAAGTGATTCTTTCCCTCTTCACCATCTGAGTAGGTTTCTTCCTCCTCCCTCGGTTTCTTACTGTCTGTCACTTTAAGCTCCCTGTCTGTGATTTCAGGAGTTATACAGACCTGGATTCCACTCCTGTAGCCTTAGCTGGCTGACCTTGGGTGATGACCCCCTCTTTGACCCATTACCTTCTCTAAAAAGTGGAGGATCTTATCCTCCCTAAAGGCTTCCCTCCTAGCCTTACTTTCCTCCTCTGTGAAAAGGGGTGACAGTAAGACCTCTCTCATTGAGTTGATGCTAATGGGAAAGCTCATTCATGGTAGGTGTTTGGCCCCATGTTGGGCACAGGGTAGCTAATGCATGTCTTCTCATTTGTTTCATCCTCTCTATCTATAGTCTTCTCTCTCCATCCCTGACTCCCCTGCTGCTTCTGTCCCGACCTGGTACCTCTGCTCCCTGGGTGCCCAGGGGTGGGGTCCAGGGCAGGAGGCCAGGGCTATGATGAACCCTCTCCTTGGGACCCAGTTCTTTGACCCAGGTCAGGTACTGTACACCTATGAGTCTCCGGCGGGCTATGGACTCATCGGGCTGCAGGTGGCAGCCTACGTGTGGTTCTGCTATGCTGTGCTCATCTCCCTGCGACATTTCCCTGAGAAGCAGCCCTTTTACGTGCCCTTCTTTGCTGCCTACACCCTCTGGTGAGAAGTGGTGTCCTCCATTGTTTCTCTCCCCCACCTAACTCAGACCCTCCTCAGTAAGGAAGAAGAGCTTTCAAGTTAGGTAGTTGTCACCTGAAATCTGTCACTTTTTCACTTTATAACCTTGAAAAAATTAGTCTCCCAAAGTAAAACTCAGCAAAGGTTAAAAAAAAAAATAAAAGCAAGAACTTACTTTTGGATTGGTGATATAGCTTAGTGGTAGAGTGCTAGCATACATAGGGCCTGGGTTCAATCCCCAGCAACTGAAAAAAAAAATTACTTTCACAGACAGTGCCTTAGATTGTTTACCCACAAAACAAGGTCTTCAGTAATATCTTGGAAATAATTATCTCGAGCATGCATTGGGTAATATTGCAGACTTAGTATCTGGCACACAGTAAATGCTCAATAAAAACTCATTACCATTCAACAATACAATAGTAAAATAGGCAAACTCTGAGCCAAGTAGCTTGGGTTTGGATCCCAGCTCTAAAGCTTATTAACTGTGTGACCTCAGATAAATTCATTAACTTCTTTTTGCCTTAGCTTCCTCATCTGTTAATGGGGATGGAAACTGTACCTACTTCATAAACTCACTGTGAGAGTTAAAAGTTTTATATGTAGAACACTTAGAAACAGGCCTGACATGCAGTAAATTCTTGTTTGTTAATTCAATCATCAAACATTTACTGATTTCCAATCAGATGCCAGGAATTTGGGTGGGTGGAACCAAGTTAAATTCAACCTAGTCTTTGTCCCGTAGGATTTCCAGATTAGTAGCATTTCTGTTCCTTTGCAATCTCTGGCTTTTGAGGGCCACACTGGCTGCCCTTTAGTTTGGGACCTGCCTAGGGCCTGTGTATATGCATGGTGTGGTGGGGGTGGGGCTAAGGGATGGCGGGAGGGCAGGGGCAATCTCTACCCACCCAATACCTCTTGTACAGGTTCTTTGCAGTTCCCGTCATGGCCCTAATCGCCAATTTTGGGATCCCCAAGTGGGCCCGGGAGAAGATTGTCAATGGCATCCAGTTGGGAATCCACCTGTATGCCCATGGAGTCTTCCTGGTAAGGATGGGCCTCCAGGGAGGGATGGGAAACTGAAGGGCAGAGGATGGGTGAGGCTCCCACCCCTGATCTGCCTGAGTGTCTGAGCTCTGGACCCATCTCCCCTTTAGTCATTTGCCCTTTAGTCATTGAGGAGACTCCTCAATTGATAGCCTGCTGGGTAGTCTACTGTGTCCTCTAGAGTCTACCCTCTTCTACTATTCCTCTCTGCCGTCTTGTGTCCTGCCTTCTCCCCCACATCTTTATTTTCATTCCTGATCCTGTCCCTGGTCTCTCACATTTCCCTTTGTGTCCCTTCTGCCCTTCTGAAACCCCTAATCTCTACCCCATCCTTCCCCCACAAATTCTCATCAGAAGCCATTGTTCAGGAAGAAGTAGCTGGGAAGGGACAGGATGGGGCTTCTGGGACCCTAGATCTGAATGGTGTTGTTTAGACAGAGGCATCAGGGGTTCCCAGCACCACATCTATTTTTTGTCTTGGTTCACATCCTGTCTGACCTTCTTGACAAGGGTTCTCATATTCATTCATTTATCCATCCATCAACTGTTCGCTGGACACCTGTCTTGAAGGAGCCTATTTCTTGCCAGGGACATCCATGTTCATTTATTCCTACTCTCCAATTGTCAGAGCAACCTCAGGAGAGGACAGATAACAGTCATTGTACCCACTATACAGAGAGGGAAAGTTAAGGCACAGAGAAGGAAGATGACCTCCAGGGCTCCATGGCCTTTAACAGCCGGGCAGGCACTTCAAACCCTGTCCTCTGGCAGACCACAAAGTCTCACATAGGGGAATCCCAAAAGGAAAATAGGCATCACTGAGGGCCCCAGTTCCTGAGGGACTCACAATATGTGTTTAGGGAAGTACTCAGCTTGAAACTCTGTAGGAATTCAGAACGAGATAAAGAGAAGAAATGATGCCAGAAGCAGTGGTACATGTCCATTAATCCAGCTGCTCTGGAGGCTGAGATAGGAAGATTGTAAGTTCAAGGCCAACTTGGGTAATTTATCCAGGCCTTGTCTCAAAACAAAACAAGAGGAAGGAGGAGGGTTGGGGACATAGTTCAGTAGTAGAGTGTTTGCCCAGCATGCACCAAGGCCCTGGATTTGGATCTCTAACACTGCAAAAAAAAAAAAAAAAAAAAAAAGAAAGAAAAAGAAATTCTGAGAACCCACCATGTGCCAGGCTCCACACCAGTGGTTTTCATTTCCACCCTCTCATCTTTCCAAATAGGCACTATAATCCCTCTTGGCTGGTGAGGCTCAGAATTTAATCATTGTGTCCCAGATCCCATACAGAGAGCGATGGAGCCGAGATGTAAAGCAGGCTCAGACTGCCAGATGCAGTGCCCTTACTATCATTTCACCTTCAGCCAGCTTCCTTCCTAACATGCTCAGCAGGCATCCAACTGCTCACTGGCTTCAGCTCCTTGCTAACGCATTCAGCACAACTTAAGAAGGGTTGTGCTGTGTTTCTGGGGTGTGGTGCAGTCCCTGGCTTCATGGTCTGCCCGACTATCGGGAGACATCCAGGCACTGCTCTGGAAGGTTCTGGGGATTCAATAGGGAACAGAAGAATCAAGTTCCAGCCTCCATGGAGCTAACATTCTAGAGTGCATTAACTGCTATTTAATTGAACTTTGGGTTTTATGGAAATATTCTGTTATCTGTGCTCTCCATTATGGTGGCTTATAAGCACTTGAATATGGGTAGAGTAGTGCCATGTGAATGAAAAGCTAAACTTTATTTTGATGAAGCCACATGTGGCTAGAAGCTATCAACTTGGACCACACAGGAGAAGAACCTTAACAAGTGACAGCCCAGGGCTCTGAAGAAGGAAGCACAAGCAGAGTAATAAAAGATGTGTAGAGGGGAAAGGTCAGAATCCCGGGCACCATGGGAGCCCAGAGGTGACAGCTAACCCAGTCTGGACATTCGCAGGAAAGTGTGGGGGATGTTACCTGGAGGGAAATCTTTAGAACCCCCAAGTTTATGGAAACATCCCGGGCCCTGGATAGTGATCTCCAACCTGTCTTGCCTCTTGCCCCAGATCATGACTCGCCCATCTGCGGCCAACAAGAACTTCCCGTATCACGTACGCACATCGCAGATCGCCTCCGCAGGGGCTCCGGGCACCGGAGGGAGCCAATCCACAGACAAGGCCTTTCCGCAGCACGTCTATGGGAATGTGACCTTCATTAGCGACTCGGTGCCCAACTTCACGGAGCTCTTCTCCATCCCCCCGCCCACCTCCTCCGTAAGCCCTGCGGCCCCGGCGCCCGAGGAGCTGCTGGCGCCGCCCCTGGAGTACCTGACCTGGGTCAAAGAACTGGGTCCCAAGGAGAGGGTTCATCATAGCCCTGGCCTCCTGCCCTGGACCCTGTCTCT
>NW_026000205.1:6565461-6641777 GCF_001458135.2 Marmota marmota marmota
GTCCCCTCCCTCAGCCCCTGCCCCGAACGGCGCCGGATTCTGGGCTCCCGCTGTTCCGTGATCTACGACCCCCCGATCCCCTCCGAGACCTCTGACCCCGTCGGACTCCGGCACACCCACGACGACCGCCGGGACCCAGCTCGTGACTCCAGGATTCTGCTTCCCCGAGGACGGATATTGTGAAGCTGGTCTGACTCAAACCCTCCCTCGGACCTGTGACCTCGGACCCGTGCTCTCTGCCCCTATCAGCATCCGGGGGCCTTCCCTCGGTCCCTTGCACAAAGACTCCCCCGCCCCTTGCCAAAATAAAAGAGGATTCGTTTTTATTTATAATGTGGCTTCTTTTACATCTTGATGGTGCTGAGCTGCAGGGTTGAGCAAGAACCGTTTCAGGTTCGGGATTACAGTGTGTCTGTCTGTGAAATGACATTTTGGGACCCGAGGCAAGGGGTTACATAATCTGAACTTCGTGTTGACTCGGAATCTGGGAGCACAGAAGATTTCAATCATCTGGCAGAGCCCTGTATTGCACTGCTCCTTTATTTTTACCTTCTTTTCCAATCGGATATAGAGGCGCCCTCCAGTGGCAAAAGCTTTGCTTAGCTACTGCTTTGCTCTCCCAGATTTTGCGGTATGCTCTTGCCGCTGCGCATGCGTGATTCTCTTGCTCCGCCAGCCACAGAGGTCGCTGATGCGCATGCGGTCGAGTACAGATGGGCGGGGAGATCTCCGGAAGTCTCTCTTTGCGGAGGGGTGGGGTTGGATCCTCCGTAGTCCTCCCAGGGCCGCTCTGACCTGCCCGTCTTCAACTTCTCGCCTTCTCTTGGCGGGTTCTCCCAGAGCGGCCTCTTGGTTCCCGCCCCCACGCCCTCCCGGCGGGTCTTCCCCGGGCCTCTCTGGCCCGACCATCCCCTAGTCTCTCTGGTCTGGCCTATCCGGCTCGGGAGGGAGGCGCGGGAGGGTGAGAGCTAAGTGAGTGCGCCTATGGAATCCGGGCCCGAGCCGTGAAGACAGGCTCCGCCCCTGGCACCCGCTCGCGCCCCGCCCCCACCTGGAGGGGTCTCCCTGGGACCTACCTACCTGGCCGGTCCGGGCCTGCACCCTTTATGGAGCCCCTGCCGGGCCTTAGAACCCTTGGACCCTGGGG
This sequence comes from Marmota marmota marmota, assembly GCF_001458135.2. NCBI lineage: Eukaryota > Metazoa > Chordata > Mammalia > Rodentia > Sciuridae > Marmota > Marmota marmota. The sequence continues at coordinate 6,566,609 of NW_026000205.1, forward strand.
ACCTTCCCGTCTATAAGGTCTGTTTTGGCCTGCAGCGGCCTGAGTCTAACCCCTGGACACTATTTATGGGGTCGGCCCCCCTATGGGGGCCCGTGTCTATCAGGGACCCTTTCGGTCCCTAAGCGTCGACCCCATCCAAAACGACCCTGTTTACAGGGCCTTCCATGGGTGGATAGAGCCCGCTCCTCGGCTTCCAGAGCCCATCAACAGCGGCTGTTCCCTTCGCGGGGACTGCGTCTGCTGGACCTCCCCGGTCTACAAGGCCATGCTACCCCTATAGAGGTCGCATTTGCAGGGACTCACCCCAGTAGAGGGTCCTCTCCGGGTCTTTAAGGCCCTTCCCGTCTCCAAGGAGTCAGTGCCGCAGGCGGCGATGGCCTTGGGCCAGGCTCTGGGCGCGGTACTGGCCCTGGCCTTGGCTATGCTGGGGCCGCTGTCCCCTGGGGCCCTGGCCGGGGACTGCAAGGGGCAGCGGCAGGTGCTACGGGAGGCACCAGGCTTCGTGACGGATGGTGCGGGCAACTACAGCGTCAATGGCAACTGCGAATGGCTTATCGAGGGTGAGTGGGGCCGCGTGGGTCACTCACTCATTCGCTAGTCCATTCATTTGTGCATCCATCCACCCAGCACATTGCCAGAGCCCTGTTCTGGTCCAGAGCGGTTACTCTAAAATGCAGGACACCCAGTGTTGTAATCTGAGCCCCATTCTGGAGGTCTGAAAGTCTGGTGGGAGAGGTGTGTGCAGACCAACCAAGAGCATCAGTGAGGGGTATTCTGAGTAATTGCTGAACACTAAGGCTCTCGGTTCAGTCACTTGGTTTAGAATTTAGGCTATATATGGTCTGTGACTTTGAGCAGTTGACTTACTTTCTCTGAGGTTTGACTTCTCTTACCCCAAATGGGGATGACAATTGTAGTCACCTCCTAGGGATGTTAGAATTAAATGAAACCAGGTATTTAACATACCCGATGCCTGATTCATAATAAATGTTTAATAAATGATATTAGGATTATTATTATGTTTAAATTATTTCAATAAACGCATTTGTTTTTAGTCATTCGTGTGCTACACATATTTGCCACCAGAACATAACAGGAGTGACTTAGGGCTTGGAATCTAGTGGGGGAGACAAATACAGCTCAGAGTGGTCTGTGATGGTGAAACCCTAGGGCCTGGGAGAGCAGAGAGGCTTCCTGGAGGAGATGTCAAAGCTGAGATCTAAGTGACCAATGGGAATCAGCCAGGAATGGGAAGAAGAGCATTCCAGAAACAGGGAAAGGTCTGTACAAAGACCTCAACCCTACTCTTATGGGCTCCCAGAGAATAGGGGCGGGGCAAAGCCATTCCTGGGGAGTGGGAAGTCCAGAGAAGACATCTGACTTAACCTGGGGATTGGCTGAGACCAGTGACATGGGTAAGAAGTGGAAAAAAACATTCTTGGCAAGGAAAGCAGCCTGCAAAGGCCTGGAAGTGGGAGAGTGTGATGCTTTTGAGCAACTGGAAATTGGATATACTGAAACAGAGTGTCAGATAGTAACCATCAAACCAGAGTTTGGGGGGTTGGGAGAAACTAGAGGGTATAGGACTTTGTGATTTTGAACTGTATCCTGAAGGCAATATGGAGGGAGAAGAGAAGTCCAAAGACAGTGTCTAGAAAATTCCAGGAAGTCCTCACAGGGCAGTAGGTTTGGCAGTAGCCTACAAGGAGAGGTAGGAGACCCTGGGCAAAGGCCAGAGGGATAGCAGAGCCTGAGTCATGTAGGACTTTCTTTGGTTGGTAGACTGTGGAGCTTGTTATTTTTTTAATCTTGGGGACACTGGGGAGCTTCAGAAAGGTTTTGATAAGTAAGAGGAAGGGCATGATTTATGTTTTAGAAGATCTCTTTGTCTGCTTTGTGGGGTATGGATGAAGGCATATGTCTTGGGGTAAGCATGTCTGCCTGACCCAGTATGGGAGCCGTTTCTGTCAGACTGTAGGATGAGAACAGCATGAGTGTGGTGGTGGGGGGCGGAAATCACTCTCTGACCCTGAAGATTCCCAAACATGTTGGCAATGGTGGGGCTAGGTATGACATGAGGCCCCCAGTCTGCCACTGAGGCTGAATGTGCTTAGGGGAAGGTGAAGAATCTGCTGGAAATCATAGAGGAGGAGCCTCTGAAACAGGGTTCTGAAGTACACATAGGAGTTTACAGAGTTGGAAATGGGAACAGCCTCTATGCAGACATGAGTGAGGCAGGTATCTCTCAGGATCCTTCTGGGTTTGTCCGGTCTGGCTGCACTGTAGACTGGGACTTGAGGAGGGAGCCCAGAGCTGGGGAAGATGGGCCTTGAATGTCACGCTGAGCAGCTTGACCTTTCTCTTGGGATTGCTAGGGAGCCACTGAAAGATTTTGGGCATGGCTCTCAGGCTGGGTGGGGATGCTGATCTATAGGAGAGAGTGAGTTCTGAATTAGGCAGGGGCTGGGGCATGGTCATGAGGTGTGGAGATTGCAGGGAGATGTTTGTGGAGTTTCACCAATGACACTTGGGGACCAACTATAGGGATATTGGGGTGAAGGAAATATCTGGGAGGCCTCTAGACCTCTCTTGATCTTCCATCTTCCCAAGCCTTGTCACCTCTGAGAACCAGTATCTCCCTCTATATTTGAAAAATCAGCAACCAGTCCACTTTTATGCCAAGTTCACAGTTTTATCTAGTCCCAGCCCTCAGGAGTAAGAGAATCCTGCTTTGGAGCAGGGGTGGGGGTGGGGGTGCAGGGGTGGTGGTTTGGGATCAGATTTCTGTCAGGAATCATGTGTGGATTGGGTGGAAACAGGAGACCTTGAACTTAGGGAGGAACTTGGGGGAAGGCAGATGGTGAGCTGGCCTCTAGCAGGCACTTGACAAAGATGTTCTTGTGATTCCAGGAACAGAGCTGTGTAGTTTGGTTGAGGCTAGTGAGATTCTGGGAGGTCTGGTTGCCTGGTCCAGCTGAATGGGTTTTCTGCCTTCCCCAGGCCACGGGTGGGGATCTTTATGTGGTGTTCCCTGGGGGCTCTGGTCAGAGCCTGAGAGCTGCCAGCTTCAGAAGTCTTCCTTTTGTGCATTTCTTCATTCCAGCATTTGCTGAGCCCTTGCTCAGTGCCAGGCCTGTGTTGGGCAGTGCTGGGAAGGGAATGAGGCCCAGGCCCAGGTCCTGCTCTGTGGGCCTCCTAGGCTGAAGGGGAAGTAGACCTGACCCAGAGGAATGAAGGTTGTAGTGAGACATGAGAACCCTGAAGGGGGACTCCTAACCCAGCTAGGGGCCATCAGGGAAGGCTTCCTGGGTGGGGAGGGGAAGCTTGCTACTAAGAGAAGGATGTACTCCAGGCAGAGCTTGCACAAAGGCCCTGCTCCATAGAGCTGTGAGCATTGGGGTGATGTGACAAGATTGGCCTCCAAACACCAAGTTAGGGAGCTGGATTTTCTCCCAGGGTGGTGAGGAACCACACAGGACTTTTGAGTAGAGGAAGGACAGGGCCAGATGTCAAGTTGGAAAGACCCATTTTAGAGCAAGACTGGAGGCCAGGCCTGGAAGGAATCTGAATCAATGGTCCTGGTGAGAGAGGACAAGGATGAGGGCTGGGCAGTGCATATTACTGAGCACCCTGGCTCTGGGCTGGCAGGTTAGAGTTATCATCTTCCTGAATGTTCACATTAGCCATGGTAGACGAGGAGAATTATTCCTGTTTTACAGTTATAGAAACTGAGGCTCAGAGAGCCCGTGGAACTGGTTCACAAACACAGTCAGAGGGAGTGTTAAATCTGTAGGATCCAGATGGGAGTGCTGAGTGGTTGTGGGTGAAGGGCTTTCCCAGGATCCTCCAGCAGGTCAGGGTCAGAGCTGGAACCCAGCTTCTAGTTTCCTCAGCATGTAGGACTCCTCTGAGCTGCCTGCAGTGTCTCATAGGGACACCTAGTTTGGGATGTGGAATGAGAGTCTTCTGGAGCCAGGACCTGGCTGAGAGCAAGAATAGTGACAGTATTAAGCTCTTGCTGTGATAAGCTAGACTCCATCATAAGCACTTTATGGGCATTATTGCCTCTCACACAGTCACTCAGATGTCAGCTGGAGCTGTAGTCACCTGAATGCTCACCTGGGCTGGATGTCCAAGGAGGTCCCTCCCAGGGTTGGCTGCTGATTTGATTCTGGCTATCAGCTGAAAGCTCAGCTGGAACACATAGTGTGGACTATCCACGTGGCTTTGGCTTTCTGTAGCATGGTGCTGCGTTCTGAGAGCAGTCCACGAAGCCCAGGTAAAATATGCAGCCTTTTTACTTCCTAGCATCAGCAGTTCCAGAATGTTTTGCTACTTTTTTTTGGTCAGGCCAGGCATCAAAGGCTTTTCAGCTAGAAGGGAATCAGCACTACTTTTTTTTTTTTTTTTTTTGGGGGGGGTAGCAGGGATTGAACTCAGGGGTGCTTAACCACTGAGCCACATCCCCAGTGGTTTTTTTTTTTTTTTAATATTTTTATTTAGAGATAGGATCTCACTGAGTTGCTTAGGGCCTTGCTAAGTTGCTAAGGCTGGCTTTGAATTCACAGTCCTCATGCCTCAGTCTCCTAAGTCTCTGGGATTACAGGCCTCGCCACCATGCCTGGCAGCACTCACCTTTAAATGTGAGAAATGGCCAAAAAATTTGTTCTGTGATCCTGGGGATGGAACCCAGAGCCTTATGCACCTTGGGCTAGTGCTCTTCCACTGAGCTCTATCCCCAGCCTTGGCCTAAAAGCTACTGATCCACAATACACTGCAGTATCATTATATCCCCAGAGTCAGGGAAGGTAGGTGACTTGTCCAAAGGCATGTAGCTATTAGCTCTTCAGTGGCAGAGTCAGGATTCAAGCCCAGGCAGATCAGTTTGTGCCTGTAACCACTGCAGTAAACAAAGATATGAAACTCTGGGTAGGGGCAGAGAACTGTGACACTCCAGGATTATACCTTTGTTCAGGTGGAGTAGACAGGTCTTCCCTTGGAGTTTTTTCAGTTTGGCACAGGGCAAGTCTCATGTCTGCTAGGGCTTGGGCCCTGACCCTCAGCCTAGCCTGTCTGAAGCTCATGCAGACAGGACATGTGCAATATCAGGGACACTTCAGCTTTCTGACCACTGGGCTGGGTTTTCCTCTGCACATTAGTTTCCCCATCTGACCAGCGAGGAGATGTTCAGCCTGATTGCAGGACTGACACTGTGATTCCTTCTCTAGACTCCTGTCCTTCTGGCTATCACAGATCTGACCTCCTTGAGCTATAAGCCTGGGAGTCCTTTCAAGGTGGGGTCTAAGCCTGACTCACCCATGAGCCCCACATTATTCAGAGCAGAGTTTGGAGTCTGTGGGTGGGTGGTGTGGAGGGGTGGGGAGAAGGTCCACATGAGAACCTGGTCCCTCTGCTCACCTCCCAGCTCCAAGCCCCCAGCACCGGATCCTACTGGACTTCCTTTTCCTGGACACAGAATGCACATATGACTACCTGTTTGTGTATGACGGTGACTCTCCCAGAGGCCCGCTGCTTGCAAGTCTGAGTGGCAGCACACGCCCTCCACCCATTGAGGCTTCCTCGGGCAAGGTTAGTGGAGATGTGCTGCATGGCTGAAGCTGGAGGATCTAGTGGGACCTGGGGGAGAGAGGAGTACAGAGGGAAACGAGACCACGAGGAACAGAGAGGCAGCCAGAGGACATCAGAGAGAAGGACACGGGCAAAGTAGGTGGAAAGAGACAGAGAAAGGCAGAGGGGTCGTGGGTCCCTTCTGTGGGCGGGTCATCCTCCTCGTCTAGTCTCCAGAGCCTATCTGCTATGCCCAGTCCCCTTGTACCCGCAGATGCTGCTGCACCTCTTCAGTGACGCCAACTACAACCTGCTGGGCTTTAATGCCTCCTTCCGTTTCTCCCTGTGCCCGGGGGGCTGTCAGAACCATGGGCAGTGCCAGCCCTCTGGAGTGTGTGTCTGCGAGCCAGGCTGGGGGGGCCCTGACTGCAGCCTGCAGGAGTGTTCAGCCTACTGTGGCAGCCATGGTACCTGTGCCTCGGTGAGCTGTCCCCAGTCGTGTCCACCTAAGGTCCTGATCTGTGAAACCACTCCCAGCTCTGAGATGGGATCCTGCTCCTGCCTGAAGCTCCCTAGGCTCTAGCCACCCACTCTACTCTCCTTCCAGATGCCACCCAACCTTGACTCTAGCCCTGCTCTATGCCCACCTTCAGGCCTCATCTCCCACTCCATCCTCCCCCATATCCCCCCTCACCTGGGAGCACTGTCCTCTTTCCTCCCTCCTGTTCTGTGTGGCGTTGGGTTCCCTGCCATGTCTTTTGTCCTTTTACCCGGGACCTTGGCCCTGAGCCCTTGGCAACTAGATTGTGCCTTGGGCTGAGCATTGACCTCCATGCTGTCCTCCTACCTGTCTTCCTACCTGTCCTCTTTGTCTTCTTGCCTGTCCCTTTGTGGGCCCCTCCCTTTTTCTGCTGATCTTTGCTACTTCTCTGCCTTTTCTGATTGTGTCTCTGTGTGCCCTGTTTCTCTCCCTTTGTGTCTTTGCCCATCTCCTCCTTCCTATCTTTTTTTACCCCTCTGTCTCTTCCATTCTTTCCCTTCCTGTCTGTCTCTCTCCTTCTCCCTTTCTGTCCCCCCGTCTCTCTCCGCTTATTTCTCTCTGTGTATCTTCTCTCCGCTCTCTTTCTCTTCCTGCCTTTATGTCTCCTTCTCCTCAGCCCCTGGGACCATGCCGTTGTGAGCCTGGCTTTCTGGGACGTGCCTGTGATCTGCACCTGTGGGAGAACCAGGGGGCTGGCTGGTGGCACAACGTGAGTGCTGGGGACCCTGCCTTCTCTGCCCGTATTGGGGCAGCTGGTGCCTTCCTGTCCCCACCAGGGCTGCTGGCTGTTTTTGGAGGTGAGCTGATGGGTTGACTGAGTGGGGTCTGGAGGCCTGGCAGCCTGTGACCAGGGCTTAAGACCGTCAACCCCTCTACAGGCCAAGACCTCAACAAGGCCCTGGGTGACCTTGTCCTGTACAACTTCTCTGCCAACACCTGGGAGTGCTGGGACCTGAGTCCTGCCCCGGTATGGCCCCTCCCCTGTCTTGGCTAGAGGAACCTGTCCACCTGTCAGACCCAGCCAGGGCTCCCTACAATGACCCCATTACCCCGCATGCCCCTTACCCCCACAATTTTACATAGGAACCCGCTTCTGCCTTTGTCTGTCTCATTTTCTGTTTCTGGCTCATCTTTATTTTCTTGCTAGGAATTGAACCCAGGCCTTGCCCATGCTGGGCAAGCACTCTACCAGGAGTGCTGTTTGTCTCCTTGCTTCTTCCTTTTCTTACTGCGTTTCTTTGTCTCACCTTCTCTGTTTGTATTTTCTGTCTTTCTATGTCTGTCTCTCCTTTCCCTCTCTGCATATCCCTGTCTTTCTCTTTCTGTCTCTGTCTCACCATCTGTCTGTCTTTCTCTGTCTCTACATTTATGTCTCTGTCTGGCTCTGGCTCTCTGTGTCACCATCTGTTTCCCTCTCCATCTCTGTCTTCTTTTCTTTTCCCACAGGCTGCCCGTCACTCCCATGTGGCCGTGGCCTGGGCTGGCTCCCTGGTGCTGATGGGTGGTGAGCTGGCTGATGGCTCGCTTACCAATGATGTGTGGGCCTTCAGTCCTCTGGGTGGGGGCCGCTGGGAGCTCTTGGCACAAACTTCCTCCAGCTCCTCTGCGCCCCCAGGCCTGGCAGGCCATGCAGCTGCCCTGGTGGATGACATCTGGCTCTATGTGTCTGGTGGCCGCACCCAGCACGACCTCTTCTCCTCTGGCCTCTTCCGTTTCCGCCTTGACAGTACCAGTGGGGGCTATTGGGAGCAGGTGATCCCAGCAGGTGGGCGGCCCCCTGCCGCCACTGGCCACTCCATGGTGTTCCATGCTCCCTCCCGTGCCCTGTTGGTTCATGGTGGACACCGGCCCTCCACTGCCCGGTGAGTGACCTACCCCTGAACTTCTGGAACTTTAGCTTAACAGATTCCTGTGTTCATTTAGTCTCTCCTCCACTCATTCATTTATTACTCATTCGTTTCCTTACTCTCATACCTTCTCTGATCTTTTATTCAATCTCGTAGTTACTTTCTCCCCCATAGTTCCACTCGTTTATCCATTCGTTAAGGTCCTACTTAGTGTCCAGCCTTTGCCAGATTACGTAGGTAACTCAGAGATGAGCTAGACCTGGGTCCTGCCCACAGAGAGCACCGAGTGGCCAGTCTCCATCCTGGGTGTTCACAGAGCTCTTAAGAGCCCAGAGGAGGGAGAGAGGCCCTTCCTGCCCTGAACCCTTCTTGCCTCTCCCCTGTAGGTTTTCTGTGCGGGTCAACTCCACTGAGCTCTTCCATGTGGATCGTCGGGTGTGGACAACTCTAAAGGGTCGGGATGGGCTTCAGGGCCCACGGGAGCGAGCCTTCCACACAGCCAGTGTCCTGGGCAACTACATGGTGGTCTATGGTGAGGAGGCTCCCCAGTCCTGCTTGCCTTCCAGGGGCCTGAACCAACCCTTAACTGAGGCTCCCTGCATGGATGTCCCCACCTCCCCCAGGCTTGCCAGCTGTGCCCCTTTCCTCCTTTCCCAGGGGGCAACGTGCACACCCATTACCAGGAGGAAAAATGTTATGAAGACGGCATCTTCTTTTACCACCTTGGCTGCCATCAGTGGGTGTCAGGGGCTGAACTTGCCCCCCCAGGAACCCCTGAGGGTGAGTGGCCCCTCTCTTTCCCTGAGGGCTCCTGAGAGTCCCGTCCTCCCACCTCCTCACAGTGAATCTGTACTTGAACTATTGAGGTCCTTGTTGGATGACATCCTATTGGAGCTGGCCTTAGGAGGCAAGCCTGGGCTGGAGACAGGACTAGGGTATCATTACCATGGAGATGGGAGCATCAGTCAGCAGCACCGGACCTAGGTTTCAATTCAGGGCTTGCCATTTTTCCTGCTTCCCCAAGGAACTGCCCAGGAAGCAGTAACTTCTAGGCCACAGTGGACGAGTGGAAGAATGAAGATGGCTGGCTTCAACAGCCATCTGCACACAAACTGTCATTTAATCTCTGTGCCTCACTCTCCTCGTCTATGAAATGGGGATTATGAGAACGTTAAACTGTTAGACGGATGTGAGAGCATATTGAGATGGTGCATGAATTATGAAGAATGCTGTGAAGGGCTCAACATGTTTGTTTGTTTGTTCTTTCTTAAATTTTCTTTATTACTTTTTTCTTTTGTTTCCCCCTGTATTTTTCCTGATACTTTGTTTTTCTGATAGCAATGAGGGGCCTGCTATAGGACATAGGGCTCACTAGGGAGGGGGTGTGGAGCACCCTTCCAAAATCATTAGATCTTGGTTTTGAGATTGGGAAGAAAACCACAAGCTCTCTCCTCAGAAGATGCTAAATACACAAACTGGGAATATCTTTTCAGGAAACTCTGGACTCCCGGGGCCCATCTGTCCTCCCCTCCCTACTGAAAAGGAGACCAAGGACAGAGGACTGAGGCATGAGGAAGAACATAATACTTAGGGGCCAGGAAGGAAGAAGGGTCAGAAGGGAACCCTGTGTGACCATCAGGAGTAAAGCTCAGGCCTGGTGTTCAAGGCCCTTAGTGTGCCAGGGCTCTTCTACCTCTCCCTGTTCTTCCCTTCAGTCCCTTTACTTGGAGGATCAGAATGTGAAATTTCTGGAAGCCTCTTCCTTTTTCAAATTAGCAATTCCCTGGGAAAATTCCCATGTGTTTACAGGTCACATGGATCAGAGGAGGGTGCAGAGTCACCATTCACTGACCAGTTACCTTTCTGTCAGGACTCTTGGTTTTAAGTGACAGAAACCTGACCCAGTGGTATAAGCAGAAAAGAGAATGTTTTGGCTCACTTGGGTCACAACTCAAGGCTGGGCTGGAGTTAGGTGTTCACATCACAGTGTCTGCCATTCTTCCTCCATTTCTCAGTCTCTAGCTGTTTGCCTTTTGTAGATGGTTACTAATAGCTCTTGGATTTTATTCTACTCCCTTAAAATTCCTAGAGAATTTCTTTTTCCCAAGAATTGTTGGAACTGGGTCCTGTACCCATCCTTGAACTAGTTTCTGAGACTGAGGCCTGGGCTAAGACACTACTTTTGCCAGAGGCAGGGATAGCGCCACTCAAGTCTCTAGAATTAGGAATGGGAAAGGGTTATTTTCCAGAAGAAAATGGGGCTGTCACCAGAGGGGAGGTTGGTGCTGACAGATCTGGGTAGCTCTCCTTTACTCCCCATTTCCCAAAAGTGGGTTGGTGGTGCCATTTATAGAGGAAAAAACCGACTCAGAGAAGTTGAGTCTCCTTCCTAAAGCCACACAGCTAGTAGTTGAACCATGATTTGAACCCAAGTAAGTAATAGATTCAGGATTTGAACCCAACTCTTTCTGACCTCAAAAATCATGTTCTTTCTGAAAGATGATTTGGGCAGGGACATTGGGGTTCAGAGAAATGAGCGAATTATAACCAGTGTGAAGTCAGGCAACCTGGGAGGGTTTCCTTGGGCAGATGAAATTGAAGCAGCAACAAGAAGGCTGAGCCGAGTCCCAGGAGAGTCAAGGTAACCCTTGACAGGGAAGCCATGGAAATGGAGTTGGGGGTTTGGGCTCTCATGTTGTGGTTCTGTATCTTTCTAGGCCGAGCAGCACCTCCTAGTGGTCGGTACTCACATGTGGCGGCAGTGCTTGGTGGCAGTGTCCTGTTGGTGGCTGGAGGGTACAGTGGCCGGCCTCGTGGGGATTTGATGGCCTACAAAGTGCCCCCCTTCGTGTTCCAGGCACCTGCCCTGGATGTGAGCACTGGGGTGGTAGGGGAGAGGGTGGCTGGGTGAGGAGGTAGCATGGTTTCCATGGGTGAGAGAAAAAGTGTGGAGGGTTCCTCTGGGGGTAGGGGGATCCCTAGAGCCACGAGAGGAGGGACAGAATCCCTGGGGTTGAGGGAAGAGGAGCTAGAGGGTCTCTGGGCTGGGGGAGGAATGAAGGGTCCTTGTGGTGTTGAGCAATTAGGGGTCCCTGGGATGATCACAGTGAGCGAGGGGTTGGGTGGCAAGCCCCAGCTCTGAGCAGCTTCCTCCTCTGTCTCCACCCCCTCCCTACAGTACCACCTGGACTATTGTTCCATGTACACAGACCACAGCGTCTGCTCCCGAGACCCTGAATGCAGTTGGTGTCAGGGAGCCTGCCAAGCTGCACCCCCTCCTGGGACACCCTCAGGGGCTGTGAGTGACTGCCCTAACCCTTCTGTCCCCTATCAGAGAGACATGCCCTCAGCTTCCCTCTGCCTAAACCAAGTGGTCAGGGACCTTCCCCTGACTGGAAGACTTATTTTCACACCCAAGATCCTAGTTCCTGCCTACCTGTTAATCCCTGAACCTTTGTCTCCCCACTAACCTGATCCTTTGAGTCTTTGACCCTGTCCTGGGCTCCCCAGTGCCTGTCTTTGATAACCACATTCCAGCCCTGCTTTCAATTCCCCAATCTCCAATTTCCTGGCTCCTTATACCCAGGACCCTTGTATCTATAGCCCTTCCCTGTTCCCTTGAGCTCCAGTGGACACTGAACCCTGTCCCGTCCTGTCCTTGCAGTGTCCAGCTGCTAGCTGCCTGGGTCTGGGCCGCCTGCTGGGTGACTGCCAGGCATGCCTGGCCTTTAGTAGTCCCACAACCCCTCCCCGGTGGCCTGGTGCCCTGGGCTGGTGTGTGCACAATGAGAGCTGCCTCCCTCGACCTGGTGAGTGTCCAGGGCAGTGGGGAGGAGGGGTGGCAGAGCACCCTACACTGATCCCCCAACTCCACATACCCTTGTCCTCTCAGAGCAGGCCCGCTGCCGAGGGGAGCAGATCTCAGGCACTGTGGGCTGGTGGGGGCCAGCACCTGTCTTCGTCACATCTCTAGAGGCCTGTGTCACCCAGAGCTTCCTGCCCGGCCTCCACCTGCTCACCTTCCAGCAGCCACCCAATGCCTCCCAGCCTGACAAGGTGGGCAACCAGCTAGGTGCTCCGGGGGTGTTGATATTCCAGGGCCTAGGGTTTATTTTTTTTCAAGTGGATATTGGTGGTGGTGGTGGTGGTGGTGGTGGTGTGTGTGTGTGTGTGTGTGTGTGTGTATTGGTGGTGCTAGGGATGGAACCCAAGGCCTTGCACTTAGCTGAATGTGCACTTCATCTCTGAGTTACATCCCCTGCTGTAAATGGAGCTGTATCACCCTAAAAGTCTTTTCATTCAAAGGTCTGATTTACCTTATGAACTTAAAAAGAATATATATAGGTAGGTAGGGTGGGGCATGCCTGCAATCTCAGCTACTTGGGAGGGTGAGCAGGAGGATCACAAGCTTGAAGCCATGCTTGGCAATTTAGCAAGACCCTGTTTCAACATAAAAAATAAAAGGGGATGGAGGCTGGGGATATAGCTCAGTGGTGGAGTGCTTGTCTAGCAGTATGAGTTGCTGGGTTCAATCACCAGCACCGTGAACCAAACCAAACCAAACAAAATCCCAAATCACACACTAATAGAATGAATCATGTACTGTGTCCGTCATTTGGAACATTTAGGCCTAAGCTTGGAAAAACTTAGGTGTGAAGGTGGCATAGTGTGTCAGGGAAGAGGACCTGAAGGGGCCAGTCCTGGAGGTTTAATGTGACCTGGAGATGAGTGGGAGCTGGAGTCAAGTTGGGCTCTAGGACCCTGTTTGTCTGACATCCAAGTTTGAGTCCTGACTCTTCTCCCAGAAGGATGGTGGGCAAGCTGCCTAACCCCTGCCCCTACCTCATTTTCTTTTTTGCTAAAATGGGGAAGAAGTTTTCGTCGATCAGCCTTCTTTGGCTCTGATATGGCCTGGAAGGTGTGTGGACTTGGGATTAATCCAGAGAGGGACTCACATGTTCACCCCACCTCTGGCTGCTATAGGTCTCGATTGTCCGCAGTACAACCATCACCCTGACCCCCAGCGCAGAGACAGATGTATCCCTGGTCTACCGTGGCTTCATCCACCCGTTGCTGCCTGGAGGACCAGGTGGGCCGGGGGCTGAGGATGTGGCAGTGTGGGCCCGGGCCCAACGCCTACACGTCCTGGCCCGGATGGCCCGTGGCCCTGACACAGAGAACATGGTGAGGAAGCCTGAGACGTTTGCGGTGTGTTTTTGGTAAAGAGGGGCTTGAGGTGTGGTGCAGGGCATCTGTGGTTCCAGGGGAAGACTGGGGATGTGTCCTCAGAGGAGGAGGACAGCACTGGGGTTTTCAACTGTGAACAGATTTGAAGAAGGTGGGGACGGTTTGAGTTACCAGGTCAGACTCCCCTGGGAGGAGGTGGGTCACGGGGTGACTTGGAGGTTGTCAGGGTCTAGGGAAGAGGACCTGAAGGGGCCAGTCCTGGAGGTGTGGTTGGTGCCTGAGTAGTGCCACCTGCCACCTGCGCCATGTCGGGGCGCACTGCCTCTGAGGCCTTTATCCTCTTCTCAGGAGGAGGTGGGGCGCTGGGTGGCACAGCAGGAGAAGGAGACGAGGCGACTGCAGCGTCCAGGGTCTGCTCGCCTCTTCCCACTGCCTGGGCGAGGCCACAAGTACGCAGTGGAGATCCGGGGCCAGCTCAATGGCTCAGCAGGCCCTGGGCACAGTGAACTCACTTTGCTGTGGGATCGGACTGGTGTGCCAGGCGGCAGTGTGAGTGCCCAACCCAGCTTCTAACCTGAGTCCCTGGACTTTCTGAAGTCCATCCACAAACTCTTAATTCCCTGGATCCTGACCTCTGACTCTTTAACCTTTGGCCTCTGAACTCTGGACCTTACTTTGAACCCTCCTAGACCCTGACCTCTGCCCCAGAACCTGGCCCAATACCATATTTATATATATATATATATTCCTCCCCCCCCCCGCCCCCGTAATGCTTGGGGTGGAACCCAGGGCCTCAAGCATGCTAAACAAGTGCTCTACCACTAAGCTACACCCCAACCCAGGTCCCATATTCTGACCCCATCCACATTTTCTGACTCTTCCTGCCCTGACCCTTGCCCTCCATACATTGACTTCTTGTCTCTAGGGTCTCTGGGACTTGATCCTCATTTGCCTGTTGATTTTCTCTCCTGACTTTCTATTCTCTAAACCCTTAATTCCAGTTGTTAGTTCCAAATTCAGACCCTTTCCCGGAAGTTTGATTCCTGACCTTCATGTCACCTTTCCAGGAGATCTCCTTCTTCTTCCTGGAGCCCTACCGCTCCTCGGCCTGCGCCTCCTATTCCTCCTGCCTGGGCTGCCTGGCAGATCAGGGCTGTGGTTGGTGCCTGAGTAGTGCCACCTGCCACCTGCGCCAGGTTGGGGCACACTGCGAGGATGACGGGTCCGGCGGGTCCCTGCTGGTGCTAGTGCCTGCCCTCTGCCCACTCTGCGAGGAGCATCGTGACTGCCATGCCTGCACCCAGGTGCCCACCAGGCCCAGAGTGGGGATGTCAAGACTGAGGCAGCCAGAGTAGCCCACTGAGACAGGGCCCCTTGGAGCTGGCACGGGCAGCCAAGGGGACCTGGTGGTGAGGAGCAGATGGCTGGGGCAGTTGTCCTTTGTGTAAAGGGAAGAGCCAGGTGGAGAGTAGAGGAAATGGGCCTGGAAAGATGACCTGGGAGTCAGAATATGCCTTGTTGAAGGGACAGAAAATGCAGTTGATTCCCTGTCCCCAGAAGAGTCACTGTTCTAGTGACTGGCAGGGGAGACAGGGCTCCAGACTTCCAGCCTGCAACTCAGCATCAAGGGGAAAGTGCCTTCCTCTTTCTGTTGCCACCTCACCGCGCTCCACTGGCAGTTCTAGGACTTCTGCTGAGAAGTCCCAGAATCACATTTCATTGGCTCTGGTTGGGTTTTGCAAGCTCCTGATGAAGTCACTGGGATTGGGAGGGAGCGTGGCCCCTTGCCCACCTCTGGATCGCAAGGATGAATCTGCCCCACTGGGTCCTCATAGAAAGGTACTATTGCCCAAAGAAGGGTGGGTGCTGGTCAAGCAGAACAAACTTGTGGCTGAAGGGAAGGTGCAGAGGGGACAGCAGGAGAGGGAGGTGTTGCTTGTTGAGCGGTGATGGATGGATACCAGGAGCTCAGGGGAGTGGGCTGAGCTGAGCGCTGACTCTTTGTCCAACCCCCAGGACCCCTTCTGTGAGTGGCATCAGAGCACCAGCCGCAAAGGGGATGCGGCATGCAGTCGGCGGGGCCGGGGTCGGGGTGCCCTGAAGAGCCCAGAGGAGTGTCCCCCACTCTGCAGCCAGTGAGCTCAGCTGGTCCCAGGGAGTGGGTGGGTATGCGTGGGGGGCATGGGCTGGAGTGACATGGCCTCTGCTCCCGTCCTAGGCGTCTGACCTGCGAGGACTGCCTGGCCAACTCCAGCCAGTGTGCCTGGTGCCAGTCTACCCACACCTGCTTCCTGTTTGCCGCCTACCTGGCCCGGTACCCACATGGAGGCTGTCGTGGCTGGGACGACAGGTGCGGGCCTGGGGGTAGGGCTGATGGAGCGAGGGTTCAAGCTGGCAGAGGGCCCAGTCCCTGATCCCTCCCACACACCTGCACCCCACAGTGTGCACTCAGAACCAAGGTGCCGGAGCTGTGATGGCTTCCTGACCTGCCATGAGTGTCTGCAGAGCCACGAGTGCGGCTGGTGTGGCAATGAGGACAACCCCACGCTGGGACGGTGAGCACAGGTGGGGCCGGTAGGGTAGGACGCCTGGCTGTCCCTCCTCAGTGACTAACGGCCTCTGTTTCTCTGCCCCTTTGCCCTGTCCCGATCCTGTGGCTGCTTTTCCTTTTCCTGCTGCCTCCACCTCTGCTTTCCTCCCTCCTCCTTCTCCCCATTTCTCTTCCTCCTCCACTCCCCTTCTCCCTTGCCCTTCCCTGGTTTACTTTCTGCTCACTGTTCTGTGTCTGTCTCTTCTCTCTCCCTGTCACCTTTTCCTTTTCCCCTGTCTCTGGGCCCTGTCTCTATGTTCTTCTCTCCTTCAATCTCTCTCCCCACAGGTGCCTACAGGGGGACTTCTCCGGGCCCTTGGGTGGGGGTAACTGCTCCCTGTGGGTGGGGGAGGGCCTGGGGCTGCCTGTGGCTCTCCCTGCCCGCTGGGCTTATGCCCGCTGTCCAGATGTGGATGAATGTCGCCTGGGCCTGGCACGGTGTCACCCGCGGGCAACCTGCTTAAACACACCCCTCAGCTATGAGTGTCACTGCCAGCGTGGCTACCAGGGTGATGGCATCACACACTGCAACCGCACGTGAGTGAGGCATGGGTTGCTATGGAGATATCGCTTCAGGACTGGGGCTGGGAGGTGGAGGAAGCCATCCTGGTGCTGGGCTCCCTCCTGTGATTCTAGTATCTCTAGTTAGCCTGGGGGTTTTACCCTGTAGACTAGGACCTCTTTTAAGTGGCAGGGTTCCCAAGGTAACCCTAGTTACTATGGAAACAGGACACTCATAGACAATGGGCTATAACCTTTAGCGTTGCTGTGGAGATGGAGGAGGACCCAGTTGAAAGGGAGTTTTTACAGTGCTGATATGTGGTTACTATGGAGACAAGCCTCACCACGTGTAATGAAGTTACTGTGGAGACTGGGTCACTCAGGACAGTGGAAACTGGCAGCCATTTGTGATAGTGTTCTGGTGGGTGGGATGAGGGGGATGCTTTGGGAGTCCTGGGCCTGCTCATTCCCATGTGGTCCCAGGTGCTTAGAGGACTGTGGCCATGGTGTATGCAGTGGACCCCCAGACTTCACCTGTGTATGTGACCTGGGCTGGACATCTGACTTGCCCCCACCCACGCCTGCCCCAGGGCCCCCTGCCCCTCGCTGCTCCCGAGATTGTGGCTGCAATTTCCATAGTCACTGCCGCAAACGGGGGCCTGGCTTCTGTGATGAGTGCCAGGGTGAGCAGCCCTTATCCAAAGACCCTGGGATGGGTTTGGGGGGTTCCAACTTTGTCTTCTGTGAGTGGGCTTTGGTCTCCCTGCATGCATTTCTGGGTCCCTCTGCCCATTTACCTGCTCCTGACCCAAACAGTCTTCAGTGCCACTGTCTTTCTGGTTGGGCTCAGTCCCCCTTTTGGGACTTGCTATTTCTCTCCCAGTCAGGGGCCTTGGTTTCATTCCTTTGATGTGAGGCGGGTGGGATCAGTAATCCTCTGAGCCAGTTAGTCTGGGCCCATTTCTGTCCTTATCCCTGACTTTGTGTCCCGTCTGCTGCGGTCTTCACAGACTGGACGTGGGGGGAGCACTGTGAACGGTGCCGTCCTGGCAGCTTTGGCAATGCCACAGGCTCAGGAGGCTGTCGGCCCTGCCAGTGCAATGGTCATGGGGACCCACGCCGTGGCCACTGTGACAACCTCAGCGGGCTCTGCTTCTGCCAGGACCACACAGAGGGAGCCCACTGCCAGCTTTGCTCACCAGGCTACTACGGGGACCCCCGGTGAGCCAGGGGCCAGCAGACTTTGAGTAGGGTGGGCTTAGGGACACAGTGGGCCGGGGCAGGACTGGTCTGATTCTGGCTCTCCTCTTCCCCAGGGCTGGTGGCTCCTGCTTCCGGGAATGTGGGGGACGAGCTCTCCTCACCAACGTGTCCTCAGTGGCTCTGGGTTCCCGCCGGTTTGGGGGACTGCTGCCTCCAGGTGGTGGGGCTGCAAGGGCCGGGCCTGGCCTGTCCTATTGTGTGTGGGTTGTCTCAGCCACTGAGGTGCTACAGCCCTGTGCCCCAGGGACCCTGTGTCCCCCACTCACCCTTACCTTCTCCCCTGACAGCAGCACCCCTTGCACGGTGAGTACCGAAGGGACTAGGGTTCAAGCCAGAACCATGCCCTGCCCCGACCCCTGCCCTGCCCAGACTTCAAATCCCAAGCTGTTCCTTAGACTGCCCAGCCCCTCTTCCTAAGCCTACAGGTCTTCCCATTTCCCAGTTCTCTTCATGTTTCCTGAAATCCTTTCCCCCATCCTCCAGATCCTCAGACTCCCCTTCCCTAGACCAGGGATGGTAATTATTAAACCTGTGTACCAATTCTGATTGTTTGGTGGTGGCTGCCGGGAGCTATGTATTGAGAAAGAGGCTCAAGGCAGGAGTGGCCAGTCAGCTAGCCATGTCTGCTTTGAAATGGCATTGGGAGCGGTGGTCTCCATGCTGCAGTTTGACATTTGCCCTGAATGTTCAGACAGCCCCTGTCAGTCTCAGATTGCCCTCCTGTCCTGAGGCCTTCCTCCTCCTAGACCCAAGTGCACTTTTTCTTCACCTCATGTTCCTCTAACCCTTGACTCTACACCCCTCCAGCTGAGCTACGTCCTGGCCTTTGATGGATTCCCACGCTTCCTGGACACTGGTGTTGTCCAGTCGGACCGTAGCCTCATAGCTGCCTTCTGCGGCCAGCGGCGGGACAGGCCCCTCACTGTGCAGGCCCTGTCTGGTATGGGGGCTGGGGAAGTAGGGTCTCTTTGTGCTGGGCTTTGTATCCTTTGCTCCTGCATTTGTGATCTGATTGGGCTGAGGATCCAGGTTCAGCCCAGGGACTGTTGCTGACTTTGTGGGTGACACAGTCCCTTGCCTGGAGGGTGGCGCAGTTCCTCTCCATTTCTGGGCCCCAATTTTTTCAGTGGAAAATAGAGAGGATTTTGCAGGCTGTGCTGGCTCTGGAGAGAGGGGCTGAGCAGGGCATGTGTGTCTTTGGGACACAGAGAATGTGGCTGAGCATCTCCTTAGCCTAGTGATTCTCAAAAGGGGTGATTTTTTTTTTTTTAAGTTGTCAGTGGACCTTTATTTATATGCAGTGCTGAGATTTGAACCCAGTGCCTTGCACATGCTAGGCAAGTGCTCTACCACTGAGCTACAACCAGTCCTAGGGGTGATTTTTGTTGCCCAGGGAATATATCATAACATTTAGGTAGGTATGTTTTAGTACAGGGATACTTTATCACTAAGCTACATCTCCAGTCCTTTTTATTTTTAGTTTTTATTTTTCGTTTTGACAGGGTCTCACTAAGTTGCCAAGGCTGGCCTCCAACTTGCAATCCTCCTTCCTCAGCCTCCCCAGTTGCCAGGATTATAGCATATACCACCAGTTCCAGCTTCTACAGATATTTTGACAGTCATGATTAGGGGTGCTATAGGCATCTAGTGGGTGGAAAGCAGAGATGGGGCTGTTAGGACAGCCTCTATGACAAAGAACCACCTAGGACTGAGAGGTTGAGAAATTGCTGAATGGATGGGGATGCGCTGGAGAGGATTGGTTGCCTCAGGCAATTAAAGAGCCAGAGTTTGGAAATGCTTTCTTCCTTCTTGTGAGTCAGAGGCTGGTGCTGGAGGCCAAGAGAGAGATCTACTTGACCTGATGGAAATGAACCCCAGGCTTCCCCAGTGACGCCCATAGAAATGAGAGGATTTCATTGTGCCCAGCAGATATTTCCAGAACACCCACACTGAGCTCACCTGAGCTCTACACGGTGTAGCCGAGAACAGGGACATAGGCACTGCCTTCAAGAACCTGGGGAGGCAAGGGGGTGCCCAAACACAGCATTAGACTTAGCATAGTAACTCTCTCCTGAGGCTGGGAAAAGGAGTGGCACTGGCCTGGCTGGGGCTGGAGCTAGGGAGGACTTTTGTGTGGGGTGAGTTTGGCTGGAGGTGGGAAGCTGGAGGCATGGTGGGAGCACCTTCTCCAGGTGGAGGAGTAGCAGATGCCAAGTCCCCGAGAGCAGGATGGTGGGCCAGGCTGACGCTAGGGCATACTGGATGAGAAAGTGGGAGGTCCTGAGGTCAGGGTTCTGCAGGGCCTTAGGCTCCAGAAGGAATCTCTTAAAAAATACAACTTTATTGAGGTGTATTTTACATATCATATCTTGTAATTAATTTCTGTTTCCTACTTATGGCAAACCTGCTAATCTTTATAAGTCTTACCTAAGAGTAGTGGGAGCTGTAGAAGGTTTAGAACTTGCCTGTGATGGGGTCAAAATTCTTGTTTTTAAGAATTGCATGGGGGGCTGGGGTTGTGGCTCAGTGGTAGAGCGCTTGCCTTGCATGCATAAGGCACTGGGTTGATCCTCAGCACCACATAAAAATAAATAAAATGAAGATATTGTGTCCATCTACAACTAAAAAATATATATATTAAAAAAAAAAAGAATTGCATGGGCTGCTGGGAGAGCAGAGTGTAGGGCAAGCAGGAAGACAGTGGGGAGATGGCACTGATGTCCAGATGAGATGCGATGTTGTCTTGGACAGCCGCTGAGAAGGTGGCAAGAAGTAGGTTAATATGAGAGATTTAGGTTTTATTTTTATTTTTAATTTTTATTTTTTTGGTGCCTGGGATTGAATCCACTGCCTTGTGCGTGCTGAACACACGCTGTACCACTGAGCTACACCCTTCACCTGAGATTTAGGTTTTAAGGTGGATGGAACTTGATGGGTTGGTCAAGGGACGGGCGTACAGAGAGACCGTAAACCACGGCAGTGACTGTACATGACCAGGGTACCTCCCTGCCTGGGTGCTCTGGGTTTTCTCCATGCCTGGGGGTGGAGCAGTGTCCAGAACACGTCCTCTCTCTCCACAGGGCTGCTTGTGCTGCACTGGGAAGCCAATGGCTCCTCGTCCTGGGGCTTCAATGCCTCAGTGGGCTCTGCCCGTTGTGGGTCAGGGGGCCCAGGGAGTTGCCCTGTCCCCCAGGAGTGTGTGCCCCAGGATGGGGCTGCAGGTGCTGGGCTCTGCCGGTGTCCCCAGGGCTGGGCTGGCCCACACTGCCGCATGGCTCTGTGTCCTGAAAACTGCAATGCCCACACTGGGGCCGGGATTTGTAACCAGGTACAGGTGGGACAGGGTCAGCCAAGTGGGACGGGTGGTGACCAGGACTCCCCTGAGCCGCCTTTTGCTGTCTCCAGAGCCTGGGTGTGTGCATCTGTGCTGAGGGCTTCGGGGGCCCCGACTGTGCCACGAAGCTGGATGGCGGGCAGCTGGTCTGGGAGACCCTCATGGACAGCCGCCTCTCAGCTGTGAGTTCTGGGTACCACCTCTCTGAGGAAATGCCACACAATCTGTCTTGTGGATCATTTTTCCAACCTGCTTTCCTGGCCACTTCAGACTGTCCACCCATGCCTGACACTGTTCTGACCTTAGCCTGACCCCTGATACCTCTGCCCCCACCTCCAGGACACTGCTAGCCGTTTCCTACACCGCCTGGGACACACTATGGTGGAGGGACCTGATGCCACCTTGTGGATGTTTGGGGGCCTGGGCTTGCCCCAGGGGCTTCTGGGAAACCTGTACAGGTGAGGACTGTGCTGAGGAGGTGGGATACCTGAAATAAGAGAAGGTTACCCTAGGGATTGCTGAGATGTCTGTCATCCAAGAGTCACCTCAAAGGAATATAGAAAACCTCTAAGGTGAGGGACACTCAAAAGATTCTGGGACACTCATCACAGGCAGCTCACCTAGGACTGGAATACCCTTTGGGTGGTGCTCCCCAGGAGATGATAAGGTAACTGTTATAAAGATCACCCCAAGGGAGGCTGGGGCATCTGCCAGGTAGGGTCACTCTTAGGGTTGCTGGGTTGATTGTACAGCGAGGCTGCTGTTCTGCATCTTGGCCCCAGGTACTCGGTGAGTGAGCGACGGTGGACACAGATGCTGGCTGGAGCTGAGGATGGAGGCCCAGGCCCAACACCCCGCTCCTTCCACGCAGCTGCCTATGTGCCTGCTGGGCGTGGTGCTATGTACCTTCTTGGGGGACTCACAGCTGGGGGTGTCACCCGAGACTTCTGGGTCCTTAATCTCACCACCCTACAGTGGCGGCAGGAGAAGGTGAGCACCTGTCTCCATCCCCCAGGCAAAGAGGGCCACAGCAGCTCTTGTAAGCTTTCCACCAAAGGAAGCCATCTCCCAGAGTTTCAGCAGGAGTCCCCAAGCTGAACTGCACTTGCTGTCTTGGGTTACATTGTAGTCGCAAGCCAATCTCTGGCCACAGGCTTGTGATGCTTTGGCTTATGAGGCTGGAACACAGGCTCACCCGAGAAGAGAAGCAGGGGCTTCCCACAGGCACACCAGGCTGCTTGGGCCTGGAGAAGTGGATGAAGAGTGGGCAGAACTGACCAGAGTCTGCTGCACACCTGCCAGGGCTCTGTTTTCTTAGAAGGTCAAGGTCTGACCAGCCCCAGGAGCTCACTCCCTCCTTAGCAGTTCAGAGGGAAGGGACTGTGGGACTGAGTCTTGTTTCTATCCACAATGTAACTCCAACTTCTGGCCCCCTTGATGACCTTGACCCTTTATCCCTCAGGCCCCTCAGACCGTGGAGTTGCCAGCCGTTGCTGGTCATACTCTTACTGCCCGCCGAGGCCTGTCTCTGATCCTGGTAGGCGGTTACTCCCCTGAAAACGGTTTCAACCAGCAGTTGCTTGAGTACCAGCTGGCGACTGGCACCTGGGTGTCTGGACCCCAAAGCGGGACACCTCCAACAGGTGGGGCTGGGGCTGGGCTTTGCGTAGGCTGTCCGCTCCCATACTCTGGTTGCTGCCCACTGTACCCTTGTTATTTCCCTTCCCGGACCCTAACCTCATCCAGAATCTCAGGAAACCATCTCTGGTGATGTTCAGTTTCTGTTTAACTCTCCCCCACTTCATGATGACCTGCCCACCTCCTGCCCATTGTGGCCATTCTCTCCCCCCATCCCCAGGTTCTAAGATCACTGTCCCTCAGGGGCTGTCCTTTCCCTATCATGCTTTTACATGCTTTTATCATTGTCCCCTGGACGTTCTGTCACCCTGTCTCCCTCCTATGAGCTGTTCATAATCACCCAACTGTTGCTTTCTCTCTTCCCTTTCTCCATGTCGCTATTGTCCTTTAGAACCCAAGGAGAGGTAGGGGTTGAGAAGGATTCCTTGGTCTCTGGCTTCAGGGTGTGGTGGGGTAGTGGTGTGGTCACCAGAAAGGGAGCCCAGGAGGTGGGGGGGCATTGCTGGTCAGCCTTTCTCTGCCATCTCTGTGGCCATTCTGCCCCCCTCCAGGTCTCTATGGTCATTCTGCGGTCTACCATGAGGCCACCGACTCCCTGTATGTGTTTGGGGGCTTCCGCTTCCACGTGGAACTGGCAGCCCCTTCCCCAGAGCTCTACTCCCTGCACTGTCCTGACCACACCTGGAGCCTGCTGGCCCCTTCTCAGGGGGCAAAGGTCAGGAAAAATGGTCCAGATAGATGACTATGGGGAAGGAGGTGCCCAGGGACTGGCTTCCTCCTCAATTCCAGCCTCCCTTCCTTTCCAGTCCCCTACACTGAACCGTAACATCCTTAGATCTCCTCTTTTTCCATCCCTGATTTGGAGGAAAGAATCCTCTCCAGGAGGTCAGAGGCATGGGTTCTGCCCTTTCTCTGCCCTGACTTTCTGTGTGGCCCTGGCAGGTCCCTTCCTCTTCCTGGGCCTCCAGGCTATAAAAAGTAGAACTGGGACCCCTAGTTCTTCCTGCCTTACCAGGTCAAGGAGGTGGGTGTGGGAGAATAAGGAACCTTCTGTGCTGGTAGGAACAATGGCTTGTGCAGTTTCTAAGTCCCTCAGGGCAGGGAGAGGCAAAAGAAGGCACTCCAGGGAGCCTCAGGCCCTCCAGTGGCAGGAATGTTGTTGTTCATCTTAGGGGGTCTGAGCCAAGTCCCTGGGGATGACTGGGGGAGCTGGTGGGGGGTAGGAAGGGAAATTCAGGGGTGGCAGGTGGGGGGATGGAGCACATGGAACAAGGGACAGGGCTCTGACAGGCCATCCCTACTGTGTGTTTCCCCAATAGCCCCGTCCCCGACTTTTCCATGCTTCAGCTCTGCTAGGGGACACTATGGTGGTCCTCGGTGGGCGCTCAGACCCTGATGAGTTCAGCAGCGATGTCCTGCTCTACCAGGTCAACTGCAATGCCTGGCTTCTGCCCGACCTCACCCGTAAGTCCCCTTTGATCTCCCTGGGAGAGTGGGGAACACCCTGGAGGAGGCTTGTCCCTGTCCTGGGACCCCCCACTCATTAGAAGTCAATCTGATTTCCTGGGACTCACCAGCAAAGCACCCACCCCCCATATAATCTAAAGACCATGGGGATGCTCTCTTTTTTTTCCCTTAGAAAATTTACTTTTTATTGTGACTGTAAAAGTAATAATATTCATTGTATATAATTTATAAAACAGGAAGGGAAAAAACACCCAGAATCCTACTCTTTAGAGAGAACCCCTGTTGGATGCGGGGAGTTTCCTCCCAGGCTTTGCTGTTTATGGGTTAGAAGTGGGCTTTTTTTTTTTTTTTAACCATTTATTTTTTAGTTTTAGGTGGACACAATATCTTTATTTTACATTTATGTGGTGTGAGGATTGAACCCAGTGCCTCATGCATGCTAGGCGAGCGCTCTACCACTGAGCCACAACCCCAGCCCCTAGAAGTGGGCTTATATCTTGCCCTTTTTTCTCTTTTCTTTGCCATGCTGGAAATCAAGCCCAGGCCTCACTCATGCTAGCCAAGTGCTCTACCCCCAGCAGCACCCCAGCCCTTGTATTTCACTTAGCAGAGGGAGTGACTGTGTGTGCTTCTGGGCCTGTCTCCTTTCCTTTTTGCTTCTTTTTCTGACCCTAATGCACTTTTTCTCTTAATCTACCCTTCCTACTATTCTCTCTCTCTCTCTCTCTTTTGAGAATTAAAAAAAGAAAACAAACAAACAACAAAAAAAAAAACCCTGCTAGGCGTGGTGGCGCACACCTACAATCCTGGCTGCTCAGGAGGCTGAGGTGAGAGGATTGCAAGGTTGATTGCAGCCTGGGCAATTCAGTGAGACCTGCTTTCGAAGCAAAAACTAAAAAGAGCTGGGAAGGTAGCTCAGTGGTAAAGTTCCCTGCATTCAATTCAGTACCACACAAAACCAACCAGCCCACAAAAAACTGAGGTGAAATCTGTGTAACATAAAACTCCAGATAGGACTGGAGGGGTAGCTCAGTGGGAGAGTGCTCGCCTAATATGTGCAAGGCCCAGGGTTCAATTCCTAGCACCACAAA
The DNA here is from genome assembly GCF_001458135.2 of Marmota marmota marmota. NCBI lineage: Eukaryota > Metazoa > Chordata > Mammalia > Rodentia > Sciuridae > Marmota > Marmota marmota. The sequence continues at coordinate 6,591,636 of NW_026000205.1, forward strand.
AATAGGTCAATAAAAATGATCAACTCCTTGGCATTTAGAGCCATTGCAGTGTTGCTCAGCCACCACCTCCCGCGCGGTTCCCAAACATTTTCCTCTGCCCTTGTCCTCCCTGGCGGCCTTTTTCTGTTTGGTCGGCCTTTCTCTTCCTCTCTCTTGCTGTCTGTTTGTCCTTGTCTGTCGCTTCACTGCCTTTCTCCTTTGACCCTCCCTGCCTTTTCCTTCTCTGGGTGTCCCTCCTTGACTGACCTCTTGGGTGGTCTCTTTGAACACCCTATCTTTCCTCAGGCCCAGCCTCTGTGGGACCCCCAATGGAGGAGTCTGTGGCCCACGCGGTGGCAGCAGTTGGGAGCCGCCTGTACATCTCTGGGGGATTTGGTGGAGTGGCCCTGGGCCGCCTACTGGCACTGGCCCTGCCCCCTGACCCCTGTCGCCTGCTGCCCTCACCCGAAGCTTGTAACCAGACTGGAGCCTGCTCTTGGTGTCATGGGGCCTGCCTTTCCGGGGACCAGGCCCATAGGTAACCACAGTGACCAAGAGCCCATTGTAGGTAGTAGTGGTTCCTGTTGAGGGTAACTGCACCATGGGCTGGGAGGGGACCTCAGGAGAATATTGATGTGGTTCAGGGTACTGGCTTTCATGTGGGAAAGTGGGTGAATCATCACTGGTGGGGCAGCCTGAGCCAGCTCCAGCCGGGAGCCTTGTTTGTGGGCTCGGGTCTCATTCTGGAGGAGCTGGTTCTGAATTGAGCCTAAATGAAGGATAACAGTTTAGAGCAGCAAAGTCTAAAAGCGGGCTCTGTGTGGCATGTTTGGGAGATAATCTGACCTGAGGGAGAGTGAGACTGACAGGGTGAGTGGGGTCATCCCAGAAAGGGCTTCCACTGCCTGACTGAGGCACTGGGCTCTGTCCAGCTCCACAGTCCCTTACCTGAAGTTTGGGATCCAAACATTTCTGCAGGCCCAGGGGTTCATAAATTCGCTCCAGCTCACTCATTTGGCTGCTGGATTATCCTGAACTGACTCAAAGCTATTTGTGGGCTTTGTTTGTCCCAAGAAGTGTATCATTACATTAACTGCAGGAATATTAATGGGTTTGATTATTGGGGGTGGGAGAAGCACCTGTGTGTGTAATAGTGGGAGCACCCACTGATTTTTTAAAACCTGGAAAATTCTAAAACCTATGCGCCTCCAAGGATTTAGGGGAAGGGATTGTGGATCTGCACTGTGGGCAGCGGGGAGCCATGGAGGGTTTGAACAGGAAGGGGAGGTCAGGCCTGGGCAGGGAGATCCCTGGAGCTGTTGTGAGAGGTGGAGTAATGAAGAGAGGCAGCAAGGGGACTCAGGTGCTGGCTGTGGGGAGAGGAAGAGCCCTGAATTGGGCAAGGGCCTGTAGGGAAGGGGAGAGGAGATGGTCAGAGAAAAAAATTCAGGAAGCAGAGGGCTCAGTGGCTGAAGGGGCAGGAGGGCGTGGGGTATTTTCTGATATTGCTGGCCAGGGTGACAGGTGAAAGTGATACCATCTGTCACAAGTGGTGGGGAGGACAAGGATCGGGAGGCCTGTGCAGGGTCCATCTCAGGATACGGTATGGGGGAACAGTAGGACCACATCCAAGAAGCCGAAGGATGGGCCTGGCTGAGTATGTGAGCCACACCTCATGACCTCCAGGTTAGGCTGTGGAGGTGCCCCCTGCTCCCCAATGCCTCGATCCCCAGAGGAATGTCGACGACTCCGGACCTGCAGTGAGTGCCTGGCCCGCCATCCCCGCACCCTACAGCCTGGAGATGGAGAGGTGAGTGGCTTGTGCAGGGAATAGCAAGGAGTGGCAGGTAGAGGGGCAGGAGGTGGAGATCTGTGGCCAGCTGTCCAGGGTCTCGGGAACCACTGAGCCCTTCAGCAGTGATTGGATGGGAAAGACTGTCAGAAGGGGAACTGAGAGCCCTGCAGACCCCACCAAGCCTGCCTCCTCCTCCAGGCATCAGCCCCCCGCTGTAAGTGGTGTACCAACTGCCCCGAGGGTGCCTGCATTGGGCGCAATGGGTCCTGCACCTCAGAGAATGACTGTCGCATCAACCAGCGAGAGGTCTTCTGGGCCGGAAACTGCTCAGAGGCGGCGTGTGGGGCTGCTGACTGTGAGCAGTGCACCAGGGAGGGCAAGTGCATGTGGACACGGCAGTTCAAGAGGACAGGTGAGCCTGAGGGCTTGGGGGCCTGCACTCCCAGGTCTGAGGGAGGAAGCCTGGGCCTGGACCCCTGGCCCTGAGGCAGGAGGGCTGGGGGCCAGACTGAGTTCTAATCTGTGTCCTCTACCCAGGGGAGACACGCCGCATCCTCTCAGTGCAGCCCACCTATGACTGGACATGCTTCAGCCACTCTCTGCTCAATGTGTCTCCAATGCCCGTGGAATCATCACCCCCACTGCCCTGCCCCACCCCCTGTCACCTCCTGCCCAACTGCACCTCGTGCCTGGACTCCAAGGGTGCCGACGGGGGCTGGCAGCACTGTGTCTGGAGCAGCAGCCTCCAACAGGTACTACCCCTTGCCTCTCTGCCCTCAGTGGGTTTTCTTTCTCCCCTGTCCTCCTCCTTCCATCTCCCTGGCTGTAGCCCCGCCATGCCTTCTTCCTCCTCACACCACCTCCTTCCCTCTTACACATTCTCTGCTGTTTTCTGTGCCTCCTTCCTGGACTCCCCAGCCCCTGTGTCTCTCCATTGCTCATTCATGGTCTCCTCTCCGCTTTCTTTCTATAACTGTCGTTTCATGCCCCCTCAACCTCCCTTTTCTGCTTTCCTGCTCCATCTGTCTACATTGGGAGCTTCTGGTTGCAAGAAATGCTGCCCCCCAGCTGCTTTCGTAATAAGGAGGTGGGGTGTTCAGTAGAACAAGAAGTATTGCTGCTCTCTGGCTCTTGGGCCACACTGCCTGTGGTCTCAGTGATTCTCCATACATCTGTGTCCTTCGATTTCCTTCAGCTTCATCATCAACAAACAGGGCCTCAGTCTATATACTTTCTCATAGGGCCCTCTCATGATGAGTTTGCTTACATTTTCAAGGGGAAACTCTGACCCAGCTTGTGAGGCAGGTGTCCAGCTGTGGTCCACTGAGACATGGCTGGGGAGGGCCGGGAGCATGTGGTTCCAATGGGGCAGGGCAGGTGAGAGCTAGTCTGTATTCTTGGGTTGGAGGGGTGATTGGTGTGGGCAAAGCAAGCACCATGTGTCCAGGAAAGCCTGTCCCTTGATTGCCCAGCACATCCTCTCAGCTTCCAGAAAGTTCATTCCAAAGATGCCTTCACCAAGTGTGATTTAGCTGTCTCAGGTACAAAGGTGTTTGCCTCCTACTCCACCCCAGTGGGGGACAAGACAGATTCACCTTCCACCATCATCTCTAGTAGGAAATGAGTCTCTGATTCCCCCTAACATCTGTTCCTCATTCACACCTTGATTGTGCAAGACCCAATAGAGTCCTGCCTCCTCGTTGGCCACAGCCCACGAGCTGGTGATCACCTCAGCCACCACCCTCTCACCTTGGACAGCAGAGCAGGGAAAATGGGACACTTACCATTAGAACTTCCATTTTGAGAGGTGACAGTAATATCCAACCTGTTCCAGCCCAGGAGGTCAGGGTGTGTAGGACCTCAGGCATCTATGGCTAGATGCCTGCAAGTGGCATCTTGGCTCATTTGTCTTGTGATCACGGGCTAAGGTTCCAAGCTCAGGGTCCAAGCTCAGCTGGGCCTGGGTTTAAATCCAACCTTGTCACTTTCCAGCTGTTTGACTTTGATTGAGTGACTTGTCCTCTCTTAAATCTCAGTGAGTAATGGGAAATGGGAATCATTATCGACAGCTTATTCCATAAGGAGGTCATATCAGTTAAGTAGGAGAATTTACTTAGAGCACAGAACAGTACCTGCCATCCAGTAAGGAGTCATAGCTAGTTACTGCTGCTGGTGTAATGAGCACTGGTGGGAGGACTGATCTACTGTCCTGAGTTCTACCCACTAGGAGGATTCTTTACCTCCATGTCAGATACTCCCAGAGGATACCCGTGAGGGTTCCTCAGAGGACTATCAGTGTGGCAGAAGGTCAGAGGACCCTCTGGTGTTGGTCTGCTGCAAACAGAGGCCCTTTGCCTTCAAACCTGAGGTCCTGGCAGTACAAGGCCTCCCCAAATATTCTTGAGATTTCTATAATTTGTCTTTGTGGGGATTTTTGGGACCAGAAGGCAACACCTGAGCATCTGCTGTCTCACACAGCTCCCCCAGCCCCTCCCAGTTCCTCCATACCCGCTAGGCTTAGATGCCTGAACAGCCCAGGCAGCTCAGGAGATGAGGAAGCTCCAGGCAGGAGGCAGGAGGATGTGTGGGGCCTGTGAATTGGAGGGACAGCCTGTCCACGAGCCAGGCAGCACAAGGTTGATGCTGTGTGTGAATACAAGGGGACTTTTGTCTGATATGATTTCTATGAAATCTCCTAGCTTTAAGATGTTGGCTCAGATCTTTAAAGAACATCCCCCACATAGGTCAAATATCCCCACATAGGTCAATAGCTGTGGGCTCTAAACCTGTTATGATTTGTTCAGAGACTGCCAGATTCGAACTATTTGCATTGTTCTCTGTAATGGCTTTAACCTCACCCATGGCAGGCAGCTGAGTGCTCTCCTCCCTGGCCTGGCTCCTTCCCTCCTCCCTCCTTCCCTCCCCCCCTTCAATAACTTCATTATCGAGCACCTTGCACTTTGCTAATCCATGGTGTATGTCAACAGGCAAGCTGGGATTGTCTCTGGAACTTACTGTTCACCTATTCTTTCTAGGAACACAGGAAATGCAGGGTAGGTTGTTGGGCCTTATTGTTCGCCGCTAGGAAGGTCACAGCGGGAAGTTCTGAAGTGCTTTTCAGGACCCAGGACTCTCATTGCCTGCTCCTGGATTGCCCCACCATCTGCCAGTGCACGCACTAAATTTAGATCTGGAAGCCCAGCCTGGTAGAGAATATTTTTGAGATTTTTTTTTTTTTTTAACAAGAAAAAGAACACGCAGGATTTATTACATGCCTTAGGCATGGCAGTATTAGACTCCTTGGCAGAGAGTCTGCCTCTGGCAGTTCCGCAAGACGCGGCTCCTGGCAGGCCCAACCCTCAGTGCGCTCAGAGCTCTGACCACGGCAGCCAGGTTTTCTATTTCAGGATTGCAAGGCTGCTTTTGCTTTTTCTTAAGTGCTTTCAGGCAGCCAGACGGGATAAATGTCTTCCCTCGTCTACTTCACTTAGGGTCTGTGCAGTAAATAAAAAGTGTATAAACCCAGGAAGTTCCCAAGGGTCTAAACCTCACTGTGCACACTGTCTGGGTCCCCACACAGAGTGAAGGCTTCTGAATCGCTGCCGGGCCCCTCATCCAGGACTCGGCCTCCCAGCTGGGAGGGGAGGACCTTTTTGCCTTGCAGCCAGGACCACATTTGTTCTAAGCAACTGTGGTTCATGGCCCTGCTTCTGACCCTCTTCTGTTTGATCCTGGGTGGTTTCCTTCAGAGCTACCAGGAACAGAAGCACCTGAGCTGGGTAGGGAAGAGGAACTTGCTGCCCCAAGACAGTGGTACCTTTAGGACATGGGATATAAGGTCCACGCTGCCCCCTCCTCATGAGGGGCTGGGAATGGAGCCTGGAAAACTGCCTCTCCCTCTGCCTCTCCTGTCTTTGGGATACGAGGTCTCGTCTCCATCTCTCTGGCTACTGCCTTCTGTGTCCTGTTCATTTGGTGTGTTTTCTGCTCATCCAGACGTCCTCCAGCCCCAAATGTTCCCCCAGCCCAAGTCTATGTGATCTCCCACTTCCTCTGACCTCCCGGCCCCACTTCCAGTCCTGATGTCTAGTTACAAAGGCTTGAGTGAGAACACGTGATGGCCCAGCTAATGTCCTGGGCTGACTGTGGCCAGGGAGGGGGGAAACTCAGAGAAGAGGTGCTGTCCTGGGAGAGCGCCACAGTGTTTGATTTTCTTTCTCTGCCTCTCTCTCCCCATCCCCATGTCTCCTTCCTGAACAGTGTCTGAGCCCTTCCTACCTGCCCCTGAGATGTATGGCTGGAGGCTGCGGGCGGCTGCTCCGGGGCCCCGAGAGCTGCTCCCTGGGCTGTGCGCAGGCAACCCAGTGTGCCCTTTGTCTGCGGCGCCCTCATTGTGGCTGGTGTGCCTGGGGGGGCCAGGATGGGGGCGGCCGCTGCATGGAGGGTGGACTCAGCGGCCCCCGTGATGGTGAGAAGGGTATGGGAGCCAGGCAAGAAGGCCGGTTTGGGTCTGGGGCAGAGAACATGGGGACACTGGGGTTCATCTCAGAAATGGAGCTCAGAGGAAGCAGGGACAATGACCTGGGTGGCTGGGAGCGGGTGGTGTAGAGGTTCCCCAGGCTAAGCCTTGTATTCCTGGGGCCAGGGCTGACATGTGGGCGTCCTGCGGCATCCTGGGCCTTCCTGTCCTGCCCCCCTGAGGATGAGTGTGCAAATGGGCACCATGACTGCAATGAGACCCAGAATTGCCATGATCAGCCCCACGGCTATGAGTGCAGCTGCAAGACGGGCTACACCATGGACAAGTGAGGCTTTAGGCCCTGTGGGATGTGGGTAGGAGGAATGGGCTGGCCAGACTGGGGGGAGACCCCGTGGGAGCAGTGAGGGAAGAAGTCCAGAGCTTAGCCAGACAGGAAGGATGAGCAGCCCGAGGCGGGAGGTAGTGGTATTGATCCAGGGAGGAGGAGAGTGGTGAGCTTGGCTGGGGTGGGACAGGATGGTGAGGGAGACCAGGGATGGATGAATGTCACAGGGGCCCAAGAAGAGAGAGGATTGTGGGCTAGCTCCTGGAGGAGGTGGTGGGTGGACCCCAGAGGGCAAGTGGTGGAATAGACGGGGGCTGAGCAATCAGGTGGAAAGAAGATAGGCAGCTTGGAAGGGCCAGGCCATGGTGTTAGGAGACAGGCCCCCGCCAGGGCCACCTGCCCTGACCTTTGCCCTGACCCCTGCAGTGTGACAGGCCTGTGCCGCCCCGTGTGCGCCCAGGGTTGTGTGAATGGCTCCTGCGTGGAGCCTGACCACTGCCGCTGCCACTTCGGCTTTGTTGGCCGCAACTGCTCCACAGAGTGTCGCTGCAACCGCCACAGTGAGTGCGCGGGCGTGGGGGCCCGCGACCACTGCCTGCTCTGCCGCAACCACACCAAGGTGGGCACCCAGGGCCGCCTGACCTTGGGACCCAGGCCTTTGCTTGCTTTTAGCCTGTGCTCAGGCTCCCCCCGCCCCCCAAATGCTAGGGCTAGAACCCAGGGCCACCTGCATGCTAGGCAGTCACCCTGCAACTGAGCTACACCCCAGCCCTTGAACTTAGGCATTTTGAGCCTCATTCTGAGCCCTGATAAGCCACTCATGGGGAAGCAGTGGCAGAGTCCTGTCCCAGGGAGATGTGAGAAAACTTTGGGGACACTGTTGTCGTGGACAGTGGGGAGACTGGGCCAGGGAGGGTGAGCATGTGGCGCTCAGGACACAGGGCTGGAAGTGAGCCCGTGAAGGCAGGGGCAAAGTGGCGGACAGGCTGGGACCGTACATACCAAGTGCCAAGGCTGCGTGTCCCCCGCCCTGTGATTCTGCAGCCTTCTGCACTCACTCTATCCTGGGTTTCCAGGGCAGCCACTGTGAGCAGTGCCTCCCGCTGTTCGTGGGCTCAGCCGTGGGGGGCGGCACCTGCCGGCCCTGCCATGCCTTCTGCCGTGGTAATAGCCACGTCTGCGTCTCCAGGAAGGAGCTTGAAATGGCCAGGAGGGAGCCAGAAAAGTACTCCCTGGATCCAGAGGAGGTGAGAGTCTGGGTCTGAGGGATGTGGGAGCAGGTGGCCTGGACTCCAGGGTCCTAGAGGAAGAGGGGGATGGAGCCTGGACACCTGGATCCCAGGGAGGAGGGGGCTGCTCCATTTGTAATCACCCTGTGCTTTTCCAGATTGAAAACTGGGTGACAGAGGGTCCTAGTGAAGACGAAGCTGTGTGTGTGAACTGCCAGAATAACAGCTATGGGGACAAATGCGAGAGCTGCCTCCACGGCTACTTCCTCCTGGATGGCAAATGCACCAAGTGAGAGGAAGGGGGTTGGGGCCTTGCCTTTGCCCTAGGAATCATTCTGGACCCCCCAGCTGCTCCAGTCTTCTGCTCTCAGTCAGAAGAAGATAAAGTCCCCAGGGGGCTCTAGGCCAGGGCAGGGTTGGGAAAATGAGCTGAGCTCAGACGAGAGGCCCCCTCCCTTAGAAGCCAGAGCTGCAGAGCAGCCCGGATGGAGACAAGATGGGGGAGCAAGGAGAGAGGGTTGCTGAGGGGAAAGGTCCCCAAATGACCTTCCCATTCCATGTTTTCCTTCCAAATGCTCAGGGAGCTGGAGTCAGTCCAACCTAGGTTCCAACCCTGACTGCCATTTAATGACTCTGCGGCCTTGGCTTGACCTCTGTGAACCTCAGAGGTCATGGGAGCTCCATAACCCCCATTCTCTTCTCCATCCTCAGATGCCAGTGCAATGGCCATGCAGACACCTGTAACGAGCAGGACGGGACGGGCTGCCCATGCCAGAACAACACAGAGACTGGCACGTGCCAGGGCAGCTCCCCCAGTGATCGCCGAGACTGCTACAAGTACCAGGTGAGGCTGGAGAGGCAAGTTATGGGCCAAGTCCATATCTGCAAAGGGTCAGAGGTGGGATGAGGTACCAGTCCTGGGCAGAACTGACACATGGTTCTGAACCTGTGGTCTTTGGATCAAGATCAGCTTAATAAATTGTTTCTGAGTCAGTTTCAGGCCCTGGGCAGTGATCTGAGGACCCAGACAGGCCTCTGGGATTTCCCAGACTGGTGCAGAAACTATCTCCTTTATATAGTCATAATTCAGAGGTTGCAGGTAATGGAAAACCCATCTCATGGTAATTTAAGGAGAAAAGAAAATGTATTGAATCTCAAAACTGACGTCTGGGTCTACCACTGCCCACAGGGGAGAATGCGAAGTTCGTGGTGTGCTGGGCACTTCTGAACCTCATGTTCCTTGTTCCCAAGTAGACGTCCTACTCTCTGACCTCACTGTGCTTTCCCTGTTTTCACGAACAGCCCAGGCCCTTTCATGGCTCCTTGCTTTGCCTCATTGCCACTGCTCAGAATGAACCCTCTCTCTCGTTGGGTGTGGTGGCGCACGTCTGTAATCCCAGCGGCTCTCGAGCTGGGGCAGAAGGATCGCGAGTTCAAAACCAGCCTCAGCAAAAGCGAGGCTGCTGAGCAACTCAGTAAGACCCTGACTTTAAATAAAATGCAAAATAGGACTGTGGATGTGGCTCAGTGGTTGAGTGCCCCTGGGACCCAATCCCTGGTACCATCCTCCCTCCCCTACAAAAAAAAGAATGCACCCTCTCCCATCTTGTCTTTTTGGCAACTCCCACTTTGAGATGCAGCATAAACACCGTCTCTGTGAAACTCTTCCCAATTATTCCAGATTTCCCCCAAATTTCTTGTTTTGCCACTTCCTATTGCACTTTGTACATTTGTTATAGTAATATTTGGGAATCAGTTTTGAAACACTCTTCCCTCATGGCTTCTCAGGCAGGGACCTGGCATGTAGCCCTTGGATATGTGCTTGTGGAATGCTTCTTCACTTAGAATGGTCAACAGGTTGGCAAAATTTAGTTTTCTTTGACATTGTATTCTCTCCCCCTGAGGGATTAAGTAAAAGCTCCCAATGGGGAGTTCACAAGGTTTACTGTTACTGATTTAACCACATTTTGAGGTGTTTTTTTTTTCTTATCAATAATCAAATGTAAAACTTGGGCTCATGGAACACGTGGTTAGAAAGCATTGGCCTTTGCCAATGGCGTTCTCCTAAAATGTCCCCTTCGAGATAGTGTATAAGCTGAGATTTGGTAAAAGACAGAAGTGGGTCTTGGCTGTGTTCAGTCTACAAATTACTGAGTTAATGACAGATGGGGTGGGGTAGAGGGTGGTCCTTTGAATTGTGCAGGGTGAGGGTTGTTTTGAGAAAGAAGATTAAAAAAATTGAGGTCTGGGTTCTGCCTTCAGGAATGGCCACATTCACGTTTCACACAGTGGCCTCAGGAGTCTCCTTGTGTCTGGACTCTGCTTTGCTCAGCGTCGGCCTCTTTCTCAGGCAGGTTTTCCTCACGTGGCTGCTCCCACCCAGTGGCCTGGGGCTAACAGAGGATCTCCTAGCCATTCTAATACCCAGACCCAAACCCCCTTGAGTCCATTTCCCTTTTCTTCTGCAGAGAGGAGGCTCCTGGAGCACCTGGCTGCCAGGCCACAGGCTTACCTCCCCCAAGGAGGACAACTCATGCTCCCTCTTTGGAGCACAGCTCCACCACCCACCTTCTTTCTCCAGGGAAGAGAAATCTCTTGCTCACCTCAATCTCCTCCTCCCACCTACAGGAACACCCAATCTGCAGAATTACAACTCCACCCAAGGTGCCTGTTTCCAAGCCTTAAACCTCCAGCATTTCCATCCTGGACCAGAATTTTTGCTTTCTTGGTGTCCGACCAGAAGGCTCTTTGCCCTTTACTTGACAGTCCCAGAGATTAGTCCACACCTCTTGCTGTAGCAGCTCCATTGCCTGCTCTGAAGTGGCAGGTTTTTTCAGTTGTAACAATCAGCGGTAGTAATATGTGGCGAGTGCCTGCTGCTGAGCTGGGCCCTGCGCTGCAGAGACAGTGGCAACAGCTCAGAGGTGGAAGGCTTGTCAAGGCTGTGCAGGGGCCTTGGTGAAGTACAGACTTAAGAGGAAAATAGGCTCAGAGACATTCAGTGTTCTGCCCCAGCTCAGGCAGATGATAGTATTTGGAGCCTGGACGGACTTGAATGGTTTCCACAAAGCTGAGGAATCATAATAGTGATCATTCATCCAGTCAACAAATATTTATTGAGCACCTACTATATACCAAGCACTGTGGGAGGCACTGGGGACCCAGTGGAGAACAGCACAAACAAAAGGTTCTGTCCTTACAGAGTTTACATTCTCACAGAGAAGTCAGGAGTTAGCAGATGAGTAAGTCACACATTGTGTGTACACAGTGGTGAGTGGGAAGGAGAAAAACTAGGCAGAAGCTGGGGTAGGGCTTGTTAGGTAGTAGAAATGGTAGATACAGTGAATGAGGAAGAAATGGTAGATAGTGGCACTTGCAGCCAATGTGAGTGTGTCACATGAGTAGACATATGAGAATAAGCCATCTAGACAGAGGATCAGCCTGTGCAAAGATCCTACGGTTGAAATGTATCTAACAGTCCAGAAGCACCTATGTGGGCAGTTAAGATGGACAACCCTGTGCCAGGTGCTGTGTGTACGATATCAGAAGTCCCCTGAGCTGGGTGTGGTGGCACATGCCTATAATCCCAGAGATTTGGGAGGCCAAGGCAGGATTGCAAGTCCAAGGCCAGTCTGGCAACTTGTGAGACCCTGTCTCAAAAATAAGGATAAAAAGAGCTGAGGATGCAGCTCCATGGTAGAGCACCCCTGGGTTCAATCTCTCACACTGAAGGGAAATAAAAAGAAGTCTCCTGAGCAAGCGTTGGCTCCTGTCTACATATAGAGGAAGACTCAAGCTCAGAGAGGTTAGGGCACTGGTCTAGAGGACACAGCTAGTGAGGAGTTAGACCCCAACACAGCTCTGCACCGCTGAGCCTCAGAGTGCTGGAGCCACTGCGGGTGACACCAGGGACAGCAGTGCTGGAGAGTCAGGTTCTAGCCGTGTTCGCACTATGGCTGGAACATTCTAGAGTCTCACATGACAGTGGCTGGGGCACTGGTGGGGACATAAGGCTGTGGCTGCTGACAACAGGTGCAATGTTTCTGTCCTGCTTGGGGGCCAGCCCTGTACCATGCTCAGTCCTGATGCCCACCTTCCCCTGTGTCCTTCCCACAGTGTGCCAAATGCCGGGAGTCTTTCCACGGGAGCCCTCTGGGCGGCCAGCAGTGCTACCGTCTCATCTCGGTGGAGCAGGAGTGCTGCCTGGACCCCACCTCCCAGACCAACTGCTTCCATGAGCCCAAGCGCCGGGCTCTGGGCCCTGGGCGCACTGTACTCTTTGGCGTGCAGCCCAAGTTCACCAACGTGGACATTCGCCTGACGCTGGATGTGACCTTTGGTGCTGTGGACCTCTACGTCTCCACCTCTTATGACACCTTTGTGGTCCGTGTGGCCCCTGACACCGGCGTCCACACTGTGCATATCCAGCCCCCACCGCCTCCACCCCCACCCCCGCCTCCTGCTGATGGAGGGCCGCGGGGGGCCGGAGATGCAAGTGGACCAGGGGTTGGGAGTGGGTCGGGCCCCCCAGCAGAGCCACGGGTTCGGGAGGTGTGGCCACGGGGCCTGATTACATACGTGACAGTGACAGAGCCATCGGCAGTATTGGTGGTGCGCAGTGTGCGGGACCGGCTGGTCATCACCTACCCACATGAACACCATGCTCTCAAGTCAAGCCGCTTCTACCTGCTGCTGCTGGGTGTGGGAGACCCAAGTGGGCCAGGCACCAATGGCTCAGCTGACTCACAAGGCCTGCTCTTCTTCCGGCAGGACCAGGCCCACATCGATCTGTTTGTCTTCTTCTCTGTGTTCTTCTCCTGCTTCTTCCTCTTCCTGTCACTTTGTGTGCTCCTCTGGAAAGCCAAGCAGGCCCTGGACCAGCGACAGGAGCAGCGCCGGCACTTGCAGGAGATGACCAAGATGGCCAGCCGCCCCTTTGCCAAAGTCACCGTCTGCTTCCCACCAGATCCTACTGCCCCAGCCCCTGCCTGGAAGCCACCTGGGCTCCCTCCACCTGCCTTTCGCCGCTCTGAGCCCTTCCTGGCACCCCTGTTGCTGACAGGGACTGGTGGCCCCTGGGGACCCATGGGAGGAGGCTGCTGCCCACCAGCCATCCCTGCCACCACCGCTGGCCTGCGAGCTGGACCCATCACCCTGGAGCCCACAGAAGATGGCATGGCTGGTGTGGCCACACTGCTACTCCAGCTGCCTGGTGGGCCCCACGCGCCCAATGGTGCCTGCCTAGGGTCAGCCCTTGTCACGCTGCGGCATAGGCTGCATGAGTACTGTGGGGGTGGCGGGGGTGCTGGGGGCAGTGGGCACGGAGCTGGCGCAGGCCGGAAGGGACTGTTGAGCCAGGACAACCTCACCAGCATGTCCCTCTGACCTGCCAAGGGTCCTCAGCCACAGCAACCGAGTCACTTGATGGGACCACCCTGGACTGGGAACCCTTGGACACTGTCTCCTGAGAGACCACTGGTTCCCTCCCCTTCCCCCAGGGTCTCCTTTGTTCTGCATTCAGCAACTATTTATTGAGTACCTACTTTGTGCCAGGCACTGCTGTAGGCACAGAGCAAAGCAGGAAATGAGAGGATTCCTTGACCTTATCTGTTGGGTTCTAGTGAAGGGAGACAATCACACATACACACACACAGCAGGGTGGTTCCAAAGAGGGACAAGTGCTGTGAGGACTCAGCAGGCTATGGCAGTGTGGGACTGGTGTAGTCGATTGTGCATTCAGAGAAGCTAGGCTGAGAAGCACAGGATGTGGCCATGGGAAGACCTTCAGGAAACATCTTTCAGACAGAGGCAAAAATAAAAAAGGCCAGGAGGTGGGGATCAGCTTGTTTTATTGGAAGGCCTAGAAAACTGGCCATTATGACCCAGATCAAGTGTGAAGAGATGAAATTAAGGACAGGTTGGATGTTCTGGTCCCAGGTAGGTTTTTGGTTTTATTCTCAGGGTAATGGAAAGCTGTTGGAGGGTTTGGGAGGGTGACAGGATCCATGACTGTTGAAGCAGTTGTTTAGCTGAGGTGTGGAGAATGGATTCGAGCAGGGGGAGAAGGGATGGCGGTGAGTGGATCAGGGTGGTGGCAGTGGTGGCGAGAGTCGGGGCCAAGTGTAAGATAAGTGTAGAAAGGTTGCAGTGGTGTGGAGGTCAGGGTAGGAAGGGAGCACGTTCTGGGTGACCCTAACTCTAGCCTGAACCACAGGAGGAGAGTGGGTTCCTTTGTTAAGATGGGGAAAATGGGGCTTGTGGAGAAGATAAAGGGTCCAGGATTCAGGGATGAAGATATAGTCCAGTGGCGACACTTTTCTAACCACAGGGCTCTGGGCTCACTCCCCAGTACCACACACAAGCCCAAGTTTTAATTTGAGATGCATTTGACATCAACTTCGGTCAGGTCCAGGTGGGCATACAGAAACCAGCAAGAGTGTTTCAGCAGAAGGAATCGAGTAGTGGGAACTGGTGGTGCTGCCGAGAGCAGCGGCCGAGAACAGGTGGGACCGTGAGGTGGCCCAGCAGTGAACAAGAGCAGGAAGCAGTTCCTACCCCCTTGGGCTGGAGGGACAAAGCCGAGTGGTAACATGACCTGGGACCAGGGTCACCTGGTGAAACCAGAAAGATGGGCCTATTGGAAGGGAGCCTCAGAGGGGACAACCCCTGCCTGAGATGCCCCCCAGGTGGGCGTGGGTGTTGGTGAGGGCAGGGGTACCAAGGTTGGAGAGGGACTTGGTGGAGTGATCACCCTGCAGCTCTTCCAGACAGTGTGGCCTTGACAACTTTGGAGCACTCCCTAGGGGCCACCCTTACCCGAGCCCCGTCTTGGACTTCTGAGCTCCTCTACCCCTTGAAGGCCATTTCTAACCATCTTCCTGAACTTGGGACTCTCCCCCAAGACTCCAACCCCTAGTTGCTGTTTTGGTCCTTGTGTGACTGGGACCACATCCCCTTGCTGTGGGGTCTGCAGTCTGAGAGACACCCCCCCATGTTACGTGCATGTCAGAGGCAGCAGGGACCACCTCATCTGAAGAGGAGGGGAGCTACTGAATCAACAAATAAAGAGTGTGGGGGACGACCCAGTGTCCCAGTGTGATCTTCGTGCAGGGGAGGGAGGAATGGACGTCAGCCCTGCACTGGGTCAGTTGGATAAGTGCCCATATTGTGGTGCACCTCCAAGCCCTGTGACCTGGGCTTGTTTCCTGTGTCGCTTGTAGGTGGTGGTGGTGGGAGGTGGATATGGTGGAACTCTTGCTTCCCAGAAGGAATGAACCAAGGGCAGCTGGGACAGGAAGTTCTTTGACCAGGAGCAGGGACCTTGCCTTAGGTGCCTGCCATAAGGAGAAAGTTTGGCTCAGAAGGGAAAACAGACTGCCTTCGTCCCAGGTTTTATTCTGGGCCCTAATGTAAGAAGAGTTCAAACCAGGCAGCATGGAGACTGAAATGAGGCCCTAGCAACATGATCTTTCTCTAGTTAAGTATACTCTCAAGGTCAAAACTGAAAGCATCATGGGAGGGTCCCAAACCCTTGGACAAGCAAGAGCCCAGACTGAGGACAGGGAGCTAAAGACCTCTATCTTCCAAAAACCTGTACTGCCTGGGCACCTGCTGGGAGTGCTCAAAAGATCCCTTTCTGCCCAACCTGGCCCTGAACACAAAGCTGGCTGCTTCAGGTGTGCAGGTGAGAACTTGGCAATATGTTAGGCTTGGGGAGTGCCTGAGTCCAGTGGCCCATGGATAATATGGTATTTGCAGACTCTGTGGGTAATTTAGGGGATTTTCAGGGATTACTCTGACCACAGTGCCTTTATGCACTGATGGTAGTACTACCCTCCAAGATGTATGTGACTATGAACTTGGTGTGTATTGAGTATCATGTGCTGGCGAGTTGGCTTGGCATGTTACTGCTGTGGCCTCATTTGATTTTCCCAAGAACTGCGTGAGGTAGGAGTTGTGTGATCCCCATTTTGAGGGGTGGGTATTGGGGATTGAACTCAGGGCACTCAACCACTGAGCCATATCCCCAGCCCTATTTTGTATTTTATTTAGAGACAGGGTCTCACTGTCTTAGCCCCTTGCTTTTGCTGAGACTGGCTTTGAACTCACTATTCTCTTGCTTCAGCCTACCGAGACACTGGGATTACAGATGTGTGCCACCACTCCTGGCTGTAATTCTCATTTTGCAGATGAGAAAGGATCATAGACATCACTTGGCTGTCGAGTGAGTGGCAGCTGCTATTTGAACCCTTGCCCAGTGTCTGCCCCGCATGTTGTCCTACCTCCTGGGAAAGGAGCCCTTCCCTTAGCACAGGTCGCTGTAGCTGACAGCTTCCCAGCACGAAGCAGGCCCTAGAGCCAGGGTTCAAATTGGGATTTCTGTTTGGGATAAAGCAAGCAGAATTGACCAACCTGGGAGCTGAGGGTCAGCAGTGAGCCATGCTACTTGGAGACAAGAAACCCTGAACCACAGGAGAGTATATCCTGCCTAGAAAGGAGCAAAAGTTCTTCAGGTCTCTGCATTATGCTTGGACTCTTTAGGTAGGGAACCTTCCTAGTAGTCACCCTGTAACTTAGCCTTCCTAAACAGAGCATATGCTCTATGACTGGCCCTTTTCTCTGTGACTCAGAGCCAGTCTTCCTTTGTCATCTGTCACTGACATGTGTATGCCCCTGTGTACTTGCCCTGTAGTGCATGCATATATACCCTTCAGGTTGATCTCTCAGCTCTCACTTCTCTCTGGACGCACTTGAATGCAAGAGGCTTGTATTCCCAGGGTGAACACCTGGGAATGGGAGGTCAGAGGCCTGGATTCTAACCCACTTGTGGCTGCCAACATAACACCCTGGAGACTTAGGGAACGGGGGAACATTCTACCAAGGGTCTATAACCCTCCAGGCACTGTGCAGGGTGCTTGGCATGAGTGTTTCAGTTTTCCCAACATCAACACTGAAAAACTTATTCTCCTATTTTGTGGTTTTGAGAGCTAAGTCTCTTTAAAAACTCCGGGCAAATTAAGAGGCAAATTGGATTCTGATACAAACTGACTCCATTGCTCCACACAAAATCATCTTTTTTAAGCCTATGCCATCTACCTGGGATCACCTACACTGGGCCCCACACTATTCTGGGTGCTGGGGACACAGCAATGAACGAGGTCCCTACCTTTCTAGAGTTGATAAACCAATGAGGTACCTGATAATAAGTAAATGATGCCATATCTTGGAACGTGGCCAGAAAAGGCAGTAAAGGGAGGGAGGTTAATACTTGCAATTTAAGCCAAGTTGGGAAGAAAATTCCTCTCTATAAGATGATGCGAGCAGCAGTGGGGGTGAGCCAGACAGCATCTGAGGGAAGATCCAGAGCAAAGCCCCTGAGATAGGAGTATGCCTACCTCGCATTTAGAGAAGAACAGACCCACATGGTTAGAGCAGAAGAAATAAAGGGGATACAGCCTGATATTTTCAGCCTGAAAAGGAGAGTGGATGGAACAAGATGGGGGCAGCACAGTGGGTAGGAGTGAGATTTGGGGTATATTCTGAAAGTAGAGCCAACAGAATCTGTTGACAGCTTGACACTGGAGGAAAGGGACAGGGACCTAGTAGCCGCCACAGAGCTTGCTATTTCCTAAGATTGGGGAGAATGTGGGAGGTGGAGGGGTGGGGTGGGCCAGAAGTTAGGTTGGAATATGTTAAATTTGAGGCAGCTCTTAGATATTCTAAGTGAAGATATCACTTGATGGTTACATATGCAGATTGGGGGGGAATAACATTAAATAAGAGTGACAATATGTTAATGTGGGAATAGTCTACCATATACACATAATAGTAATATTAACAACAATGATTAATTGAAGTCACACTTTGGCCTTTCTTTCTGTTCTATCCCTTGTCCTTATAGTAGCATTTTGGCATATTAGGGATCGATATCCTCAGAGGACAAAACAAGCTCAGAAAGGTTTATGAATTCACCAAAATAACACAGCTAGTAAGTAGTAAGAGTTGAGATCAGATGCCAAGTCTGTCCAATTGTGAGACCTGAACATACTCTGACTTCCTAGTTGCTTTTGCAGAAAATGTTACTGAGCAAACATGGGTCTGCTTGCTGCACAATGGAGCCATTAGTTGAGTGGCAGGGTGGTGGGAGAGAAAGGCCTTTTATTCCAATGATGATCACAAGATGGCAGACCAGCAGTCTGTTATCCTAAAGGACCATCTTGCTGGAAGCTGATTTAGGAGTGGTTTATACATATAGGAGATGGCTGATTAGTCTGGTGGGTGCCTTTTGACAGGTGGGAGTTTGAGGCCAGAAGATGCTCAGCTGGTCTTTTTTTCTTTCTTTCTTTTTCTTTTTTTGTATTGGACACTAAACCCAGGGGCACTTTACTGCTGAGCCACATCTGCAGTCCTTTTTACTTTTATTTTGAGGTGGCCTCACTAAGTTGCCTAGGGTCTCACTAAGTTGCTGAGGCTGCCTCAAGCTTGCGATCCTCCTGCTTCAGCCTCCTGAGTCACTGGGATTACAGGCATATGCCACCATGTCTTGCCACATATGGTCTTAATAGTCAAATTATAAGACATTTTTCAATTCTATAGATCTCAACAAAAACAGTGGACTTACATGCAATTCAGTGGACAGGCCAGAAGCTCTGTTGCTGATCACTGTAGGAAATGAAAGAAAGCATACTGCCAGGCACACATGTGTTATCCCAGCTACTTGGAGGTTGAGACAGGAGAATCCCAAGTTTAAGGCCAGCCTCAGCAACTCAGCAAAACTGTCTTTAAATGAATGAATGAATAAATAAATAGGTCTGGAGGTGTGGCTCAGTGGGGCAGCCCTGGGTTTAATCTTTAGTACCATAAAAACAAAATAAAGCAAAAACACACTTCACCTGGCTATTGTCAGACAAGGGTCTGATAAAACAAGGGTCTGACTTGTCAGACAAGGGTCTGGCTATTGAAAGACAAGGGTCTAGTGAAGTTAAATATGGAGTTGGGCACGCTAAGGGAGAGAGAGAGTTCTCTCCCTTAATGCTTAGCTTCATAAAGAGGGTTGATTGAGGAGGGCAAGAACCAGAGCCCTGAAATTTCAAGGCACTAGGTGCTCCTGGAGAGGGTTTGCTGGGTGAGCTGGTTAAAACTCCTTGGAAAAGTGCCATCCCTCTCCCACTGACTCTGAGCTCAGAGACATAAGTAGAAGCCAGAATAGTCTATACCCCTGATCTGTTCTGTTGGCCAGCTTTGTCTTTCCCTGAGCTTGTCATTAGTCCTAGACCTGCAGATTTGGGGTCAACCAACAGAGGAGTTAACTTTCTTTGCACAGTCCTGCCATATACACTCAAACACAATGTGAAAACAAGTGCTCTGGGCAGTGCTTTCTGAGTAGCCTGAGGCCCCAACAACACAGGTCCTTGCAGAAGTCAAAATCCAGCTCCCAGAGGCTCCTTTATTCCAGACAAGCTCTGTCCTGGATGGGAAAGGCCATAGGACATTCCTCGGCAGGATTCTAGTCTTATTGGAGACTTGGGAGGGCAGCTTGGCCCCTGGGCTGGGCTGAATTAGGAAAATGGAAAATTGAGCCCACCATCAAATTGTGTTCCCAACTTCAGCCATTAGGGAGGGGTATTGCTAAAGATGGACTAGACAAAGTGCATTTAACCAAAGTACACATCGATTCCATTGAATTCTCAATTTCTGTTCTAGGTGCTATCAGGTGCTGTCATGTCCCCACCTCCTTCACCAAACCTCCCTCTCCACCCAGATTCCTTCCTAGGGAGAAAAAAAAAATGATGTAGGTGGAGTGAGTCTGAAAATTAAAAGTGACATAAAAAATATATTTGTGAAGTATAGACAAAAAAGACTCCCAATCACTGTTTAAAAATATTTTTTTTTAATTTATTTTTATGTGGTGCTGAGGACTGAACCCAGTGCCTCACATGTGAGGAGCAAGTACTGTACCACTGAGCCACAACCCCAGCCCTCCCAATCACTTTTTGTACCCAAATTTTATTTCCCTGAACTCTCTCTGTTTGGGACCATTGAAAGCAAGTTTCTTATGTTCTTAGGATCATTCTAAAATTTAGGTAATATGGGGAGAGAGAGAGATAGACACATTACTAGAAATGTCTTTAATTTAAAAAAATTAGGGGCTGGGGATTTAGCTCAGTTGGTAGAGTGCTTGCCTCCAATGCACAAGACCCTGGGTTCCATCCCCAGCCCCCCCCCACACACACATACACACACACATACAAAATTAGCTTGGTCTGGGGATGTAGCACAGTGGCAGCACACTTTCATAGCATGTATGAAGCCCTGGGTTCAATCCTCAGTACCATAGTAAAGGGAAAGAAAGAAAGAAAAGAGGGAAAAGAGGGTTGATGAAGCCAGGTGCAGTGGCGCACCATTGTAATCCCAGCAACAAGAGAGGCTGAGGCAGGAGAATCACCAGTTCCAGGCTTCAGCAATTTAGCAAGGCCCTCAGCAACTCAGAGAGAACTTGTCTCAAAATAAAGAGCTCAGTGGCAAAGTGCCCCTGGGTTCAATCCCCAGTACAAAAAAAAAAAAAAAAGAGGTGGGAGTGGAGAGGTGGGGGAGTGTTCATTGAACTAGAAAATCCTTAGGATGCCTTTCAGTTCCATAGAGCCTTAAGCTTGGAAGTTCTTTGTTTTGGAGATAAAAGTTCCCCAAACCTGTTAGTAGAAGCATGAAGCCAAAAGTCCACACGTATTGACTGAATTTAGGGGAAGGCTTAGATTTTTTTTTTTTTTTTTTTTGAANGAGTTGGTTTTCAGGTTTTTATTGTGGGTGTATTTTGGGCGGTGAGACCGACGGCGGGGCAGGCTCTCCCGGGAGGGATAGGAGGCGTGAGTGGTGGACTAGGAGGAAGAAGGGGGACGTCTTTACTCTCGAATCTTCAGTTCCCGCGCCATCTGGCAGAGGGCGCAGGGCAGACAGAAAGTGAGGGCCGCCCAATCGTGCCCGACGGAACCCTGGGGGGTGAAAGAGAGAGGTCAGAGCGCTGCCTGGGGTCCCACGGTGCCAGTCCCCAGCCCCCGGCTCCCGCGGGGCTCCTCCTGGCGCGCACCTGGATGCGGTAGCGCTCGCGCATGCCTGTGCGGAGGGAGTGCAGGCCGCCGGGCAGGTACGGAGCGCAGCAGCACTCGCCGAAGTCGTCTGAGATGCGGCAGGCGAGGCACAGCGGGGCGAAAGTGCCACACAAACCTGGGCGGGGCGAGGGCAGTCAGGGGCGGAGCCGACGGGCGCCTCCCGCCCGCTGCGCCCCGGGTGAGGGTCCCGGAGGGAATGGGGAAAAGAGGTCCCAGGGGGAATTAGGGTCGAAGGAGGTGGTTTAGTGACAGAGAGCGTTTGAAGAGGGAGCGGGGTCACAACTGGGAAAGTTGAGGGTCCAGGGTGGTGGCTGAGGGGGGAGGTTGAGGGTTGTAAGATTGCGAGGTTGGGATCCTAGGCGTGTTGGGGGTCCCAAGAGGGGGCGAGGGTTAGAGTGGAACTCAGAGCCCGAAGAAGGGAGAGGTGGAGTGGGATTAGTAAGGTGGACGTCGGAGAGGCAAAGTGGCGTACAGGTGAGCTTCCCTCCCCTCCCTCCTTCCCAGGGCACTTACAGACGGGCATGTCATTGCAACAGTCCGTGAGACCCGTGTGCCAGTCACTGAGCTGGGTCTGATAGCAGCTGCTGGCGCACTGGGGCTGACTGGTCACCGGGTAGGACATGGCTGCAGAGGTGGGAGAAGAGGATCAGCAGGCAGCCTTAGTGCCTCCTGAGACCAGCGCCCCTGCCACCCTTCCCTCTGCCGGGCAGTCTGGGCAGGGCCACCAGGCCGCCCACTGAAGGGACACCATTGCTCCTCCCAGTTCTTTTCTGCCACATCTATGCGTCAACATCCCAGTCTGTCCCTGTTGCCGCTGCCTCCTGCACATCTGGTTGAGCTGAGGGTAGGGGGTTCCTGCTGGTCTGAGGAAAGATGGGCACCACATCTGGGCAGGGCCTGAACATGTAGCCTCCTCCTCCACGTCTGGGCCAGGGGTGCTGGGTTCCAGCATTTCAGGGACCTCTGGGATGGAAGCAGGTGCCATTTGTCTTCAAAGCCAGGATGCCCAGGGGAGGGAGACGGCCAGGTTCCAGGTACTGGGAGGGTTGCTGGTCCATCTAGCGATCCCACCTTTGCCTTTCACGTTGTCGTGCATCTCGAACTGCATTTTGCTGGCCCTGAGGATGTGGAGCTGTGGACGTCGGAGGTGGCTGCGGCAACGGCTGCGGCAACAGCTGCGGAGTCTGTCCAAGGGTTGCGGGATACTGGGGAGGGGAGGGCAAGGGACTGGGGCACTGGGGGCAAGGCTTTCAGGGGAAGGGGAACTGGGGAGAAAGAGGCCAAGTCAGCCTGCCAGCTGGGAGAGACATGGAATCGGGGATGGATAGGGTGAGGGCGAGAGACTCGCCCATCTCTTTACAGCTGCCCGACAGATCCCAGAGGACCCTTCTCAAAGCAGAGGCAGAGATGAAGAGAGAGACCAAGAGAGAGATAGGCAGAGGCAGAGACAAGGGGAGAAGGAGATCACAGCCAGGTGCCCACAGAGGTCCAGCACCTCGATTCCTCTGCAAGCCCATTTCACAGAGGGAACACTGAGGCTCAGAGAGGTAAAGAGAAATGCCCCACTGTGATGGCCCAGGCCAAGGGGATTAAAATAATACTGGGCCCTTGGATTATCAAACTCAAACCAGCCCTGCTCAGATTGAGAAGGCTGACTCAGGGAGCATTGAGAAGGACAGAGGTGCCAGCCTCAGAGCCAAGGGCCTTGGGAAGGGAAGGGTGCTCCTACCTGCAGGCAACGACGGAGTGGAGATGGAGACAGGTGAGGGTGACACAGGCACTGAATTCTCTGTCTAAGGCCAAGAGCTGCTTATATGGGCCCGGCCACGCAGCTCTGGGCGGGGCTCTGACAGAGGTGCCCAGGGAGCCAAGCCGGTCTGGCTGACCCTCTTCCCCTCACAGGGATTTCCCGCCTTCCCTCTGCATTCCCCACCCCCCACTTCCCTTCCACCTCACCTCTGCAAGTGTGTGTGTGTGTGTGTGGGGGGGGTGTCATGGATGGAGATGGAAACAGGAGTGGGAAGAGACAGAGACGGAGAGACAGGGAGGGACCAGGGGCACAGCTGGGACAGCTCAGAGGCCAAAAGAGCAGGGAGACAGAGACAGGCAGGAGAGTGGCAAGATGGGAGGGAAGGAGAGAGACAGGAGGACACAGAAAGATGGTGAGAGACAAAGAG
The DNA here is from genome assembly GCF_001458135.2 of Marmota marmota marmota. Classification (NCBI taxonomy): domain Eukaryota; kingdom Metazoa; phylum Chordata; class Mammalia; order Rodentia; family Sciuridae; genus Marmota; species Marmota marmota. The sequence continues at coordinate 6,614,727 of NW_026000205.1, forward strand.
GCACACAGATCTGGAGAAAAATAACAAAAAAGGAAGTTAGGATTTGGAGAAGAGAGGTGCAGAAGTGGAGGGCTACAGGGAGGGGCAGGTGAAGGGGAGCCCGGCAAGGGGTAGGGGAATGGCAGTGAGAAAGGTGGGGTGATGCAGGAGAGAGTCTGGAGTGGGGTTCTCCTTTAAGGCTCTCATCATGCTTAGTGACTTCACCCTGCCTTCTTCCTGGGAGACATGGTTCTCTCATTCAAGGCCAGGAGATGGGGCAGGGGCAGGTGGGTGAGTGTATTTTGAGGAATGATTCATGTAGGGACCAAGGTCAGGGGTCCACTCACCTCTACTCTGAACTAGGAAGAGAGGAGGCTGCAAACTGTAAAAGAAACTGAAGGATGTACATGTGACCCCTGGACTCATCGGGGTCCTCATAGAGCAGAAGATGGGGCTGATGAGAGCCTGGAACCCCGAGTCTAAGGGAAGAGGGCTGGGACCTGGACTCCTGGATCTGAGGGAGGGGGCTGGAGTCTTGTTAAGCTAGGCTGCACATTCCTGAGTAGGTAGGGTCCTGGGGTTTCAACTGCGGGGTTCCAGGGGTGAAGCTGGGGGATAGATGCTCATGTTGCCAAAGTCTCCCCTCAACAGGACCGACGGGGTTGACATGACTCAGTGAGGGAAGCGGTGTTAGAGCTGGGTGGGGTTCCTAACATGGGCGTCACCCCCCAAAAATGTAGGAGGCACCAGAAAATTGGGGTGTCACCTATAGAGAAGGTAGTATCATCACTCCACTAGGTATGGACATGGGGTGATGGCAGATGGATAACCCGCTGGTCTGGGATCACATCTTTCCCCCACGCCCAACACACCAGGGCCCAAGCCTCTCGGCACCTCCCAGATGGCTGATTCTCTCTGTCTCCATCTGGGCAGTAGTCCCTTGCCCGTGCACATCAGCCATAGGTCCAGGAGCCTGCATGCGTGGGGGACATCTCCCCACTTGCTTCCTGCATCCCGGTATCCCCATCTCTGAGTCTCCATGTGTCCAGTTCCTCATCTCTTTCTCCATCTCTGCAAATCTGTTTCTGAATCTCTGGGTCTGTCTCCCCATCTCCCAGTCTCTCTCCTCCCAGGCTTTGTGCCTCTGTGTCCATATCCTGGGGTTTCTGTCTCCTATTTCAGGGTCTCTCCTCACCTCTCCCCATCTCTCCCCTTCGCAAGCCTACTCCTTGGGGGCAGCCATAGGGCCCGTCTCCCTAGCTGTCCAGACTATGGGCTTCATTCAAGTGACTCCATCATCTCTGAGGACCCTCAGGCTCCCAAGATGACAATCTGAGTTGTTCTCAAGTTTCCTCTTCTGATGCAGCCTGGGGGCCCCAATTAGATATAGCGAGTCATGTAGATGAGGAAATCGGGACTGGGGAAGCTGTGAGGTGGCCTGTTTGGGGGTGAGGAGAGCAGGGAGCAGGAAGAGGTGAGGTCTGGGGAGTTGAGGAGTGCTATGGCCCAGCCACTAGGCATCTGGCCTCTGTCCCCCTCAATGGGGTTATCAGATACAGGGTGTTTATTTAGTTGAAATTTCAGATAAACAATGAATATATTTTATTTTAGTGTTAGTAAGTTCCATGAACTATTTGGGACATACTTATACTAAAAATTTATTTCATTGCTTTTTGTTGGTTTTGTGGTACTACAGATTGAACCCAGGGGTGCTTTACCATTGAACTGTATCCCCAGTACTTTTTTTTTTTTATAAAAAATGAAACACACACACACACACACGTGTGTGTGTGTGTGTATGATGTAAATGGACACAATGTATATGTGTGTGTATATGATGTAAATGGACACAATACCTTTATTTTTATTTTATTTATTTATTTTCATGTGGTGTTGAGGATCAAACCCAGTGCCTCACACATGCTAGGCAAGTGCTCTACCACTGAGCCCCAACCCCAGCCCCTCAGTCCTTTTTTATGTTTTATTTTGAGACAGTCTTGCTAAGTTGCTGAGGTTGGCCTTGAACTTGCAATCCTCCTGCCTCAGCCTGCCAAATTGTTGGGATTACAGACTTGCACCATGGTACCGGGCTTGCGTCTCACTGTGTTACCCAGGTTGCTCAAGTACTCCTGGGCTCAAGTGATCCTCCTGCCTCAGCTTTGCCTAGCTGGTGCTATCGATGTACACCACCATGCTGTGCCGTTTCTTGTATTTTTACTTGCCAACTCTGGAATCCTACCTTCAAAGAGAGGAATCCAGGACTAAGGCCCCCTGTTTTCCAGAACCCAGATGTCCAGGCCTCAGCTCTTCTTTCTCTGGACCTGAGAGTCTATGTCCTAGTCCCCCTCATCCCCTCCTTGAGAATGAGTGGGGCACCCAGCCCCCTACTCTCTCAGCACATAGAAGTCCAGGCTTCTAATCCCTCTGTCTTCAGAATCCAGGCATCCGGGTCTGAACCCGGTTGCCCAACATGGGTTTCACAAGGCAGATTGTGCCATCCATGGCTCTGGTGGAACCGGTCTAGCTGAGCAGACAAGAAGGGGACCCTCCTTCCCATCCTAAACCTGCTGTTTCCTTGAGGGACTGCCCAGCGGGACAGGAGGGACTCAGGGAGTTGTGGGTGTGTCACTGGGTCTGGTTTGGGTGAGTTGTGTCTCCGTGTGTGGTTATGTGACTGTGTGGGGATTGTCTCTTTGCATTGCTTCTGTGCTCTCTAGTGTGACATGTGAAGGGTCCCTTTTATATCTGTGTTGTATTACACACCTGTGATTCTATACACTGTGCATTGGGTTGGGAAATGTCCTCAGTTATTGTAGAACTACAATTCCTGCTGGATTAAGGTGGCAAATATTTATTGAGGGGTAGCCTTATGTGATGGAATCTGGAGCCAGAAGACCTGGGTTCACATCCTACCTGCCTCTTACTGGCTGTGAAACCTTGGGCAAGTCACTGAACTTCACTGCTCTTCATTTTCCCCATATGTAAAATGGGTTGTTGCAAATAGAGTTGTTGAGAAGATTAAAAGAATCAATTCATGTGAAAGGCTTATGATTATGTCAGGTACATAGGAAACATTTTGGATTTATGGTGAAGATGATGGTGATGATTATGTTCTGTTCATCCCTGGAGATTCAACAGTGGACAAAATCCAGTCTTTGCTCATGTTCTTTCTAGCAGGGACTGGATCCATGGCTTATCAGGGGCTGGGCATATAATTGCAGAGCCGGGTCTGTTTGCACGTGGAATACGGTATTTCTGTGAGTGCAGGTGATTCTGTGATGTGTGCTTTTTGGTGCTTGTAGGTGACTTTATGTGGCATGTGTGCCTCTCTGATTATGTGTGTGCAAATGCAAGATCACACCTCACATATATTACGAGGGACCTCACATATATTACGAGGGAACATGTTTGCTGTGAAACTTGTGTTTCCAACTCCAAGGTGCTGGGAGTGTGTCTGGAGCCTTGAGAACCCCTTTCTTAGCCCCCATGCCACTCCCCTGTACATCCCACAGGTGACCCTGGGAGGCTGACTTCTTCCAAAATGAGCCTGAATTTCTTTCCAGTGAGGTTAGTGGGCCCAGTGGCTTTGGGAGAAATGCAAGGGTGAAAGGGAAGGTGGGAGGAGACTGTGAGGCCAGGGAGAGGCTGAGGAACATGACAGTGACACAAAGGGAGATGGTGGGGTAGGGACAGAGGAAGAACTGCAGAGACAGGTATTTGTCCCTGTGTCTCTGTGCAGACATGTTTATCCATGATTATGTACTGAGTCTCTGCCATGTGTCAAGACTTCTAGGGGACATCCGTAGAGCTATCCAGATAGATGAAGACCCACCAGGAAGCTGTTATTCGCCCAGGGTGACCCAACTGTCACTTTGATGGGCTACAGTGACAGTTTTGAGTAAAGGAGATGCAAAGATGGTGAGGGAGAGGAAGGGCACTGCCCATTTCCAGTCCTCCCTGAGGCCTGATCTGTTCAGATCAAAGTACTGGAGAAGGAAAGGACCCTCCCAGGCCAGGGGCCCCCCATGAATCACTTTCTTATCATCTCTTAATGGGATAATGACATACCTGCTTTGTCCTAATCACCATTTTCTACCCCAACTAGGCCCAACACCCATAGCAAGAAGGGTTAAAAAGCCTGGTGTCATGGAGACAAGGATGGAAATACCTGGAGTCCCTATCCTTGCCACCCCCAATGACCCTGAAGTCTCAGCTTTCAGATCCTCTCCTTTGGTTCACTGTCTGCCATTTATTCTCTCTTTGGGCCAGTCTTTATCTCTTCGTTAATTTATCTCTGTCTTAATTTTGTGTGTGTGTGTGTGTGTGTGTGTTTTTCCTGTCTCTTTACATCTGTATCTTTTTTTTTTTAATCTGTATCTTGATTCTCCTGCACTGGACCTCAATTTTCTCACTTGTAAAATGGGGATAATAATAATAATAATGATAATAATCTGATCTCTTAGAAGTGTGAGGAGGAAGACATGAAATAATTATGTGAAATGCTTAGCACAGAACCCAGATCACAGTAAATTCAGTACAAGAGAACTCTATTATTATTATTGTTTTATTATTTTTATCTCTCCATTGGTATCTGTGTTTTTCTCTTTGTCTCCAAGTGCATCTCAAGTCCCCTCCCTCCCTGGTATCCTTTTGTAGACAGCGCCCTGCCCGCCCCTGGCTTCTCTGGTAGGGACTGACGTGGAAAGGGCATATCCAGGCCAGAGCGTCTGTTCCCTCTCCATCTCTATTCCATGCTCCACCTCAGGACACAGAACACTTGCCTGGGAGCAAGGCCTGGCTCCAATCCCATAAACAGCCTCATAAAATCCTGAGCCCCAAATCTGTCATATCTGGAAAGGCCAGTGACTCAGGATACAGGAGGCCAGGTCCCTAGATCTCAGTCTTTCAGGTTCCCCAGCCCACTCCTGTCTCAGACCCAGAAGTTAGGACTCCCCCAGTCCCTCCTTCTCTCGGATCCAAAGTCCCCTGCTTCTTCACGATCAAGGAGCCTGGCCTTGATCTCTCAAGACCCATGGCCTCTCAAGACCCCATCCTCCCTCAAGACCCAAAGATGAGATCAGCAAAGAAGTCAGGTATGGGCACCAGAAACCCCATTCTGGGCCATTCTGTCCCGGACCGCGCCCTCAGTCACCAGGCTCTTCAGTCTCTCTTCAGGGGTGGGTCTGACACGTGAGGCATTCTTCTGGAGTCTAGCTTGCAATAAGCTACCCATGACGTCAGTCACTATCATCCAGCCAATAGACGCTCCGCTTCCCACCTCCCCAGGCCTCTCCGGACGCTTTCGCTAGTGGGCGGGGCCCGCAGCCCAAGTCCGAAGGCGATAGGTTCTCGTACGTGCCAGTCTCCTCCAGTCCTTGCCAGTTTGCCAATAGACTGGGAACTGCTGGGTCCCGATCCAGGTCGGTTCCGCAGAGGCCAGAGCAAGCTTGCGGGGAAACCAGTTATGCGGGTCCAGCCGGGTAAGCCCTTTCCAGAATGACCAGTATGGGGATTCTGACCATAGCTCGGACGGGAAACTGCCAGACTGCGGCGGAGGGGGGAGCTCGACCAGGGCGAACCCATATTGCTTTATTGGAGAAAGTGTCCAGGGACGCATGATCTCGGATCTTCATCCATCCCTTCCTTCCACCCTGAACTTGATTCTCATCTGCCCCTGCCTGCTCTGCTTTTCCTTCCGTTCAGTCTTCCTCCTCCCTTTAATTCCCTCACTGCAACATCTGACAAAGTCTGGCTCCCTCCACTGAGTACGTGGGGATGAGAGACCAAATCCTTTTTAGGATCCTGTAGGTATGGCAATGTCACCAAAAATCATCATCTTGGTCTTGGGCCAACTCATGTTCTAGAAACTTCCAGGAATCTGAAAGACGTGTGTGTTAGACTTCTGGCACTTTGACAAAGTACTTGAGGTAATCAACTTAAAAGAAGGAAAGGTTTATTTTGTCTCACAGTTTCAGAGGTGTCAGTCCCTGGTCAGCTGAATCCATCATTTTGGGGCCTGTGGTGAGGCAGAACTTCATGGCGGGAATGTGTAGCAGAGCAAAACTACTCAGCTTATGGTGGCCAAGGAGCAAAAGAAGAGAAGAAAGAGCCTGATATGCCCTTCAAGGGCACACTCCCAATGAATTACCTTCCACCCACTAGGCCTCGCCTTTTAAAGTGTCCAGCATCTCCCAAGAGCACCATAGAGTGGCGATCACATGTTTAGCACATGGTCTTTGGGGGAACACTTAATTCCACACCATGACAACTAGGAAATCTGCTCCAGTATCATTCCTCACTTGAAGCAACAAAAGAGTCACAGTTACCACCCATCAATAGTGCCAAGGATTTGGCAGGTACTTTTTTTGCTGGAAAATAAATCTCCTTAGTGCTCAGTCTGCAAATTTTCATTACCCCTCACCACTGTGAATATTTTCATAGATATTTTCTAGCATCGATATCCCAGATGAGATTGGTGGATATCAACATGAAGGTAGAACTTTGGAGACATAAGACCATGCTGGAATCGAGCTAGTTTGTTTTCTGTTTGGGAATCCTTGAATGGCAGGCTTTCCTCCAAAAGAGAGAGAAAGAAGATACTGAGCAGCAAACAAAGGAGCCACAGTTGAGCTGAGCTGGGGACTGGACCTGTGCTAGGAACAAAACCATGAAAGCTCCACTAGATGGGCTTTGCAATCAGGTTGGGCAATTCCAGGACGCTTGCAGGGGAAGAGAAACCCAAAGCATTCAGGTCGAGGCAAAGAGGCACCATGTCTGCCCGGACCACTTGCGCCGGCAATTCTTTCACTCTAAGGCTGAATTATCTACTGGAAAAGAGTAGGGTTTGGGGGTGAGGAACGAGGCGACTAGTCAAGGGGGACAGAAGCTTGAGGAAGTTGAAAATGGCAAAGCTGCTGAGGAACATGACAAAGGAAGGCAATGAGACTAGGGAGAAAGAAAGGCCATGTGGGCTGCTGGTGAGAAGGACAGATGGGCACCACCGTGCACAGCAGGATGGACATCTCTAACATAATTAAATATGGAATCCTTGTGTGCTCCAGCACTCCCACCTCAGGGCATCTCCCCACGGGGATTGAAAGCAGGGTCCTGGAGAGAGATTTGTCATCCATGTTCATTCACAGCAGCATTTGGCTCACAACGGCCAAAATGTGGAAGCCACTCTAGTGTCCCTCAGTGGATGAATTAATAAACAAAATGTGGTATGTACTTACAATAGCGTGTGAGTCGACCTTTGAATTGACACATGCTATCTTGTGGAAATTCTGACACGTCACCTTGATGAATCTTGAAGACATTGTGCCACATGAAATGAAGTCACAAAGGGGCATATATTGTATAATTCCACTAATATGAGGTACCTAGATTTTTTTTTAAATATGAGGTACCTAGATTCATAGTAACAGAAAGTGTAGCGAAGTTACTAGAGAAGGTTCTATTGGGGTGCTAGTGTTTAATGGGTATGGAGCTCTGGGTGGGAAGATAAGTTCTGGGTATCAATGTTGGTGATGTTTACACAACAACGTGAAGGTACTTACTGCCACAAATTGTTCACTTAAAAATGGTGTAAGCCATAGATTTTATGTTATATATCTCTTACCACACACATGCAAAAAAAATTTTAATTTTAAAAAAGAGGTGCCGAGGAACACTAGCAACCAAATGAGGTTTGGAGTCATGGTTGAGAGCTGCTACCTGAGGGAGGTGGTAGGTCTGCAAGGCTTAATATCAAAGATGTATATATATATATTATTTTCCAGTTAAACATATCTGGTGAGTTCATGTGCAAATGGATTCTGGACACAGCTATAGCATAAATGGGTAACTAATTTTAGGTCAAGGACTTCAGGAATTGGTGTGGTGGTGCAAGCAGCTGAGGCGGTTTGTATGGCTTGTTGATTAACAGTCAGTCAGTGGTGGCATACCCCAGATAGAGCTGAGATGCCCAAAATTCATGTATGACGAAGGGGGGGTGGGGAGAAGAAGTAAAAAACTAAAACAGTTCACTGTCTTCCCATATCATCCTCACAGGCAAGTCCATCAGGAGAAGAACACCGTGGACTGAAGGCAGGCTGTGGGTCTTCTATACAGGCCGCAATGCTACTGCCTGGCCCTCCAGTGGCACCGGACTCCACAGTCTCATCCAGAGTGCGTTCTACTGCTTGCAATTGAGAATTTCAATTAATGTNTTTTTTTTTTTTTTTTTTTTTGAGACTGGGTCTCACTAACTTGCTTAGGGCCTTGCTAAGTTGCTGAGGCTGACTTTGAACATGGGATCCCCCTGTCTCAGCTTCCCTAGCTGCTGGGATTACAGGTGCGCACCACCATGCCCTGCAGGAATTTGCTTTCTTGTGCTTCTTCATCTTCTGTTCCTGGTGGTATTAGAGCATGTTCCATCATCTCTAAATGTACACAACCCTGCATCAAACTTCTGTGAATTCTCTCTTATCCCTTTTGCTGCCAAAGACTTGTGGTACCTACTGGCCCAATTCCTTTTCTTCTATTTCCTCTTCAACCTACCATATCTGGCTGCCCACGTCCCACGGCCCTGCAAGGGCTCTGCCCAAGGTACCCAAGTTCACCTGCTCATTGTTGAGGTCTGAGGATAACATTTCAATCCTCCTCTGTCATAGACCACTCCCTCCTGCCTGAAATTCCCTTTGTTTTACATCCTCTTTCCTGGCTTCCTTCCTTCCTCTCCAGCTGCTCCTCAACCCACCAGCACTTCCCTCCCCTGCTGACCCCTTTACTTGGCACAGTGCCTACTCTTCCTAGAAAGGTCCCAGTCAAAAGTAGTGCCCACACTGCTCTCCTCCTGTTTCCTGGATGCTCCTCTACAGGGTCTCAAAGAAACCTTCGGTCTGTGTCCACACCAGCTCTCAGCATCACCCCCTTCACATATACACACTGAGCCTCCACCCCATGAAGAGACAGCTCGCTGTCCTCCTGCTTCCCTGGCCAGACCTTCATCCTTGCTCCCCTGTAACTTTGTCCCTACCCTCAATAAATCCTAATTGCCCAACCTCAGTTATGGCTCTGGGATGTTCTGCCTATACTCCCTACCCTTGTGGTCTCTGTTCCAGCTCAGGTCTTGCCCTACCTCATCCCCAAGCTCCTCCTCTGCCTGCAGGGGTCCAGTCTTGCTACTTTCAGTCCATCCCCTAATGCCCCAGCAAGCACTTCCTGTGCTGGAACTGATCCTGGCCCTTTCTTCCCTAGGGTGCTTCTGTGGCTGCCCATTGCCCTCCCGCTGTAGTTCAGCTTCACTCCAGGCTCTTCAGGACCTGCCCCTGCTGGCCACTCCAAGCCTCTCCTTCCCCATTTTGCACCTGATCTGGCCAAATGGAGACCCTGATCACTGCCCACCGGCCTTTCACAGCCTAGCATACTTCTCTGCCTAGCTCATCTGTGCTCATGCTTTAAGGCCAAGCTCTGATCACCTTCTCTTGTGAAACCCTTCCTGACCACACAGAACCCCTAGGGGCTGTAATATCCTGTCTGCTCCTTCACCCTCCTTGAATTCAGGATCGAAAGCCTCTTGAGGACATTTCCTGGGTATAAACCATCTCCACTCCAAACCTGGGGCCCCTCAAGGGGTAAAGCCTCTAGAATTGGTTGAGGGAGGGACTGTCCAACTGGGCAGAGCTTCCATTTCCAGTATTTTGGGTGACCAGTTTGTTTCCAGTTTCCTGCCAACTTTGCTCCAGTTCTGTGGGGAGTTTGGGCCACTGGCATCTCTGGGTCAAGAGGTTTATGTATTTTTTCCTTGATGGATGCCCACTCTGGGATTGGAAAGGGAGTAGCCTTTCCCCTTGCAGTCCCTCAGTGAGGGTGTGAGATGATTTATACCCTCACTGAGGGTCTGCAAGGGGAGGCTCTGGGAACCCAGGGTCTCTAGGCGTTCTACCTGATTTAAAGCCCAGGGGTCTCTTGTTTGTAGGAATCTCCTCCTCCAACAAACAACCCCCACACCCTCCAGGTTTCTTGGTTCCCCCCAGCTGAGTCCGATGCTGCCCCCTACTGGGCAACCACCCGCCTACTTGAGAGAGGCCAAAGTAATTAAATATTTTTATTTAGAAAAAACAGAACCGACCAGCAGCAGCAGACGGCAGTAGTGGAGTGCAGGTCCAGCTGTCTCGGTGACCAGTGTGTGTGCGCCCCTCCCCTGGCCCGAGTCTCAGCTTCCGGCTCCTGCCCCGCCCCTGTGGTCCCCGGTCTTAAGGCACAGCCCACCCCCGCCCACCCGGCCTGGGGCCGGAAGAGTCTGCAGCCCCGCAAGGGGCCCCCAGGCTGGTCCCTGAGCGCATTCACCGCATTCACCACGGAGGCCGGTGCAGGTGGGAACAAGGTCTTTAGTGTCGTCTCCGCAGCCCCATCTCCCCGCGCGGCCTGGTCGGGCTCAGAGCGGCGGCGGCGCGGTGGCTGCGGCGGCGGCCGGTGGAGTGAGGATGAGGCGGATGCGCTCCACGCACAGCTCCGCGGCTTGTCGCGTCTCGCGGCACAGCGAAGCCAGGCTCAGGAAGCCGTGCGGCAGGTCCTCCACCACACGCAGCGTCACGGGCTGGCCCAGGGCGCGCAGTCGCCTCGCGAACATGACCGAGTCGTCCAGCATGGGGTCCAGGGCGCACGCCTGTGGGACGCACGTGGGGACGGACAGACGGTGGACGTGGGTTGGACAACGGAGAAGGGAGAGGGAGCACGTGGACACGGACATGGGTTGGACAGAGGCCAGAGATATGGGGGGCGGGGAGTTGGGAGAATGGAGGGAACAGGTGGAGATGAAGGAAGGGTGAGAGGGTGTCACTGCACCCCCTGGCCTTTGCCCTGTCTCCCCTTCCCCACCCACCCAGAGACCCAGCTTTTCTCCCTAAGCCCCCTGCCCAGCTCTTGAAGTTCCACAAAATTGCAAATGGGAAGGACAGCTGGATTCCCACTGTCTACCTTCTTGGCACCCCAGGCACTGTCCTCTCCTGGTGGCACACCTTTCCCCTCTGCCTGCTAACTACCTTGTTCCCATTCTCCACTGCTCCTCCCTGGGGCACCTGCATCCAGCCCTGCCTCACCCCACCAGGGCCTGGCTGCACCGTCCCAATCCTTGGCTCACCACGATGTGCACAGGTGGCAGGGTCTTCAGCATATTGTCAGGTGCCAGCAGAGGCGACATGAAGGGGTTCTTGACAATGGGTGATGAGTAAAGGGGCATTTGGGTGGCACCCTGGCTTGTACGCCGTGGGTGGAAACCCACAGGGAAGGCATTGCTCACCCCGGAGCTACTGTCCTTGGCGCTTAGCCCTTCTTTGGCCTCTGCCTCTTCTCTGGCATCCTCAGGCCGCAGAAAGAAGTTAACATCAGAGGGTGTGGAGGGGCCCAGTGTCTCCACAGACAGCGACATCTCAGGGGTCTCTGATGTCTCAGAGCTGCTCTTCAGGTTCAAGTCCTTCAGTGTTAGAATCTTGAGGGAGTCTGTGCCCACTGGGCCCTCAGGCTGGGCCAGGGCAGCCTCTGACACACTGCGTCGCATTGACTCTGTGGGAAGGGCAAGGTCAGGGGATTGGATGGGGCCACAGATAAGCCTGGCTGTTAGCTAGTGTGGCAGATTGGGAAGGTCAGGGGAAGGGCAGTGGCCTCTCCAGCTGTGGAGGCCTAGGACATTCCCCAGATTCTTGTGCCCCAGACTGCAACTCTAAGGGGGTAGAGGGAGTCACAGGGTGGTCTTGGAGGGGCTGGCTATGCTGTAGCGGTAGGGTGTGTGTATAATGACTGGGAAGTACAAGTCATCTTGCCTCTGGGAGCCTCATTTTCTTCCTCTGTACAAAGGAAACAGAAACAGTCCTTAGCTCATAATGCTGGAAGGATATAAGAACTCAATGGAGCAAGCTATATAGGCTTACGTACTACAACCCCCTTTGAGATTTTGTCAGCATGAGGCTTTATTGCCATGCTTGGTGCCCTGTTCCAGCTGTCTCCTGGACCACAGCAGGAGGCTCAGCCAACTTTTTGTGGCTGCTTGACACCAAAGTGTGAATGCATCAAAGTGAGTAGAATAACGAGCAGATCCATAGGGCTTGAAAGGAGGTTCTGTTCACAAGGACCTGAGTCGGGAGTGTATGTTAGATTCCCAGGGACCCCACATATGTAGCTATATTGATCTGTGAAATTTCCCTTTAGGTTTTTCAGTTTTATCCCCTCCCTTTGAGTAACCAGGCAAGCAAGTACCCAAATGCTTCCAGTCTACCTGCTGTGCCCACCTTGGCCTCAAATTAATTTTAAAACGATGCTTATCATTAGGCCCAGGACCCTACATTTCAGTTTTTATGCTTATGTATCAATCCATGGAGCAATACACAAGGCAGTGTGAGAATAACCAGTTGAGTGCTCTCTGACCCTCTGGAACAGGACGGCTAATACAGGGCATAGGATGCAGCATCTTCTATTGCATGCCAGATACTATGCTAGGCATTGGACACAAATGGATGCCTACAGTCCTCACAGTGACACATGTGGCAAGTCCTCTTACTGTATCCATTTTACAGAGGAGCAAAGCAAGACTCTCAGATACTGTTACTTGCCCATGCTACACAGCAACTGGTAGAGTAGGGAGCTAGAATGCAGTGTGCACCTCCAGGGGCTGCACTTATCACCTCCGTCCTACAGGGAAAACCCCAGTGATCAACGGTTAACATGCTTCCAATTCAATCCCATTTTAATTGTTTTTGTGTATATATATATTTCATCTATCTGAATATTCAAAAATTAAAAACATTAAAATAAAACACACTTAATTGGAATGATTTTTTTTTTTTTTGCAAGGGTTGGGGAGTACTGGGGATTGAACCCAGGGACATTCTCATCTTTTTTTGTTTTTTGAGACAGGGTCTTGCTAAGTTGCTGAGGCTAGTCTTGACTTGAAGTTCTCCTGCCTTAGCCTCCCTAGTTACCTGGATTACAGGTGTTTACCACTGCACCTGATTGGAATGATTTTTTGCATAATAGGAAGTGCATCTACTTTTTTTTGGCAGTGCTGGGATTGAACCCAGGGCCTTGTGCATGTGAGGCAAGCACTCTACCAATAGAGCTGTATATCCCCAGCCCAATGCATCTACTTTTGAAGGTGCAATTCCTATTATTCAGAGAACACTGTGGATTTCCTATAGATGGTTGTGCTTTAAAAATCCTTCAAATATTATAGTGGGAAAAAAATGGATCCCTGGGATAGAAGTAATTTTTGGCTGCCTGAGGGTCCTGCCACCTGCTCAGACAGGGCTGGGACTTTCCAGTTCCCACCCAAGGTTTGTCTCATCTGTGGATTTACCCACCCTAGCTCCTAGGCCAGCTGCTGGTGGGTTACAAGCTATGTGTGTATGTCAGAAATCCATGGAAAGAACTGAGGAGGGCTGTACCCCCAACCTAAGGGCCCAGAGGACTCAAGTAGATTTTTTTTTTTTTTAGGAAAATAAAAATTATTTAAAATTTTTTTTGGTTCTTCAGGTGGAGTTCTTGTTGAACATCAGGACAAATGGCATATCTTTAGGAGTAATTTCCCAAGGTTTGGTTTGGAAAGCAATTCCTGGGACTCTGAGATGGCTTAGATGACCAAAAGTCCTAGAATTTCCAGAATGTGGATTGGCATAGAAAGTCAAGGCTTTTTTTTTTTTTTTTTTCATATTTTTAGTTATCAATGGACCTTTATTTTATTTATTTACATGTAGTGCTGAGAATTGAACCCAGTGCCTTACTCATGCTAGACAAGTGTTCTAACACTGAGCTATAACCTCAGCTGAATTCAGGGCTTTTTGATAGGGCTAGAGATGAATACTGGGAAGAGCCAGCTGGGAAGGTGGTCTCTGCTCCCCCATGTGCTCCAGGGCTCTGTCCCTTCCCTTCCCTGGGACTTCTGCTGTGCTACAGTATCCCTGATGGCCACCTGGCTGGGTACATGGGGGGAGGCCACCACTCACCTACTGTGGGCGCCGAGGTCTTCTGGGACTTTTGCCCACTAAACTCCAGGAAGGAATTGAGCCATGAGGAGGCGCCCAGGCGGAGGTCTCTGAGGAGCAGGGATGTGTCCCGCCGCACCAGTCCCATCATGCCGAGTGCCTTCTCATCCGAGTTGGGGTGTTCCTCTGCCTCTGCACCTGCAGAGGGTATGTTTGTTGGGGGGCCAAGTTGGTCTCCTCTTTCTAGACCTAGTCTCCAACATCCAAAACTCCAGGCAAGTGTACACTAAGGGCCTCAAGAACGTCTCATTGCTTATAAAGGAGCAAGGATTCCCCTCCTTCCTCAGGCCTGAAGACTGGGCCCCTGCCCCTATGGGACCAGATGTCCACGTACTCTGACTCCCCTGCCGAAAGGGGTGAGCCTCACCTGCATAGGCACTGACACACTTGGAGAGCACACTGAGGGGCAGCAGTGGGTCCATGAGGCTCAGAAGGCGGGAGGGAGAGGCAGCGGATTGCAGCATTGTGGCTGGGTAGGCTGCCATGATGCCATCTGGCACCCGTACTCCATAGGCTGCTGCTCGTAGGGCCACAGTAAAGCAGAGATTCCCACCTGCACTGTCTCCTGCAAGGCATATCCGCTCCCCTGTAGAGCCTAGTTGAGAGGGAGGGAAGGATTTGGTCACAGCCCTGCAGGGCAGTGAAAGGGACTGGGGAGTGGGGCCTGGGCTAGGAGAACTGGGCCCTTGGAGATGGGGTGTGGGCTTTCCCAAGGTCCAGGGGGCTGCTGTTATTAAAGATTGGCAAACGGAGGCAGGGATCTACCAGAGGGTCAGGAAGGCTGGGAACAGGAGGTGAGGAGATCATGCTGGGAGACTAGGGAGGTTGGGGGGTGGAAGGGCTGGTGGTGGTAAAGGGAAGCTCAGTCTATTTCCGGAAGGAGGGGGCATTAGAGTCTGGGAAACTGAAGATGAGCTTAGGCTTACAACATCACCACAGCCTGCTCTGTGCCTTACTGTCCTCCCAAGATGTTTGTCTGAGGAGCTGGAGAATGGTGGCACACCTGGGCCAGGAGGCTGGCAGGGCAGGGGAGCAGGGGCTGGGGCAGCCAGGGGAGAAAGAGGCAGGATGGAGTCTGGCCAAGGGGGAGGCCGCGGAGACTCAGGAGCAGGAGGCAGAGATGAAGTGGCCGAGGTGGAAGGTGGGCTGGGGAAGGCGTGGCAGTGGCAAGACTGAGGCTTGAGGAACCAGGTGATCTGCGGCCTCTGCCCAGGGCTGGGGGGTTGAAGCAGGGACCTTGGCAGTGGGGGGCCGGGGCTCACCGAGGAGGGCACAGTGCTTGACGGCCCAGCAGTAGGCAAAGAAGCACTCCTCCAGCGCACGGGGGAAGGGGGCCTCGGGGGCCAGGGAGTAGTCGATGGAGATAATGGGAGCACCCAGCTCCTGGGCCCAGCTCTTGAGGTAGGGCTCATGCGATTTGGAGGTCTGGGCCACGAAGCCACCACCGTGGAAGTGCACTACCAAGGACCTTGAGCGCGATGTCTGCTGGGGCCGAGGCCGCAGCTCCAGGATCCGAGGGCCCTCTGACTTCACCATGCTGTTGAGCTCCTCACTGTCCTGGGGATGGGAAGGGAGGAGGTGGTGGGCTGTCTGGGTCTTATCCTTCCATGAGGCATTCGTAGAGAAACAGGATGGGGGCAGGAACCCAGCTAGAGGCTGGAGGGCACCCTGGGCTGGGCGCTGTCCCTGCTCCTGACTGAGGTCAGGGCCCTACCTGTCCTTCCCGAAGGTCATAGGAGATGAGCCTGATGAGGACAGGCCCAGGGCCTGTGTGGGCCAAGGGAGGTGAGATGGTGACTGTGAGCTTGGGGTCAGAGGTCAGTGGCATCTCAAAGGCCTCAGGCGGCAGGCTGATCAGGCGGCTTACCCTCACGGTGGCTGATGCCATGTTGGCCAGAGACTGGAGGGAGGGAACAGAAGGGGTGCTGCAGAGAGGCTGCCCCACACACCTCCCCATCCTAGTTTGTCTTTCTCATCATGTACTATCCCTGGGCCTGGGGCCCTGTAGTGACCTGCTGTGGCTTTGGATGGGTCTCTGGGCCTCAGTGTCCCATCTGTAACTGGTCCCATCCTCGCCTGGCCCTATGCTCACCGACAGCACCTCGATCTCAGTGATATTCCAGAAGGCTTTCCAGAAGTGCACATCCAGGTTCTGTGTGATCCGCTCAAACTCGGCCCCACGCAGCTCTGGGTCAATGGCAAAGCGGCCACTGGTGAAAAGGGAGCTGGCTGTCACACCTGGGGGTCAAAGTCATGTCAGGGAGCCCAGGTGGGTCAGGTTGCTATGCAGGGGCTAGGAAAGAGGGACAGGAGGAGAGGCCATGGGCAGGACCCAGCTGGCACTCACCGAGACCACTCTCATTACGTTTGTAGTGTTCCCCGAAGGACACCAGCCCAATGGAGATGGTCTGCAGGAATGGCCGAATGGAAGGAGTGAACTGTGGAGAGACACTTCTGTCACCCATCCACCCAGGAAGGGAACAAGAACAGGGCAGCAGTAAGGGGTAGAGAGGTGTCGGGGAGAGACATCCATTCAGTCAGCATTTCCTGAGCTCCTGGGTGCTGGGAGTGGTCTGGGCCCTTTCATGGAGCTGGTATTCTCTAAGGAAAGAGAGATGATAAGCAGAAGATGGATGCCATAGGATGTCAAGGACAACTAATGATTTGAAGGAAAAGACAGTAGGTGGAAGGGCCACAGTGATAAAGTCACTTAGGGTCAGGCTGCTTGGTCAGGTCTTGCAGGGCAGATCTGAACGAGGGGTGGGTACTCCCCGCAGAGGGCGTGGCAAGTGAAAGCCAGGGGGCCAGTATGGCCGGACCAGAGCCAGCCTAGGGAGAGGAGCAGGGAGGTCAGAGATTCAGGGAGGGCCTACGTTGAAGAATTCCTGCAACTTGGGAGGCTGAGGCAAGAGGATTTGCAAGTTCAAGACCAGCCTCAGTTTCTTAGTGAGACCCTGTCTCAAAATAAAAAATAAAAAGGACTGGGGATGTAGCCCAGTGGTAAAGCGCCTTTGGGTTCAATCCCCACTACTTAAAAAAATGAAAAAGATTGCCAGATGGGGAAACCGAGGCCTAGAGATGGACAGATGGCTGCTGTAAGGAGTGGGGGATGTAGTGGGAGTCTTGGGGAGGGGACAGGAGGCAGTTAGGAACCACAGGGACAGCGTCCAAGGAAATAAAGCCTCAGGGGCTAGTGGGGCTTTTCCGTTCATTCAGCAAATGCCGGTCAAAGTCCTAGGTGGCTACACACTGGGCTGGAGCAGGGACTGGGCAGTGACAATGATGGGGAGGCCTCTGCCCTCTTGGGGGCTGACATATTAGAAGGCAGATGCTTTTCTGCACTACAGTGAAGTTGGGCCTCACACAGAAGCTGTCAGCTGGCCCTGGCCAGGGGCCCAACAGGCCAGAGGGCATGGGGATGGAGGGTGCCTGGCCATTGTGGTTGGGATACTGGTTTAGGTTGGCCGGAATCTCTTTCTCGTGACTCCAATGTCATGGCCAGGACACGGGGTGGAGCTGGCTGGCCCTGATGGGCTGATCAGTGTTTGTGGGCTTAGCTAGGATGCAGGATGGTTTCCAGTAATGCCTGGACTGGATGCTGAGGACAGGCGGTCTTGCAGGAAGCCTGGAGTGGTAGCGTGGGGTGGGATGGCTGAGAGACTACCACTGGGGTTGGGTGAGGCCCAGAGAAGGTGGGAAGGACTACAGGGTCACACAGCTCTACTGCTGGGGTTCCCTGATGCAGCCAAAGGGTGGGGAGGGGGAGATGGACTGCACAGGACCCCAAACAGGCAAGTTTGGGCCTCTGTCCTGAGCCTGGTGCCCCATGGTCCCCCAATTGTCCAAGTCCTTAAAACATTTTTACAGAAGTCTGAAGGCCCTTGGGCTGCCTTGTTTTCTGTGTGCTGATAAGCTGAATCTCTCAGGGTGGTTTGGGTGTAGGAGAAGGTCTATAGGTAAGGTCATGCCCAGTTCAGGGAGGAAAGAGGTCCAAACCAGGTCTTCTTCACTGATATCAACTCAGATGGACTCATCAGTCCTCCCCTGAGGGCCACATGAAAATCTGCGAATTCTACAGCGACTTAAGTCAGTGAAAAAGCTCAGGGTCCAGTCTGGAAGCTACAGGCTGGCACCTTCCCTCCCTCACAGAACGCCCATGAGGAGGACTCAAGGGGGTTCCCCATGCAGAACAGGCCTTTGAAAACAAAACTGACCACCCTCCTAGGGATCTTAAAACTTAAATGACTCCAGAGGCCAGACAGGTAAGATAGAAGAGCAAAAGACAGAGGCTAGGGAGGTCAAGGCAGGAGGACATGAGTTCAAAGCTAGCCTTAGCAACTTAGCAAGGTCCTGAGCAACTCAGAGAGACACTGCCTCTAAATAAATATATAAATATAAAAAAGGGCTGGGGATGTGGAGGCTCAGTGGTTAAGCACCCCTGGGTTCAATCCCTGGTACAAAAAAAAAAAAAAAAAAAAAAAAAAAAGTGCAATGAATTTCCTGAGTGTAAGACAAGAGTAGGGTGGATCCTGGTGGAAAAATCATGCAGGGAGGGCTGGAAGGCCGTTCAGTGGTAGAGTGCTGGCCTGGCACGCACAAGACCCTGGGTTTGACCCTTAGTACCCTCTCCCCCCAAAACACCCACACCCACACCCACAGCTATGCAAGTTAAAGATTTCTTTAACTTGGTGGATTAGGTCCAGGACCATGAGTTTGAGACCCCTGGTCCAGCTCTGAGCCAACTTCCCTTTTCTGCTGGTTTCTCAATCCAATACTGACCACAGTGGTTATTCCATTCCACTATTGGGCCAGGCAGGGACCACCAGTGCTTTCACTGTGGGCCTACAGGGGCAGGAGACTCACCTGGAAGCCCAAGCAGCGGCCATAGAAACAGCCTTTATGCAGTGTGACATACTCGCGCAAGAAGTCAGCGGTGAGTCCCTCATCACCCTCAAAGAAGAGTCCCCCTGGCTGGTTGGTAGCCAGTAGACGCTGGGCATAGTAGGCCAGAGCTCGGAGCTGGGTGAGGGCAGCCAGGTAGGCCTCCAGTTCGGCCAGGTTGTGGCTGGTGCGGAAGAAGATGCTGCGGCGGTTGGAAGCCACGTAGCGGGACTTGTGTAGCAGGTGTGCTAGGCAGCAGCGGGCCGTGTGCACCAGGCTGCGGTACCCATTGGCCGGCGTCTCTGGGTCCAGGTCAAAGAGGTGTGCCACACTGAGCAGGCTGCCCAGGGCTGGCTCCAGCCCCAGCGCCTGCTCCCGCACACCTGCAAAGACGTTGGACAGCCGCCGGGCAGTCTCCCCGGGGCCCTGGCTTGAGAAGAAGGCCATGTTATCCTCTGCCAGAGTCACCAGCGACTGTGTCATCGTCCGCAGGTCCATGCTTTGTAGGATCCGTGAGGCTGTGGGCAGGTGGGGGAGCCTATAAGGCTGGCTGGGTCACCCCTTGTTGGCTGGGCCCAGAAGTCTAGGCCCTGTCCCTCCTCCCTCAGGCTCAGGTGCTTTGACCCCAGCCCCCTTCCCCTCCAGACCTGGGTGTCAGACCCCAGCCCTCTCTTCCTTCAGACCCAGGGGCCCAGGACCCCAGGTCCCTCCTCTGTTAGGCCCAGGGCGTTAATCCCTTATCTCCAGGATTCAGGAGTCGTCTGGGAACTTCATCCCCTTCCTTCCTTAGGACCCATAAGTCCAAGTCCCCAGTGCCTTTCTCCTTTCTCAGAATCCAGGACTTTGAGCCCTGTCTTCTTTCCCTTCGACTCCAGAGTCCAGATCCCTTCTCTCTAGGACCCAGAAGTCCCTGTTCTCTCCCATTTGGGACTCAAGTCTGCTTTCCCTTTTCTCTTGGACCCAGGTTCAGACCTTCTCCTGAGCCCACAAGAATCTGGTTCCCTGGTTCTTCATCTTTCCTACGAAGAGGTGATAAACCAGGGGAGGGACCAGCTTGCCCAGGGAGTGGCCTCCTCTTCCCTTCCAGGAATTCAAGACTTTAGGAACCTGTCTCTGTTTACTGTCCTGGGCCCAGACGCCTCATTGGTTCCAAGTCTGGATGCTTAGCCAGTCTCTCAAGACCCAGGAGTCCAGGCCCCATCCCATCTTTCCTACTTGGCTCCAGGTACCGCCCATAGGCCCTTCCCTCCAACAAATATTTGGGAGTGTTCAGCCCCCTGCCCACCTGTGCCCATTTCCTGGACACTGCTCCCCTTCTGAATCAGGAATTCATAATTCCAGCCTTATTTCACAGAGGACTCTCTCCTGTCCCTCAGGTCTGGTTGTGGAAACCCCTCCAAACTCTAGCTCTTTCCCTGTTCCTCTGCAGAATCCCCAAAGCTCAATGTTATTCCTCCCCAGTCTGGGTCCCCTGCCTTCAGTCCCATCAACTTGTCTTAGATTGTGTGGCTGGCTCTGCTCCCTTGCCTGGAACAGAAGTATTCATCACTGCCATTGACCTTCAGCTCACTCGTGCCAGACCCCATGCTGCTAAGGATTCCTGTGTGTCTGTGCATGTAGTGCTCTGGCCCTTCTGAGACACAGACTGCCTCGGTTCACACCTCTTTTGTTGCTAGGAGAGGGAACTAAGGCTCAGAGGGGTTAAGTTAGGAGCTAGATGGTACAGAGTGGCTGAGTCGATTTAAACCCAGTCCAGAACTGCTACTTAGGCCCAGCTCACACCCAAGACTCTAGAAGCTGGACCTCTAACTCTGGCCCTCAAAATCTTGCCCTGACTCCCTACGCTTCGGGGTCCTCCAGGATCTCTGTTCAATCCAGGCACTGTTTTTTGGATGGCCTAACACCCAGGCTCTGGATAAGCTGCTCTTACCCCACTGGTGGGGCTGCCACCATCTGCCTGAAGACAAGGTCCGTATCCTGCCTGGCTCTGGGTTTATGGTCCCTTGGTCCCCTAAAGGAAGGCTCTCCTCTCCCTTCCAGGCCCTGAAATTGGGCAGCAGCCGTTCCTGTATCTTAACTGACCATGCACTCACCCCTCCCAGGCCTGAATGGAGCTGGAGCTCCCCGGATCTGGGGCTGCTGATCTGTGGCTAGTGCCAGTAGCAGCCTGGGGTGATAAACCAGGGGAGGGACCAGCTTGCCCAGGGAGTGGCCATCTACTCCACCTCCCACTCAGAAAGGACAGTGAGAGCCACGTGCTATAAACAGAGCATAGAGTCTGACTCTCTGCCCCTCCTGCCCACTCCCGGCCCACTCAACTGGGAATACTTGCCCCAGGTTCCTCTGCCTTAGGACCTAGGAGTCCAGGCCCCCAGCTCTCTTCTCCCTCAGGGCTGAGGAATCTCAGTCTCAGTCTTGAACATAGTGTCCCCTCTCACCCAGCGAGCCTGCCCTCCCTTTACCCTAAGGGGATTCACAGAGCCAAAGGCCCAGTGATCCCAGGTCCCGCCCCCTCGGCTGGCCCTGGCACAGGCATCCCCAGCTGTTGGGGAGCGGGGAAGGAGGTGGCCAGTCCTGCCTGTCCCTCCTAGGAGGACAAAAGCCAATTAAGGGCAGTGCCAAGCTCGGCTAGGGGCCTGAGCCTCAGGTCCTACTGAGTGGTGTTCCCGTGCTAGACACCCTCTATCTGCTACTACCCCCTTCACCGCCCACCCTGCTGACTGCCGTCCCCACCTCACATATGGGGAAACAGGCTCCGAAAGGCACTACCCACGTTATTCCACATGCTCCTGGCCACTGGCTCTTTTTCACCCCTTAGGCCTCAGCTTGAGGTGCTGACTTCTCCACATCTAACGTGTACCCCGCAATGTTTAGTTCTTCTTTCCCGGCGTTTTGCACATTTTGCAATTATACATTTATTTTTTGCTGTACTGGGGGATTGAAACCAGGGCCTCACATGTGCCACTGAATTACATGTGCCCTGCCCTTTTTATATTTTGTGAGACAGGATGTCATTAAACTTATGATTCTCCTGTGTCAGCCTCGTGAGTAGCTGGGATTACAGGCATGCACCACTGTACCTGGCAAGTCTTTATTTGTTGACATGTTTGTTGTATATCTTTCCCAGAATAGAATCAACTTTTATGGAGCCATGAAGCTTACAAGGTATGGGTTCTGGCTCTTTAGGAAGAAGAGTATGAAGTTACTTATACAAAATTAGGGACAAGGCCTTGAAGGAACCTGTACAAATCAGAGGTCCTGAGGCCCGGCATCACTCGGTCTGGCTGTAGCTAAGTCCTCTTTGTCTCTGCCCTGGACTGTCATCCCCATGAGTACAGGGGGTGGCCCCAGGGCCTGTCATGGGGCCCAGCACATAGTAGATGCTTAGAACAAACCTGAGGGAAGGGAAAAGTGAAGAGTCAGAGTGGGGGCCAAGGTGGGTGGATGGGAGCTCGAGAGGGGGCTGCAAACAGTTGGACAGACTGGGCCTTTGGAAGCAGTTAAGCCTAGCGACTATGACAATGGGATGTGACCCAGTCACTTGGCAGATGATCCTGGATGAGTCCGGCTTCCTCATCTGAAAACTGTACTTGGACATTCTGTCCAGTCAGACTGGGTGACGTGCTTTATAAGCAGCACCCATGGGTGGCATTTTTTTCTTTTTTCCTGGTGCTGGGGATGAAACCCAGGGCCTTGCAAAGGACAGGCAAGAGCTCTCCCACTGCATTGCACCCCCAGCCCCTTTTCCTTCCTTTCTTCTTTTTATTTTTTTGTGGTGTTGGGGATCAAACCTGGGCCTCATGCATGCTGGCACATGCTCTATCACTGAGCTACCCCCAGCCCAGTGTGGCATTTGCTGTGTGGGCTTGCTCAATCTCAAGGAAACAGTGGGTTGGGTTATTTTTCTCTGTGGCACTTGTCACAATCTAACCTATTTCCACAGTGGTTTGCGCTGTCTCCCTCGCCAGCTTCTAGGCTCCCTGCAGCAGGACTTTCTGTTTCAGTCTGTCCTGGGCAGTGCCAGGTGCACGTGGTAAATATCACCTGACACTGTAGATCTCTCTCTTTCTAAATGTGGGATAGGGATCTTTGTTAAAAACGAGGAAAGGCACCAACAGAATGAACAACTAACACAAAGCAAGGGAGAAGGGGCTGGATCCCAGGCCATGGTGACTTCAGGCCCTGCCCTTTGCCTTGCTCCGAGCAGTTCTGAGGCCAGGCTGCCGGGAACCAGGAAGACGATGCTGAGGTTGCCAGAAACTTGCCAGGAATCCCAGGCAGAAGGCACTGGGGCAAGGGCAGGCCCACTGGGGCCATGGGTGAACATGGTATGAGTGGGGCAGAGGTAGGACCAAGGGAAACTGGCAGGGCTTCAGCCCAACCCCTGACTGAGCTCCAGCCCTCTGCCCTAAAAAGTCACTGGACAACTGGACCCAGTTGGGACTTTGGCCCTGGGGATAGATCGGGGTGAGAAGGACAGTGGTAAGGGAGTAACAGGATGAGGACAGGTGGGGTCTGGAGCTTGCGAGGGGAAGGCCTAGGATCCTGGAATCAGATGGGGTGGGGGGATGTGGGGGTTGTGGCCCCTCCCTGAGTATCCGCCTGAAAGGGCAAACTGGGCAGCACTGTTTTCTTCACATGCTCTACTGGAAGTAACTGGTGCCACCCTCCCTGCAACCCATGAGGTGGGCCATTCTTATCCCTTTGGCAGATGAGAAAACAGGTGAGGGTCACAGAGCCAGCAAGGGGCAGCTCCCGGACAGTGCTATGGTCTCTGCTTGTGTTTCTGAGTCTCTGTGTTGCTCCTTCTGTCTTGGGGGTTCACATTTAGATGTATATATTTGTAGGTGTGTGTCATGGCCAGCTGTCCACATGTATGTGTTGGCATTTTTTCACATTTCTTGGTATGTCTGAGCTTTGTGTGTCTGTATGCGAGTGTCATGGCCCACGTGCATTTCTTAGCCTGTGAGTGTATCTCTATTCCTCTCGGCTTGTGTGAGCATGTTTGTGTATGAATGAATGAATATACACATATGGGTGGATCTTAGTCTCCTGGTGTGTGATGAGAACAGACTTCTCCCGATTTGCTCCAGCAGAAACCCAGCGTGTGATCTTGGCTACCTCCCACCCCATCCAATTCGTCACCCAGTCCTATTCACTCTACTGCTATAACCTGGCCCTCCCACCTCTACTGTCTCCTTGGTCCACGCCAGTGCATCCTCATCTGAATGATTGCAAACCTCTGTGTGAGTCACAGGTTTCCATTTGTTCTCCACATACCAACCAGAGGATCTTTCTAAAACATAAATCTGGCCACATGCTCTCAACCCTTCGATGCCTCATGCCTTGCTCTCAGGATAAAGCTCCAAATCCTGGACATGGCCTTTCAACCAGGTACCATCCTCCCTGCTTTCCCTGCCTGCCCAGTTTCCTGTTGCATCCTCCCCCCTCTCTGTGATTCCTCTGTACTGTCATGTGCTGCTGCCTGGGACCTCAAGGTCTTTGTCCATGCTATCTCCTCTGTGCTCCCTGCCCCCACTTGCTCAGCAGTTAGTGCTGCCCATCCTTGGGTCCAATGTCACCTCCTCTGGAAGCCTCCCTGTTTCATATTTCTCAGGATTTTTTCTTTATCTGTCACAATTTATAACAATGATCTTATTTGATTACATCTCTGTCTTTAGCTCCACTAGGAGTCTGTCCTGGTCACTAAGAGCCCAGGTGTGTCCTAGGTGTTCAGTGAATGTCTGTTGAATGAATCTGTGTGACTGGGAATTTTTGGGTCGGATACACAACAGCAGCAATCTCCAACCCACACACTTCTGGGCTGAAGAGGCTGAGGGCAGCCATCTTTTTACCTTCACTGGCCAGGTAAGTACAAATAGGTGTTGTCATTTGAGAAATGGGATGATTATAATGACACTAGCCTCATCTAATTACTGGGAAGATCAAACTGATAATAAGAACTACTCCAGCCAGCCCAGACACCCAAGGGCAGGGGTGGGGTCTGATTCATCCATCAGAGGCCTGGCGCCAGGGAGGGCCTCCAGAAATGACGGGCAAATCTTAGAGCTCGAGGGAATGAGCCTTTGTGTGTACGTAGGTCCATGGGTCTGTGACAGGACTGAGCCCAAGCAGATTCTTTCTGACTCCTCAAGACAACCCTAAGGTAAGCATGATTATTAATATCCTCGTATTACAGTTCATGCATGCCTTCACTTATTAATCCAATAAATATTTGAGTACCTATGTGCCTGACATTCCAGGCTCTGGCATTATAGGGCAAACAAGGCAGACAGAAAGAAGCCTACTCTTCGAGAGCTCACTGGCTAATGGGGACTAACATTAGCTCCGTGTCTCCTGAGGGCTTGCTGAGTGCCAAATGTTATACACTCATTTGAACCTCACAACAGTCCTACAAGTCAGGCACTCTGATGGTGATGCCCATTTTAGAGCTCAGGAAAAAGGCTGTTGCCCAATATGTCACAACTCTCAGAATGAGGAGCCAGGTCTCCAATACTCAGGTTGTTGTTGTTTTTGCAGTGCTGGGGGATGGAACCCAGGGCCTCAGGCAGACACTAGGCAAGTACTCCAACACCCTGGTTGTTAACCATAATCTGTATTGCCTCTGGGTATGTGTCTGTCTTGCTTATGAGGCTCCTGTGTCTTGTGGGAGAGCGAATGTCCTGAGACTCCAGTCTGAACTCTCAGCCTGTCTGAGCTGCATGTGTGTGTACACTGGAGCCAACTGCAGTTCTATCCTTGGCTAATGCAGGCAGGGAGCACGACAGTTTGAGGTCCCTGGAGCTGGAGAACCATGTCAGTTTCTTTCCTGCTTAGGAACTTCCCACAGATCCTCATAGAGATTGTTAAAAGACTCAGCTGAGCCAGGGCTTAATGCCCTTGCCTGAGGCTTTTAGCATCTCCATTGGTCTGTTAGTTTTCTCCAGCCTCTTGAGATCTAGAGAACCCAATGCTACAGCCCTCCCTCCTTCTCCTTAGGGAGGGTATGAAGGTCCAAACCCAAACTAGAGACCCTAGTCCTAGAAATGGTGGGCGTTGGGAGGTTAGGCCCCAGTGTAGCTGGGATGACGCGGGTGGACCGACAATGAATGGACGAATGGATGGACTGAAGGTGGGAGACTGGGGCTTTGATGAGCTCAACTGGCCCCCCTTCATTTCCAATTCTGACACCTTTTCCCTGACTCACCCCTAAACTTTCTCTTTGGGTAACAGCTGCTAGACCCCTTACCCTTTATCTTCTCAAGAGTGCTGGTGACCTGAAAACCAGCGCTTGAACCATTTTCCAGGCAGAAACACTAAGGACAGCGGTTGCCCTAGGTCACACGGGAACCGAGGTCCAAGAGACTCGCATTCCGGACTCTGCGCCCAAGACGGCAGTAGGGCGCCCGGTAGTCTCTACGCCTGAGTGGGACATTCCACTCTCACCTCTCCCCTTCTCATAGTGGGTCGTCCGCCCCGACGCAAGGCGGCAATGGGCCAGTCCGTGGTTCCCCCAACTCTCGTGGCGGTGGTTCTGTCTACTCGGTCCCGAGAGCCCCGTAGGGTGTGTGAGGTTCTTTCCGGGCTACGGTCGGTGCCCGCGAGCTCACCTTTGCACTTGTCTTTTCGCCACCGCCGGCGATTGTGGCTCTTCAACCCCTCTTTGCCATTCTTCGAGGTCTCCTCGGATGACTCCATCAATTCTCTGTGATTCCCAAGCCGGACCCAATACTAGCTGCCAGGACCCGCCCGGAGGGTCAATCCTCGCTACACACCACCGCCGGGCCCCCATACCAACCAATCCCGGGCTTGCTGCTCTTTGGGTCCCGCCCTCTGAGCAATCGTGATCGCTCTCCACTGCCAGGACACGCCCCTAACCGCTAGCGAAGAGGGACCGGCCCCGCCTCCTCGTACGCCTTAAAGGGCCCGCAGCCAACAAAAATGCAGCCCTGGAGGCGTCATAGTGTCCTTCGCTCCGGACTAAGCGAAGAGCCCGGAGGGCTCACCCCTAACAGGGAAACCCCGATTTTCACACGTGCTGATGCTCAGTCTCGCTATCCCACTCACCTTCCTAAAGAGGGATCCTTAGAATGCGGCCCAGCCTGTCCGCTGGAGGATGGGGGAGACCCGGCACGGCTGCGCCTCCTCCTGGGGGTGGGGTGGGGGGTGGGCCAGG
>NW_026000205.1:6642118-6661131 GCF_001458135.2 Marmota marmota marmota
GGGGGGTGGGCCAGGTCCTTCGCAACTCAAAACCCAGGCAGGGCCCGCACTGGAGGCGTGGTTGTGCCTGAGAGCTGTTGAGGAAGAAGCCCCTCCTTCCCTCCTCTGTCTCCTAGTCCTAGTATTTCTCTCTTTCTCGCTCTTTTTTTTTTTTTTTCCCCCTTGCCCTCCTCCTCCCCCGGAAGAATGGAGGGGAGGAGGAAGGTCGAGTACTTGGAGCACGCACACCACTTAAGGCAAGGGGTTGAATCCCTGAGAGGAAGGGAAGTAGGAGGAGCGCGCCTCCCTAGGAAAAGGTGGGAAACTGGAGGCACGAGGCTTGCTCAAGTGCACGTGGCCAACGGCCACGGGCGCCTATAGAGAAGCAGCCTAGTCAGCAAGCGTGGCGTGGCACAGGGATCTGGAGGCCTAGAGAGACTTTTATCCTTCGCCCTGGAAAAAGCAGGCCTCAGACCACTTATTTGCATGCTGCCTTTCTTCCTTCCAAAGTGTACCTAATTCTCAGCTCTGAGAGGCTCGGCCCAGCCCCTCTGCTCCAGACCATGGCCAACATGCCCTCAGCTTAAGGATTAGGGCTGCATTCCACCCCCAACTGATGATACCTCAACAAGTAACCCCCAATTCCCTGGATAAAATTTGCATCCCCCCTTCTCCACCGCTGGGTTTTGAGCCTAAAGGGGAGGAAGATGAGGGCCGGAGCTCTAGAGCTGGAGCCTGCATCCGGGAGTCACTATTGTCTGCTTCCGAGGAGCTCCAGAAAGTTTTGCGCCCAATACTTGCTGATACCGTTCCCCAGCTTTCTTTCCATTATTCCTTGACCTTGCCAGGGAAACTGGTGGCCATGGTTTTTGTCTCCCAGGTTCCTCCTTCTTGAGAACTCAGCCTCAGGGCCATTCAGCCTGGCTGAACCCTATGGAGGTAGCTGGAAGGAGAGCAAGTGCCTCCCTGGTAGCAGAGGTCAGGCACACTGAGGTCATGAATGTCTGGTTGTTGGGCCTAGACTGCATGGAAATTCAGGAGGGTAAGGTCTACAGACACCCTTGTATTACTGGTGCTTATAGCAGTTTCTGCCCCAGAGCTGGCTCTCTGGTCAGTTTTTGTGGATGGATAGATGAATACTGGGAGGGAGATGGCTCTTTCCTACCTCTATTTGATTTACTCCCAAATCCTCCCTAGGGAGGCAGCAGGTGAGAAAGTCAGGCCCTGGCTCGAATCTTGGGCTTGGGGCTTCCTAACTGTACCATCTTGTACAAGATCTTTCCTTATGATTAAGATGAGAATGTTGATCTTCATAAAATGGGGATAATTGAGCTTTATCTCTTAGAATTGTTGAAGGATGAGCTGAGCTAATCTGACATATGGTAAATTCTTAGTATTTCTTAAATAAATGGATGACTGACCTTGAGAGACTCCAGATCTAAGTTTGACTCACCTGTATCCTGGTAGTGCCTGTGATTCTGGGCACTGGTTTTCTTTCCATGTAATGGTGTCCCATGGTATCCTGACATGGCTTCATAATCATAATCAGGTATCTTTTTGAAGGCTGGCTTCATTTCTGGGGTGCTTGTTCCATCCCTCATACTTGGCGGATCTGTCTCTGAAGATGGCCTCCCATTTGATTCTAAGTCATAATCTGTGAGGCGTTCAAAAAATGTCTTCTGTTCTTGAGTTACTTGCTGTGTAGTGACTTCGTACAGTCTTGTTAGAAATTTCCACTCAGTCAAAAATCCCTTCCTGGATTTGGTTTGCTGGGTTGGAGGTACTTGCTGGGCTGTGTGGTCTGACTGTTCAGTTCTTTCTTGGGATGTAAATTCAGCCTGGACAGATGGTCTCTTTTTGAGTCCAGGGATAGCCTGGGTGGTAGGTGTTAATTCTGCATCTTGTTGAGCTAGAGATGGTCTAGATCCTGACTGGGCTACATCTCTGTCTCTCAATTCTGGTTCCTGTTGAGTTGTACACGCTTGTCCTGGCCCATGTCCTTGCTGAGAGGCAGCTTCCTGTTGTTTGGCGTACACCTTTTGGGTGGAGGGTGATTTCTGTAGTGGGGTGGAGGGTGATTTCTGTAGTGTAAGAAATTTCAGGTGCAAAGCAGATTTTTGTTGGGCTCTAGTTTCTTGCTGGAATTCAGCTTCATTTGGGGCAAGGGGCTCCTGCTGGGTGAGGCGTCTTTGCTGTGATGCAAACTCCTGTTGGGTATTGGATTCGTGCTGAGGTTTCAATCCTGAGTTGGCTGAGGGCTCTGGCTGGGTTATAGGTTTCTGGTGTGGCTCAGGTTCCCAGTCTGACATGGATACTGACTTAGAACCTGGTTCCACTGTTGTTATTTCCCTCATGGGAGATGCTGATCTTCCAGGTTTCATCCTCCTGGCTCCCCCAACCCCAGGCCTCCCTCTTCACGGATCTGTCATGATGCCATTGCCCTTCATCCTGGCATCCCTGGTCTTTCATTTTAAGGCATCTGGCTAGGGGGTGGATCCCTGCTGGCTCCCCACTCCTGGGCCAAGTGATACACTTTGTGCCTTCTACTTTGGGTGGGAGGGATTAGGAACAGGAAGAAGCTGTGTGCCCAGCACTCTCTTACCAGAGGGAGGGGCTTGCCCTCTTGTGTCATAAATAGAGCCCCACCCCACTCAATACCCAGTTGAAATGTACTTTCTCATAAGGCAAGCATAGCATCCCAATTTAGTCTTCTGTTTCATCTGGGGTGATAGAAACCAGATTCTGGATGAGTGTTCCTTGATACCCCCCCCTTCTGATGTTTGAGGAAAGAGCTAAAGGGGGAGGCAGTCTCTATACTTGTAATACATTTTCCCTCTTTATTCATTCTTTTTTTTTTTTAATATTTATTTATTTATTTATTTTAGTTTTCGGCGGACACAACATCTTTGTTTGTATGTGGTGCTGAGGATCGAACCCGGGCCGCACGCATACCAGGCGAGCGTGCTACCGCTTGAGCCACATCCCCAGCCCCATCTTTATTCATTCTTAAAAGTGGTTACCAGTTTAATCTTTTTATAGTGATTTCACATCCTTACTAAGAAAACCCCATGAGGTCCTCCCATTTTTACAACTTGAAGCTCTTTTGAATAGCATTGGAGATCCTCCACACCATCATTCTAGAAAACAGAATACAATGGCTATTGATGATGATGATAGCAATCATAAATACTGAAGGCCGCCTATATGCTAGGAAACTGTGACTTTTTTTAACCTACATTGTTCCTTAATAAGACAATGTCTGATTCATGGCTATACCTGCTTTGCTCCACCTACTCTTACTTCAGAAAGGTTTGTTGATTGAGTGAAAGAATAAAAAGTTGGGCAGTGGAGAAAGATTGAGGGTCATGAGCAGGGAGAAGTAGGTGGAGAATCCGGGTTGGGTTTGGCATGAACAGGGTAAAGTGAGTCATCTGGATTCAATGTGAGTTGTCAGACCCCATTTAGAAGAAATGATTTTGACCTAGTACATTTAAAAACATTTATTGATTTCTGTTTGCTACTTTCCAGGTGGTATTTAATGATAAGTGAGACCAGCAAGGAGAGTGGGGTTTCCTAGATCCTTTCACATAGTTAAGCTGAAGCCCAGGTAAGGGAGGGCACAGAAAAAGACTGGCAAGAGGAGGCTGCACTAGAGGGAGCAATAATCCATGATGTTGGAAAAAGTGCCATCTGATAGGACTGGAATGATGGTGGAGGTGGGGGGACAGGGAGTGGGGAAGAATAAGAACATGCTTTGGGTCCACTGCCTTTTTGGCTGAGAATTTGTGGAGAGAAGGCTCTCATCTCAGAGCTCTTACAAGGGCAGAGCAAAGCTTTCTAATTGACATCGTTGGAGAAATTGCCGGCAGGCTCTGGAATGCTTGTTTGACTTCCTGTGGTGCCTTCGGTGTCCTAGGGTACAAATAAAGGGGGGGTCAATGTTAAAAGCATGTTTAAAAATTTATTTTTTTAATTTATTTTTTTTAGTTGTTGATGGACATTTATTTTATTTATTTGTATGTGGTGCTGAGAATCGAACCCACTGCCTCTTGAATGCTAGGCAAGCACGTTACCACTGAGCCATAACCCCAGCCCTAAAATTGAATTTTTATGAGTGCTTTTTTTTTTTTGATACTGAGAATTGAACCCAGGGGTGCTTAACCACTGAGCCACATCCCCAGCCCTTTTAAATATTTTACTTAGAGACAGGGTCTTGCTGAGTTGCTAAGTGCCTTGCTAAGTTGCTGAAGCTGTCTTTGAACTCAAGGTCCTCCTGCTTCAGCTTCCCAAGCTGCTGGGATTACAGGTGTGTGCACCTGGCTTATGAGTGCTTTTAAAATTATA
The DNA here is from genome assembly GCF_001458135.2 of Marmota marmota marmota. Classification (NCBI taxonomy): domain Eukaryota; kingdom Metazoa; phylum Chordata; class Mammalia; order Rodentia; family Sciuridae; genus Marmota; species Marmota marmota. The sequence goes on from NW_026000205.1 coordinate 6,646,442, forward strand.
AGAGTAAGACTTGTACAGTGGAAAATATTTAAATGAAAAAAATGTATCCAGCAAAAAGCAAAAGGCTTCCTATAACCTCAACACTATACCCTCCTCCTTAGAGCTAACCATCATTAAAAGTTTGTCAAATATTTTCCCAAATCTTTTAATAAACATAATAGTTTAGTTTAAAAAATAAAAAATTATGCCATATGTATTGCTTTGCCCTTCACCCTGAACAAATATTTTATTATAAACAATATTATACATGTGTAGAAATTCATAAAGTTATGTATAGAGGCAGAACTCTCATAAGTGGGATTAGTGCCCGTATAAAAGAGGCCAAGAGAGCTGATTCGTCCCTTCTGCCATGTGAGGACACAGCTAGGAGCCATCATCTATACAGCAGAAAGTGGGCCCTCAGCAGACCCTGAATCTACTAACACCTTGATCTTGGGCTTCCCAATCTCCAGAACTGTAAGAAATAAATTTCTGTTGTTTATAACCATCCCATCCATGGTATTTGGTTATAGCAGTCCAAATGGAATAAGACAGTACATGATGGCTGGGCATGGTGGCGTGCCGGGTTTCTGTTCTCGCGACTAAAAGGCTCAGGGGTCACTCCAGTTAAACTGGGCTGCGCAAAATAACCACACAAGAGACACAATACCTTTTTCTTTGGGGTGGCTGTGACGGCTCCTCTGACCCTAAGGGTCCACAGGAAGAGAGAGAGCGAGAGCACGGCTGACCCCTTTTATTGAGGAGAAGCTATTCAAATGAGGCAAGGGGTCAGGTTTCAGGGGCTGAGTATCTTCATGATGTCCACTGTCAGCAGGTTGACTGACACCTGGGTAGGCCACACCCAAGGGCACAGTAATCTTCCATGGAAGATTCTATCTTAAACAGGGAAAGGGGTTATATTACAAACCCATGGGGCTGTAGCAAGACACACCCATGCACGAGACACCGACCCTCGACCCTCGGACCCAAGAAGGGTGGGGAAAGCTCTGCCACATTTCTTCAACCGAGCACCTCAGAGCTCCTCAAGACCCAGCCGGGGAGTGTGACTCAGTCGTGTAAGGTTGGTCTCCCACAGTGGCGCACACCTGTCATCCCAGCAGCTTGGGAGGCTGAAGCAGGAGGATTGGGAGTTCAAAGCCAGCCTCACCAACTTAGAGAGGCCCTAAGCAACTTATCGAGACCCTGTCTCTAAATAAAACGTTAAAGGGCTGAGGGTGTGGCTCAGTGGTTAAATGCCCCTGGATTCAATCTCCACTACCAAAAATAAAATAAAATAAAATAAATAAAGTAAAATAAAGACAGTACACAAAAACATACTGTAGTTACTCCCTGTGTCTTGTTTTCTTCCTTCAAAATTATGGGGGCAAGATTTATTTATATTGTTAGGGATTGTACATTCACGCTGATGTGTGTGTACGCGTGTGCACACAAATATTCTAATGTATTATGACTTACCTATTCATTCTACTGTCAATGGACATTTGGTCAGTTTCCAGTTTAGGGTAGTTATGGCAATGCTGCTATGAAATTGTCATACACGTCTCCTGGTGTACTTTTGAGTATATACCTGATAGTGAAATTGCTTGGCCACATAGTTTAAAGTTTAGAAAATAACCATCAATGTTTTTCAAAGTGATTTACCAACTTACACTCCCATTAGCAGCATCTGAGAGTTTCTTTGCTCTACTCTCTGGCAACACTTAAACTTGTCAGACTTTAAAGTTTTTGCCAATTTGCTGATGAAACAGTGATGATCTTGTTTGGAATTTAATTTACATTTTTCCAATAATAAGTTTGAGTGTCATTTCACATGTTTGTTAGCTATTTGGATTTCCTTATCTGAGAAGTGACTATTTAACTCTTTTAACCTATCCATTGTATTGCCTGCCTTCTTGTTGTTGATTTGTGTGAATATTTTATGTATTCTCAGTACTAAATACTAATCTTTTTTGTTTTGTTTTCTTCTTTCTTCTTTTTGTTTAATTTAGAGACAGGGTCTTACTAAATTGCTTATGGTCTTGATAAGTTGCTGAGGCTGGCCTTGAACTTGCAATCCTCCTGCCTCAGCCTCCCGAGTCACTGGGATTACAGGCGTGCGCCATGGCACATGGCAGTACTAATCCTCTGTGGGTTATATATGTTGCAGATATCATCTCCAACTCTGTAGTTTGTCATTGTATTATTTTGATAATTAAAAATTTAAAATTTCAATGAAATCAGGTTTATCAATCTCTTCCTTTATGGTTTGTACATTTTGTATTCTGTTTACAAAATCCTTCCTTCTTATGAATTTGTCTTTCAAATTCACATTTTTAAAAAATATTCATTTTTTAGTTATAGGTGGACACAATATCTTTATTTTATTTTTATGTGGTGCTGAAGGTCGAACCTGGTACCTTACACATGGTAGTTGAGTGCTCTACTCTGAGCCACAACCCCAGCCCCTCAAATCAACTTAAACTTATTTTTTTACTTAATATATCATGAATTTCTTTTCAGTCAATGTATTATAATTTACCTCATTATTTTTGACAGCTGCAGATTTGCCCAATTTTATTTGATGAACATTTACCCACATTTATTTTTCAAGAAAAATACTACTGTAGTTTTTGTACATATATCTTTTTTTTTTTTTTTTTTTTTTTTTTTTTTTTTTTTTNNNTTTTTTTTTTTTTTTTTTTTTTTTTTTTTTTTTTTTTTTTTTGCTTTGTTTTGTTTTTTGGTGCTGGGGATTCAACCCGGGGATGCACTATCACTGAGATACACCTCCACCCCTTTTCATTTTGAGATAAGATCTCACTAAATTGCTGAGGCTGACCTTGAACTTGTGAGCCTCCTGTTTCTGTCTCCCAAGTAGCCAGGATTACAGTCCTGTGCCACTATATCTGGTTTACATATGTATCTTTAATAATTTCTTTAATATCTTTAATAATCATATTTCTCGAAATATGATTACTGGTCAGAAGGTATACTCATTTTAAAATTTTATAGGTACTGCCAAATTCACTTCCATCAAGAGAGTATAAGGATCCAGATTTATCCCATTCTTGATAATTCTTAAAACCTACTAGACTAGTTGTGTGTGGTGGCACAACCATGTAATCCTGGCTACTCGGGAGGCTGAGGCAGGAGATTGTGTGTCTGAGCAACAAGACAAGATCTCATCCCCCAAACTAACCAAACCCAAACCAGCCTCCCTAGGCAGGGGAGGAGTCATATTCTGTTGACCCTAACACTGGTGTCATCTTCAGGAATCAATGATCAGATCCTAATACCCCTTCTCCCTCCACTTTGATAAGCATGGAAGGCCTAAAACCTAGGAATTTGGCTAACCCTTTCCAGGACCAGGTGGCTGTACCCTGCTTTCCCTGTCTTCTTCTTTCTTCACAGGTCGGCATTGAGGACCCAGGGCCCAGACGTGTGCTTTTCCTTCCTGGCGTCCACTCCTCTTCTGTTCTCAGCCTCTGCTCCATCCCTAGTGACATCCAGGCGTGACTTTGGTTTAAGGAAGGCCAGTTTGTTGAAACTTACTGGTTTTCTTCACGCTGACTGTAGAATGATCACAGGGACATCGCTTCTTTGGCAGCCCGGCTGCTGTCATGGGTTTTTTCTTAGAGGCTCTCAGGAACCAATCTGAAATAACAGGCTGCTGCTCAGACAGGAGGGTCGGTGCGTTGGGAAGTAGGGAGGGGGGGCGGGGGGGGACGTTTCCTTTTCTACACTGCAGTGGGGGTGGGGAGAGGGGTCAACGCAGAACAGCTGGAAACCTCCAGCTATTTGAACACCAGGATTTATGAACTGTTTTACTGACTTCTAAAGATTTGGTTTAGAGGGAGATAGCATTGGGAAAATCACAGAATGAACAGTAAGATCTAGGCATTATCTTTTTTTTGTACTAGGGACTTGAACCCAGGGGTGCTCAACCACTGAGCCACATCCCCAGACCTTTTAAATATTTTATTTAGAGACAGGGTCTCATTGAGTTGCTTAGGGCCTCACTAAATGGCTGAGGCTGACTTTGAATTTGTGATCCTCCTGCCTCAGCCTCCTAAGCCACTGGGATTACAAGTGTGCATCACTGAGCCTGGCAATATCTTTTTTTTCTTTTTTTTTAATTAGTGCATTATAGTTATACATAATAGTTGGGTTTATTTTGACAGAATCATTCATGCACGTAGGCATTATCTTTGGAGGGCTGCTATACCTTGGGCAAATCATTTTATCTCTGTTTTCAGTTTTTTTTTTTTTTTTTTTTTTTTGTGAGTTCAATGAGGCTGAGAATAGGATCTAGGATGCTTTTGGAAAGCCAGGAAAATGTGACAATCCTTTTGGAAGACAGCCCTAGATTTTTTGGGGTAAAGAGGAAGGGGAAGAGGACAGCCTGAATTTTGGCCAGCTCCCCACTAGGCCTTGGAGGAGTCCAGTTCTTGCCCGAAACTCAGAAAGCAAGCTGGCAAGGGTGCTGCGTGTTTTGGATGCTGAGGTCAGCTCGGAGAACATCTGCCCTGCTCTCAGAGGGGCTCCAGGGGGAGAGCTGGGGTCACTGTGGTGCCAGGGCTGTGTCCATGCTGAGTTACTGACCTTTGCACTCACATTCTTGGCTGCCTTTCAGGAGCCTCCTCCCAGAAGCCTGGCGTTGGTCCCTGTTGCCTCTGGCGACCCCTGTTGGAAGGAAACAGGTCACTTCCAGGCACCGGAAAGGGAAGGGGCCAACAGAAATCCCCTATTGTGCTACCTAGGTCAAGAATTTCCGTTTCATCTCTTTATTTGCTCTGGGGATCTAGGGTTCTTCAAGAGAGGAGTGTTTTAAATGGATAAAGAATAAGAGTTTTAAAATCTGGCTTAGAGAAAAGCTGAGCTGAAGGTTGGTGCAGAAAGAAAGGACTCTGATGGAAGAGAGGACAAAAGCTTAGGGGTTATCAGGACTGTACACCCTCTCCTTGTCCCCTACGTTCAAATCCTCATGACTTCAGGAGTGAAAACAAGGATCTCATTATTCCATTAACCAAGATTTCCACCTGACCTCCAAATTACTGTGTTTGGATTCACAATTCCAGTTCAAACTATACGAGGATGGTATTTGCATGTGTTCCTCTGGAACAAACACACTCCGCTTTTGGCCTCTATCCAAGCTGATTTTATTGTGATAATATCTATCTATCTATCTGTCTGTCTATCTATCTTTTTTTGTTTTGCTACTGGGGACTGAACCTAGGGGCGCTTAACCACTGAATGACATCCCTAGCGCTTTTTTTTTTTTAATATTTTATTGAGAGACAGGGTCTTGCTAAGTTGCTTAGGGCCTCGAAAATTTGCTGAGGCTGGCTTTGAACTCACCATCCTCCTGCCTCAGCCTCCTGAGCTACTGGGATTACAGGCGTGTAACATTGTGCTCAGCTTTAAAATTTATATATTTTTGAGACAGGGTCTTACTGTGTTGCCCAGGTTGACTTTGAACTCCTGGACTCAAGCAGTCCTCCTGCCTTAGTCTCCCAAATGGGTGGGACTATGGGCTTGTGCCAACTACACCTGGCTTTAAAATAGTTTTCTGACAATCAAGGATGATGGCTTATAGACTTGAGATTCTCACCAGCTCTCGGAGGAGGGGCTAGCGGAGGGAATCAAAACAATAAGGTGCTGAGCCCAGAGGATACATCCTCTGCAGAGTGCACTCTGTACAGCAATATTTCCTGTTGGAGTCGATTATGCCTTCACAGGGTTGCCTTTGTCTTTTTGGGGGGTGGGTACTGGGGACTGAACTCTGGGGCACTCGACTATTGAGCCACATCCCCAGCCCTATTTTGTATTTATTTAGAGACAGGGTCTCACCGAGTTGCTTAGTACCTAACTGTTGCTGAGGCTGGCTTTGAACTCTTGATCCTCCTGTCTCAGTCTCCCAAGTCATTGGGATTAAGACTCATAACTTCCAGTATCTCTGAATGTCTGTTTTTTGGAGATGGGGTCCTTAAAGAGCTGATTAGGTTAAAATAAGATTGTTTGGTGGGCCCTAACTCACTGAGCCATGTCCTTTTAAGAAGATAAGATTTGGACACACAGGAGTGTGTGTACACAGCAGAATGGCCCTGCAAGGATCCAGTAAGAAGGTGGCTATTATGAACTGAATGTTCGTGTCCCGTGAAGTGTGTATGTTGAAATCTTAATACTCAATGTATCAGGAAGTGAAGTCTTTGGGAAATAATTAGGTCATGAAGGTACGGCCCTCATGAATGGGATTAGTGCCCTTATAAAAGGGAACCCAGAGGGTTTTCTCACTCTTTCTGTCATGTGAAGACACAAGAAGCTAACTCTGTGCAACCTGGAAGAGGACCCTTATCAGAACCTAATCATACTGACACTCTGATCTCAGAAGTCCTGCCTCCAGAACTGTGGAATAAACTCCTGTTGTTTATAAGCCACTCAACCTGTGGTGATTTGTCATAGCAGCCCAAACTAAGACAGCAACCATTTGCAGGCCAAGTAGAAGAACCAAACCTGCGGAACCTCTGACCTTGGATTTCCAACCTCCAGAACTGTGAGAATATAAATTTCTGTTGTCTAAGCCACCGCCCCATCTATGAAATTTTGTTATGCTGATCCTAAAACAAAATCATTCTCCATCACTAGACTTAGAACCAACAGTTCAGTAGTCATTCAGCTACTTTGCTCCTGGCACACGGCAGGCATTTGGTAAACGTTTGTTCAAATGAGTGGCTGGACAATTTAATTTGGAGAGGGCCCTTAGAGATCGTCTGGTCCAATTCAGGTTCCTATTTCCCAGACTTGTGCCCTTTCTGCTACACAGATGGAGGGTGTTACATCATTTCCCCAAGTGCTAGTTTTCAAATGTTCTCATGCTATTTAGAGAGTTGTAAAAGTAAACAGGCGTAGCCTCGGCTGGCTACCCTTTTCTCATATTTCACTTGTGCATGACCTCTACTCCTTGATCCACCAAAAAACCCCACACAATATAAGAGCAAGAAAGAATCTTAGAGACCATTTAGTTGAATCCCTTAATTGAGGAGGGTTTTCATTCTAAATGTAATACAACTCTATTGGAGAAAGTTTTGAGATATAACAAAAAACTCACTGTTCTTACTAAATGTTGGTATTTTGGTGTGTGATCTATATATGGTTTTCTTTATGTAGGGATAACCACAGTACACAAACGGATTTCTACCCCCCTTCATAGAGCATGATGATATTTCATCTTCATAATAGATATATTTTTAGAATTTATTTTTTTTTAGTGATGATAGACCTTTATTTTATTTATTTTATTTTATATGCGCTGCTGAGAATCGAACCCAGGGCCTCACACATGGCAGGCAAGTGCTCTCCCACTGAGCCACAACCCCAGCCCCATAATAGATATTTTTTTTTTTTTTAAAGAGAAGAGGTGAGAGAGAGAGATAGGGAGAGAGAGAGAGAATTTCTGATATTTATTTTTTAGCTTTTGGCAGACACAACATCTTTGTTTGTATGTGGTGCTGAGGATCGAACCCGGGCCGCACGCATGCCAGGCGAGCGCGCTACCGCTTGAGCCACATCCCCAGCCCACATAATAGATATTTTTAATGACTGCAACAAGTGTCTGTTTTCCAAATTACTTAACTGTTTTCCCATTGCTGAATCTTTAGGTTGCTTTATGTTTAGACACTGACAAAAGTTTTTCACTTTTATAACTTTTTCTAAATTTTGGATTATTTTCTTGGGAAAGAGAATAAAAATCTCTCTCATTGGAAGAGAGTTCCCAAAGTGGAAATACTAGTGGAAATTTAAGAACAGTTCTTGTTTCTTCTTTCTTTCTTTCTTTCTTTCTGTACTTGGGATGGAACGTGGGAGTACTTGGATGGGGCTACATGCATTGAGCTACATCCCCAGCCCCATTTATTTATTTATTTAGAAACAGAGTCTTGTTAAGTTGCTTAGGGCCTCTTTAAGTTGCTGGGTCTGGCCTCAAACTTGTGATCCTCCTGCCTCAGCCTCCTGAATAGCTGGGATTGCCAGTGTGAGCCATTATGCTGGCCTTATGGTTCTTGATATTATCATCAAATTGCTTTCAAAGGGCTATAATAACGAACTAAATCACTATTTCTTTTTATTTTTGGATGAGGAAACTGAGCCCCAATGACAGCAAATGAAATGCCCAAGTTCACAAAGGTAATGTTAAACCCAGGTCCAAGATCCTTAGTCTGTTGTTATTATCATGACCCTATATGAAAGCTAGGCTCATACAGCTGAAAATGAGGCTGCTTGGAATTGTTGTATTATGCCTTCCAAACCTCAGGCAGTTAGGGACTATCTTTATGATTTTCTCTTTCTCTAGGGCCTTGTTAATTTGCTGAGGCTGGCTTTGAACTTGCAATCCTCCTGCCTCAGCCTCCTGAGCCACTGGGATTTATGATTTTTTCTATTACCACCTCAACTATTATCTACTTCATATATTTCCTCTAAATTTATTTTACAAAACAGTCTCATTCTGTGTGATATCATCTGTGAAGTTACAGGCTTGATGCATGCTTAGATCTTTTTCTAATATCCATTAAAACAAACATGTAATTACTGAGGTAAAAAAAAAATGTGAATTTATGTTTCACCTAAAATTAGTTTTGGGAAACCATGATACGTGGAATAAACAGAGCCTTTATATCCAGATAGACCTGGGGTTAGCGGCTGGCTTCGTCACTTAACTAGACAAGTCCCTCTGCTTCCTTGATTCTCGATTTCCCTTGAATAAAATGAGAATAGTGGTCTCCATTTTGCAGAGTTCTGAGGAATTACGAGGTACCGTGAGTGCAGCCAGGCCTTCAGTACATGGTGATTATTATTGTGATTATTACTGTGGACTTCTAGTTATTTTTCAAAAATGGTGTCTATGCTGGAATATTAGATATGGGGCTTTCTGCTAAAAGGCATTTATTTGTTAAAAAGTTACTTGTTAGTTGGGATACACACCTGTAATCCCAGCAATTTGGGAGGCTGAGGTGGAAGTATCACAAATTTGAGGCCAGTCTCAGCAATTTAGAAAGATCCTCTCAAAATTAAAAAAAAAAAAGTAAAAATATTTCTTGGAATTTATGGGGCTCAGGAAGTAATATGGTGATAGTGAAAAAAAAAAAATAAAGTTAAAAAAAGGGTTGGGGACTTATCTCAGTGGTTAAGTGCCCCTGGGTTCAATCCAGAGTACAACAACAACAGCAAAAGTTACTTGTTAGGAATTGCGGTACATCTATCACTATTTTGATTTCCCAGTTCTACTATAAATTTGCTTTGTGATTTTAGCCAACTTACTTAACTCATTTGTGCCTCGTTTACCTGATTTGTAAAATGTAGTACATTAGTGTTGTTATTTCCCAGCTCTGCCCATTAGAGAGTCTAGAAGTAATGGCAGCCACTAGCAAAGTTTGTATGTATTGCCCATCATTTGTAAAACAGCATTTTCCCATGAAAGGAACCTGGGTTCCCTATAGAAGTGACTGATTTCAGGGCTGGGGTAAGAAAGTACAAGATGAGCCTAGAATATATTGTAGTGTCAGAAAGCAAGAACTGCTCAAAAAATAATGGGGATATTAAAAGATCACAAAAGTCGACTTGAAGAAGCCCCAGTGGCCAATTCAGGTACAATATGAATAACAATAAATAATGATAGTAATGGATTATAACCCATAAATATCCATGAGTCCATTCTGATGGAAAGAGATAATTGAATCAATCAGTAAAAGGAGGAGGAATAGCTTCTCTCTCTTTTTCTTTCTTGTACTGGGGATTGAACCCAGGGGTGCTTTACCACTGAGCTACATCCTCAGTCCTTTTCTTACTTTTTATTTTGAGACAGGGTCTTGCTAAGTTGCTGAGGCTGGCCTTGAACTTGTGATACTCCTGCCTCAGCCTCCCGAGTCTCTGCTCCCTAGGATCACAGGTGCGCTCCACTGTGCCCGGTGCTCTTTCTTATAGTAGAATTCCAATGACTAAATGAAGGAAATGAAAGAAATGAAAAATCACTATGTGGTTAACACCACAGTAATCATCGTTGTAGGTAAGAGTCATTAATGAATTTAAAAAATTATTGATTGGGTAAAAGTATTATGATAAGGAGTAGGATATTTGCAGTCTTCAAGTATCTCTCCACAGGACACTTATTAATTACAAGGGGGAAAACTGTAACTTTACAGTCAAGAAAACTAGCAGACACAACCCTAACTGATTAACATCACTAGCAACGAGAGATGGTCGCATGCTGAGTCTCCTTCTGTGGCGTACTGAGAAGGACACATCACTTCTGTGGTATTTTTGCCCTGTTATGATTTGGATTTGAGTGTCCTCTCAGAAACTCACGTGTCCGGCAGTGCAGGAATGTTGAGAGGTGACGTGATTAGATTATGAGATCTGAACCTCATCAGTAGATTACTAATTTGAATAGACGGCTGAGTACTGAGTGATAACCGTCAGTAGGTGGGACGTGGCTGGAGGAAGTCAGTCACTGTGGCTTTGGGCTATATCTTGTCCCTGGCTCCTCTTTCTCTGTCCCCCCTCTTCCTGGCTGTCATAGGCTCACAGCTTTCCACCACCGTACCCTTCCACCATGATGTTCTGTTTCATCTCAGACTGGGAGCAATGGAGTTGGCCAGCCATGGGCTGAGACTTCTGAAACTGTGAGCCCCAAATAAACTTTTCCTCCTCTAAGTTGTTCTTGTCAGGTATTTTGATCACAGTGATGAAAAGCTGACACATGCCCCAAATGAATAACCTGAACTTAGTCATGAGGAAGCACTGGATGAACCCAACTGGAGACATTTTGCAAAATACCTGCCCAGTATTCCTCAAAATAATCTCAAGGGCTGGGTGCACACCTGTGATCCCAGTGACTTGGGAGGCTGAGTCTGGAGGATTGGAAGTTAGAGAGTAGCCTCAGTAATTTAGTGAGACCCTATTTCAAAATAAAAAATAAAAAGGGCTGGGGATGTGGCTCAGTGGGTTCAATCCCTAATACCATTATTATTATTATTATTATTATTATTATTATTATTATTATTATTATCATCATCATCATCATCATCATCAAGGTATGAAAGAAGGAAGGACTGGGAAACTACCCTAGATTGGAGGATACCAAGGAGACAGAGCACTTTTATTCAGCGTAGGATCTTGAATCAAACTCTGAACTAGAAAAAGGACATACATGGGATAATTAACAAAAATTTAAATGTGAATTAGTTAACATTATTGTATCAGTGCCAATCTCCTATTTTTATAATCGTATTATGGTTATATAAGAAGTTATTTGAAAAAAGTGGATGAAGGAGGGCTGGGGTTGTGGCTCAGTGGTGGAGCACTTGCCTCACACATGTGAGGTACTGGGTTCGATCTTCAGCTCCACACAAAAATAAATAAACAAAATAAAGATATTGTGTCCATGTATAACTAAAAAAAATATTTTAAAAAAAGTGGATGAAGGATATACTGGAAATCTATTTTTACAGTTTTGAAAGTATGAGAAATGAAAGGAAAAAAAATTCATTAGATCTATGAGGACAAAGTGAATTAATGCTGTCTGTGTAGAGCGCTTAGAACAAAGCCTGCAACACAGGAGGGTGTGTGTGTGTGTGTGTGTGTGCTCGCGCATGCACATGCACATGTGCAGTATTGAGGATTGAACCCTAGGGTGCTTTACCACTGAGCTACAACCTCAGCCCTTTTTATTTTTATTTTGAAGCAGAGCCTGTCTAAGCTGCCCAGGCTGGCTTCCTGTCTCAGCCTCCCAAATTGCTGGGATTACCGACGTGAGCCACACTGAGCCAGGCAACATAGAGTGCTTAATACATGTAAGGTATTATTATAAGCAATTTTATAAATAAGTAATATTACAAGAAGTAAATAATCTGTTATTATAAGTAATTTATTTCCTAATACTCTCACATTTTTTTTCCTTCCCTCTCTGCTGGGAAAAGCATATTGAAAAGCACAGATGTAGTTATTTTCAAAGGTAAAGTAAAGCCAGGTACGGTGGTGCATACTTATAATCCCAGCAGCTGGGGAGGCTAAGGCAGGAGGATCAGGAGTTCAAAGCCAGCCTCAGCAACTTAGTAAGGCCCTACGCAACTTAGTGAGATCCTGTCTAAAACATACAAAGTTTAGCAAAAGGCCTGGGATGTGACTCAGTTATTAAGTTCAATCCCCAGTATCCAAAAAAAAAAAAAAAAAAGATAAAGTAAGATCAGATTTTGTTTTGAGAATTGTTTTGGACAGTGTGATGTGTCATTCCTTCCATTATGAATTGGCTCAGACTTTGGCAGGATTGCAAAATTGCTTGGCTGGAAGCAAATCTGGAGCCCAGCCCCCGTCCATCGTGTGATTTGTGATAGCCACACTTGGTGGCACAGGGAGCCTTCCCCAGTTAATCGTGTGTTAGGAACTGTTTTCGAATTGCACTTGGTCTGTTTATTGACCTCTATTAGATATGGAAACTGACAAACCCCTCAAATAGTGAAGCCTGGGAAAAGGGGAGAGAGACAGAAAGCCATACATTGAGAGCGTCGATCCTTCCCCAGTACATTCTTTCCTGGTGATTAAACAAACCCTGGGGAGGAGATGTCCAAAGCATTGATCCTTTGCTAAACAAATCCTTTCCAGATACCAACCAGTGCCCTCCATCCATTCCAGTAAGTAAATCCCAGATACTGGCTGCTGACCCCAAACCCCCTCCCATTTCACTCAGTAAAACAGACCCCAAATTCCTGAGTGCCCAAACTGACACATTCATTAACTAACTCACCTCTCAGTAGAACCTATAGAAGCCCAGTCCCCTCCTTTGTTCAGTGACTTATTTTCCACCTGGAAAGTGGGCCCATCGTTCCTGAATAAAAGGCTGAAATGATATGTGAAGTTTGTGTCCAGCCTGGTTCTTTTGTGCTAACAATCTCTTTCTAGATGAATGTTGTAGGTCATTTAATCTTTGCAAGTCCGTGTGATAAATGTTATTTTATGTGTTTTATTATTATTGTTATATTTGGTACTGGGGATTGAACCCAGGGGTACTTAACCACTGAGCCACATCCCAGCCCTTTTTATATTTTATTTTGAGACAGGTCCTCGCCAAGTTGCTGAGGCTGGCGTTGAGCTTGTGATCCTCCTGCCTCAGCCTCCCTAGTTGCTGTATTTCAGGCTCGCACCACTGCACCCGGTTATTTTATGTGTTTTAATATGGTGACACTGAGACTCGAAGCACTTAAATGACTTGTGGAGAGTTGGAAAGTGAGTGGGTAGAGTTGGTATTTGGATCTGGGTCCTAATAACTCAAATGCTGAATCTAAACATGTGACCAGGTTTAAGAACTTTTGGAATAGAGCCGTGGTTCTCCACTGGGAGTGTCAATGCCCCCCCCTGCCCCGCCAGGAAACATTTAGCAATGTCTGGAAGTATTTTTAGCTTTCTTTTTTTTTGGGGGGGGAGGGAATACCAGGAATTGATCTCAGGGGCACTCAACCACTGAGCCACATCCCCAGCCCTATTTTGTATTTTTATAGACAGGGTCTCACTGAGTTGCTTAGCGCCTTGCTGTTGCCGAGGCTGGCTTTGAACTTGCAGTCCTCTTGACTCAGCCTAGCATTTTTTCAGATTTCTTAACTGGAGCGTGTTGAGGAGGGAAGAGGCCACTCTTGGCGTCCAGTGGGTAGATGCCATATTACAATACAAAGAACAGCCCCCACAACAAAGAGTTGTTCAGCCCCAAATGTCAATAGAGCTGCTATCAAACTCTGGTATAGAGAGTCTCAAAGGAGCAATATTTTGTACTTGGAAACCTGAGGACTTGGCTAATATTTACTGTGTCCTGTGCTGGATAATGTGAGGGACATGGCCCATTTGTGCCACCGGGGAGGTTACAGTTAGAAGGCAGGGGCAGGGGATGGAGGGCGCACGAACACTTTCAATACAGGCAGAATACGATCAATGCAAAAAGAGAGTCAAGTTAGGGCTGAGCCCGCTCCGTGAGGGGAGCACCCTATCTGTCTGGGAGGAATCTAGGGAGGCTTGGGGGAGGAGATGGCTTTGGATCTGGAGGAGGAAAACAACAGAACCTGTTTTGGGAACAGCAGGGAGTCTGGGTGGAGCAGAGAGTCTTGGTGTTGAGCAGAGGTTCAGGGCTGGAAAAGCAGGTCCAGAGTGGAGCCCAGGCTGAGGAATGCCAAACACAGTACAAGCAATGGCACTTCAAGTAGCCCTGGGATGGGATGGTGCTCTGGAGGAGACACACACAAGGGGACAAGCTCTCCGCTGTGCACAGGGCTGAGCCACTTTGGCTATGCCTCACCAAAGCTCTGCTTCCCAGAAGGTGAGCTGCTTCAGGGCTTGGTACGGTTAGAACTTGTGGGTTCTGCCTGGCAATCGCAGTTTTCTGCTTTACCACAGTACCGTTAAATACCATTAAAAATTGTCAGTGGCATCTCTAGGGCAGTATGAGGAACATGGGACTTCTTTAGCTTCTGTGAGTGTACACTTACCTTCACATCCGGTCACCTCTGCCACATAGTTTGGCCCTGGGGAAATTTATTCCTCTTCTGGAAAAGGAGTTGGAGGGGAGAAGGGGAAATTTTGGTTGAGCTAGTGTGTGTGTGTGTGTGTGTGTGTGTGTGAGAGAGAGAGAGAGAGAGAGAGAGAGAGAACAATATATCTTTTTTTTTTTTTTTTTTTTT
>NW_026000205.1:6662183-6669120 GCF_001458135.2 Marmota marmota marmota
GAAATTTTTTTTTTTTTTTTTTTTTGTACTTGAGATTGAACCCAGAGGTGCTTTACCACCGAACTATACCCCTGGCACTTCTTGCTGAGGTGCCCATGTTAGCTTCAAACTTAAAGTCCTCCTGCCTCATCCTCCAAGTAGTGACATTACAGGTGCGTGCCACAGCCCCTGGCCTTACAATATCTTCGTAGCAAAAGGAGCTACGTTTTAACACATGTGTGGCCTGTTTTAACACGTTTTCTGCCCCCTTTCTCCCCCCTTTATAGAAAATCAATCTTATTTACCTGAGTTTGGGTTGCTAGAGACCATGGACATCAGCAGTAGTGGCAGAAACAGGAGGGTCAAGATGAGAACCTTCATGGTGGCTGTGGGTGGTGCTGGAAGCTGCTTGCCCCAGTCAGAGGTTCCCAATTTCTTGGGAAGGCCCAGGCGCAGCACTCAGGGTGGTAGTCAGCACCTCAGTCCCAGGCTGGTGTTCCCTTCGGAGGGTAAGAACAGGAAAGGCACTGCTGCCCTTGTGGTTAGATAACAGACCGGACTAGGTGCTTTACGGGAATCTGGGAGGTAAAACTCGTCAAACAAAAGAAATGCAGCATTCTTAAGCACATAAGTGACTGATAACTTGGCAGCAATACCTGTTCCTTCTGGTCCTCCTTCTTACCTGCCCACCCCACCGGGTGCTCTGATATCTTCAAGACTTTTTTCTTATTCAAATTTCCTTATACCTTTCAGCGACTGTCTCTAGTGACAAAGTGGGAACTGAGGGTTGACCAGAGAGGAGGACACGTCTGTTTTCTCTTGCTCTTCTCATTTCTGTTCCTGGCAAAGGATCGGCAGTGGTAGTGGCGCTGCCTGGGAAGTGGCCGGTCCTCTGCTTACCATTCTTACTATTCTTTAGCCGTGGAAGGTGATCAGGACCCAGAAGAAGCAGTTCTCCTTTGCCCAGAATGCTGCCCGGGAGCAGTGGGCAAGACCAGCCTCGCTGTTCATCAGGAAGATGGCTGGGGCTTAGCTGCTCCAGTCTAAAGGAGAGGGAACTGGCTTCAGGTCCCAGAGGGCCGGAGAAACAGGAATCCCAGGTGGGAAGGAGCCTTTCAGCCCCAGGCTGCTGGGGCTCCTGGCTACTGACCTTGTTTGGATGCTGCTTCAGGGCAAAATTAGAAAGTTAATAATACTTACAGTAAACGTGGAGCGTTATTGTGATAGTCCACTTTGCATGATCATGACGAAAGGCCTGAAATAATCGGCTTATAAGGAGGAAGGTTTATTTTGGCTCCTGGTTTTCAAGGTTTCAGTTCATGGCTAGTTGTTCCTGATGCTTTGGGGCCTGTGGAGGGGGCCATAGGAGATGATGGAGGAAACTGCTCACCTCCTGGCAGCCAGGAAGAAGAGACAGGAAGGAGCCAGGGTCTCAATGTCCCCTTCAAGGCCACACTCCCAGTGATCCCAGTGATCAGTGAAAGAATTCTTTTCTTTCTTTCTTTTTTTTTTTTGGTATTGGGGATTGAACCCAGAGGCACTTAACTACTGAGCCACATCCTCAGCCTCTTTTTTATTTTTTTTTAAATTGTAGTTGGACTCAATCCTTTATTTTATTTATTTATTAATTTTTTTGGTAGTTGTAGATGGACAGAATGCCTTTATTTTATTTGTTTATTTTTATGTGGTGCTGAGGATGGAACCCAGGGCCTCAAGCGTGCTAGGCCAGTGCTCTACCGCTGAGCCACAATCCCAGCCCTCCTCAACCCTTTTTAATATTTTATTGAGATAGGTTCTTACTGAGTTGCTTAGGCCCTCACTCAGCTGAGGCTGGCTTTGAACTCGCGATCCTCCTGCCTCAGCCTCCTGAGCCACTGGGATTACAGGCCTGCTCCACTGTACCCGACAACCTAACTTTTTTCCTGGGGGCTCCACCTCCTAGGGGTTCACCACCTCCTCATAGCATCACAGGCTAATCAAGCCTTTAACGCACGGACCTTTGGGGGTCATTCACAATCCAGTCTGTGACGGCTGTGGAACTTTAGCAACTCACAAACTTGGTGTCTGTTCTGGAGACTTTAGGAATGTGTCAAAGAAGGGGAAGAGATGCAGCGTGAATGCCTGGTGGTATTTGTAGAGGCTAAAGGAATAAACGACAAGGAGGTCCTACCTGGAAGCCCCCACTTAGGAGTGAGATGGTGGGATGACACTGGATCCCAAGAGAAGGGAAGACCCAAGACACGGGTCAAATTCTTTTTGATTTTTGGTTGATCATTCCTTCCCCCTCAGTTTTCAAATCATCTTGGCCTATTGTCGTGTAGGGGAGTCGATTAGTCAGTGAAAACTGTCCTAGAATCCAAGGCTCTGGCTTGACCTGATACAAACCACTGGTGTGGCTTCTTTCTGGAAAATTCTAGAAGTGGTTTTTGTTTTCAGGGGGCCAAGTCTAAACAAGGGGATAACATATGCTTCATAAAGCCTAAAGGTATAAGTGGAGTCAACTTTCAGAGACGGCAGAAGTTCACGGGAGACAGAGTGACCCTGTTCAGGTGGCACGTGAGCCGGTCTCATGGTGTGGGGCAGAATTTGGGCTGGTGGGGAGCAGAGAGGGGGATGGGGCAGAGGAGCGTCAGGAGGGTGGAGTCTCCCAGGGCAGCGGCTGTCCATGGCTCATTTTGGTATTCTCGGGACTCAGGGGACTCCCGCAGGGCCTGGCGCTCCACTCCACTCCACAAATATTTGTTGAATGGAGAGATCATCCTCCCATAACCCCTGACCTAGGCCCTTGGAGGGTGTGTGGACAAGCAATTCAGTAGAAGGAAAAAAACCTTACTGAGAAATGCGCATATGTAGGCGTGGGGCCTGGCGGGGCATCTGCTCCCTTCGTGGACCTGACCATCAGTCTACCTGATGTCACTGTGGGGCCAGGGAGCTCCTCAGACCTTCCTCCAGGTCCCCTCTCTCTGTTTACCCTGTCCCCGCAGGCCCTGGCTCCCTGTCAGTTCTCTCAGTATGGTTTTCCCCTCCATGGACTTGGGGTGGGTGTACCATGGGAGGAAGCTGAGGGTCCTTCAGGCTCATCGATGTAAAGCACCCATAATCTGGGCGCAGTAGTGCGGGTCTGTAATCCTGGCGACTCAGGAGGCTGAGGCAGGAGGATTACGAGTTCAAGGCCAGCCTGGGCAACTTAGCAAGACCCTGTCTCAAAATAAAAAATAAAAAAATGCTGGGGATGGAGCTCAGCTGTTGAACACCACTGGGTTCACTCCCTAGAACTTCAAAACACACACACACACACACACACACATACACACTGACAACTCCTTATGGCCCATCTTGGGAACATTGTTGTGTCCAAAGAGTCTGACTTAAAAAAAAAATTTTAGTTGTAGATGGACACAATACATTTATTTTGTTTTATTAGTTTTTATGTGGTGCTGGGGATTGAACCCAGGACCTCACATGTGCTAGGCAAGCGTTGT
This sequence comes from Marmota marmota marmota, assembly GCF_001458135.2. NCBI lineage: Eukaryota > Metazoa > Chordata > Mammalia > Rodentia > Sciuridae > Marmota > Marmota marmota. The sequence continues at coordinate 6,665,645 of NW_026000205.1, forward strand.
GCCACTGAGCAACCACCCCAGCCCCGAGTCTGACTTTTAAAGGTCTCCTCCCTGGAAGAAGGCAGGTGAGAGTAGGGAGCAGAGGCCACTCTCCTTTGGCTATTTGGTTTCCCCATTCATTCCCGCAGTTGGCCAGCGTTCAAGAATCTTTGCTGACCGACTCCACGCTTCATGTTGCTGTTACTCAGACATTAATCAGTAAAGGCTGGAGCGCCTGATGAGAACCTGGTATTTGCTAGATGTTGGATACCCAGTAGAGCAAGGTTTGAAGCCGTCTCTGAGCAGCTCCTGCAATCTGCATAGTTATGGAGTTGTGTTCCCCTGCCCCACTTCACAGAAGCAGAAGTTAAAGTGCAGGGAGGTCTAATCAACTTAGCGAGACTCCATTTCAAAATAAAAAATAAAAAGGGCTGTGGATGTGGCTCCGTGATGAAGCACCTATGGGTTCAACTCCCAGAACATACATACATACATACATACATACATAAAATAAAGTGCAGGGAAGTTATCTGATTAGCTTAAATGCTGTCGGTCAGTCTCAAGGACACAACATTAAAACAGGTTTCCTGACTTACTAGATTTTCTTTAAAATGCTGCCGCATACCCAAATGTCCTTATAGGAGAGTCAGCATATTCAGAACAAAGTGGGAGTCCAAGACACACTCATTAGCCATAAAGAAATGCTCAGTCTAATTGTGACTGTGCAAGGGACCATCTGGAACACTTACAGTCTCTCTCCCTCTGTCTCTTTTTTTACACTTTGAGCTTGAAAGGAAGAACCAAAAAAATCAGGAGTGGAAGGTTTTTCACAAGGGATTAATAAAATGAATGCAAAAATGCAGCATTTACCTCTAACCTGATATTTGGCACTGAACTGTAGGCATCTGGCTTTGAATTGGGTTCCCTCCATGGCCTGAGGTCTGTGTGATCAGGGACCAGGTCCACTTCCTCTTTGTTGTTTCCGTGCACAGGGGCTGATAAATATCCCTTAAAAAATAAAACTAAATAAGAAAGATAGCCAGGCAGGTGGCCCACACCTGTAATCCCAGCGGCTCTGGAGGCTGAGGAAGGAGGATCACAAGTCAAGGCCAGCCTCAGCAACTTCGCGAGGCCCTAAGCAACTTAGCAAGACCCTGTCTCCAAATAAAAAAATAAAAAGGCCTGGATGTGTGGCTCAGTGGTTAAGCGCCCCTGGGGTTCAATCCCCAGGACCAGAAAAGAAGTATAAACCTATGCAGGCATGGGGCAACTAAAACAGCACAAGTAGGAAAAATCACTCCTCCCAAATCTGCTGAGGTGGTGTGTGACTTTCTAAATACGGGTGCAGTGTGGAAACAGGTATTCCTGTGCCCGGCTGGCCTGGTTGGAACACTCCCAGGGTTCACTTGCTGTAGGGCTTCTGATTATGTCATTTGGAAAATGGCTCAGAGAAAGCCATGGTTGGTGCATGGTCATTGTTTGCAAGCATTCAAAGGTTTGCTGTGTGAAAAGGTATTAGATTTATTTGGGGGCAACGGAGTAGGACTAGTGTTGGTGGGTGTACATTGTTTGGTTCAGGGAGAAAAGGAGCTGTCACGGGAAAAGGTAGTTTCCTTGGAAAATTACATGTTTACTGGCAGAGTTCAGGGAGGGATGGGTGACTGAAAATGCCTGTCACCATGCTTTTCTTTATGTGTGGGGTGATGCTGGGGATTGAAACCAGGAAGTGCTCCACCACTGAGCTACCTATCCCATTCTTTTAAAAAAATTTTATTTTAAGACAGTCTCACTAAGTTTCTGAGGCTGGCTTCAAATTTGCAATCCTTCTGCCTTGGCCTCCCAAGTTGCTGGAAGTATAGGCTGAGCCACACTGTGTTCAGCTGTCACACAATGATTTTTAATGTTACAAAGGCAGAACCTGGCTGGGAATCCAAGTTTTCCCCTAATACCACATTATTGGATATTATAAAAACTACCTTTTAAATGTAACGTTGCTCTCGGGTGCAGGCTGAACTCAATCTCTGACAGTTACTTGCAGTCATTGTGTGCAGTTGTGATTCTCTTATCACACCTGGGACTGGACTTCACCCCCCTTCCAGCCCTCCCCCTCGGCTAATGAAAATGGAGTTAAGGGCACTTGCACACCATGGCCACAAGGTGGCAGCATCGCCCCATTGGTGTTTCCTAAGAAGGCTGCCTGGTGTGGGCAACCCAGAGAGAGAGGCTGTTAGGATCAGGGTACAAAGAAGGGTACAAAGGGTACAAAGAAGGCTGAACAGGCCCCCTCCCCCTCCTGTGAAGTGACAGAATTGAGGTGAGTGTGAAATAGTTTCATTTTGGGATTGGAAGTCAGTTTAGAGAAGTGCTTTTCAAACTTCAACGTGATTTTGGATCATTTAAATGCAGATTCTGATTTTCTTTCTTTCTTTTTTGTAATAGAGATGGGGTGTTGCTCTGTTTACCAGGCTGGCCCCAAACCCAGGGGCTCAAAGGATCTTCCTGCCTCAGCCTCCTGAATAGCTCGGACAAGAGATACATGCCACCATGCTCTCGGGCTGAGGTTCTGCATTTCTAAAATGCTTTTGGATCATGCCATTGCTGCTGGCTGGAGGACCACACTTTGAAAAGTAAAGCTTTGGAAGTCGTTTGATTAATTCTCACTGCACCTGATTTATAGATGGAGAGAAGAAAGACTGGAGAGAGAATGTAAACTCACCTTCTTGCACTTAAGCCCCGAGCTGCTTAGTCCAGCGAGCACTCCCTACATCCTGAGGCCCCCTTTCCTATTAGTGCCACCTCCTTAGTTGAGGAACTCAAAACTCCCATATTAACCACCCCCATTCGTCTTTGCTCAAGGTGTCCTTTTGGTTACTCCCTTACTCAGATTTTTCGATGGCTCTTCTGAAATCAATTACAAGATCAAGTTCAAACGTCTCTGTATGGTTTCCATGACCTTATGACATGCGGTCGGTCTCATTTTAGCAAACTTACCTAACTTCCCTATTTTTATTTTATTTTGTTTTTGGTACTGGCGATCGGACCCAGGGGTGCTCTACCACTGAGCGACACCCTCAGACCTTTTAATTTTTTGAGACAGGGTTTCTCTCTGTTGCTCAGGCTGGCCTGGAACTTGAAATCCTCCTGCCTTAGCCTCCCAGGGTGCTGGGGTTACAGGCCAGCACCCCCACGCCTGGCCCTTGCCAGTTTCTTAACTGTGTGGTTCTGTGATAGCTATCCCTGCTTCTTCCTGTTTTCTAAATACATTGTGTTCATTTTCCCCTCAGTGGTGGTGACCATGGCAAGGACTCTGGCGTTAGACATACCTAGTTTCAAATTCCAGATCTTCTAGAGCCCTAATATCCAGAGTATACAAAGAACTCAAAAAATTAGACAATAAGAGAACAAACAACCCAATCAACAAATGGGCCAAGGACCTGAACAGACACTTCTCAGAGGAGGACATACAGTCAATCAACAAGTACATGAAAAAATGCTCA
>NW_026000205.1:6669804-6689747 GCF_001458135.2 Marmota marmota marmota
ATTATTATTATTATTATTATTATTATTATTATTATTATTATTATACTGGAGGTGGAACTTAGGGCCTCACACATGGTATTCAAGTACCATGAACTTTTTTTTTTTAACTAGTTTCTGGCTGGGCTTTGTGGCAAACTCCTATGATCCCAGCTACTCAGGAGGCTGAGGCAGGAGGATCACAAGTTCAAGGCTAGCCTGGGCAACTTCTCGAGGCCCTAAATAAGTTGGCAAGACCCTGTCTCAAAATAAAAAACGAAAAGGGCTGGGGATGTGACTCAGTGGTAAAGCACCCCTGGGTTCAATCTCCAGTACTGCAGCAAACACAAGCAACAAAACCAAACCCCTCTGAGTGGGAAGAGCTCTCTTTTCTTCTTTTCCAATTATAGCCTGGCAGCAGTTCCTCCGGAAGTAGGCAGTGCCAGAGCCTGGTAGTCACGTGGACGCCTTAGGGATAGCTCTCCTCCCTGTGAATTTGGGTGAAATTGGTGTTTCTTTTGACATGTCATCAGACGGTGCCCCCACAGGAGGGGCGGAGGAAGTTGAGGCCCCTAGCTTCTTGCTTCAATAGCCTGAGGACATGAGATGTGCACACTTTCCTGTTTCATCAATTTCCAACAGGGTCCATACCCTCTTCAGAAGAGATTAAGGGCAAAAGACCAAGTAAAGGGGACAGGTTGTTTCCGGGGGTCACGTACCGCTGACCTGGATTCTGTGGATTGCTCATTTCACCCTACCCGGAAACGTCCATCTTTTGCATGTGTGGTTGGATATTTATATCAAGATATATGATTCCCTTCCTGTTGGTGGCAATTGGGCACTCACGTCAGGCTTATGATAGTAAAATTATACGGTGTGTACTTTGAGAACAGCAAAGGTTTCTATGAGGTCTGGGGAGAAGGGAGAGTGGCGGAGCCGGTGAACTCTCCTCCTGCCTCCTCTTTGATTGGACAGCCCTCTGCTCTCCCATGACTTTCCCAATCAGGGGATTTTGGGCCTTCCCTTTTTCCTACTGTGGGGCCAAAGTCCACATATATTTATCTGTGCCTGGAACGGGATGCCCTTTGAAAAAGAAAGCCCCAAGAAAAGGCATGGTTGCTGATTTCCAGGATTCTAATTTTCGCCCTCGGTTTCCCACCCTGAATGCTGGTTAGAATCACCTGTGGGGCATTTTAGCACCTGGCAATGCCTGTGGCTGACCCCGAGGCCATGTGGTTTGTTTGATCTCTGGTGTGGCCTAGGCTTGGTAGTTTAAGAATGCTTTCAAGTAAAAGAGTCACTTTACATTATAGAAACTGCTGAGCCAGGTGCTCAAGTTAACATGACACCTAATGAGAGGGAGAGTGACGTCATGGGCCTCCTGATATGGTAGACTGAGAAGGCACGGCATCACATCTGTGGTATTCCTGTCCAAGGTGCCTCACCTGAATTTAATCATGAGGAAATATTAGGCAAGCCCTCATCTAGGGTCATTTGACAAAATAACTGGTCAGTACTTAGTACTTTTTTTTTTTTCTTTTAGCACTGGGGATTGAATTTAGGGGCACTTGGTCACTAAGTCACATCCCCAGCCCTACTTTGCATTTTATTTAGAGACAGGGTCTTACTGAGTTGCTTAGTGCCTCACCATTGCTGAGATTGACTTTGAACTCTCGATCCTTCTGCCTCAGCCTCCCGAGCCGCTGGGATTACAGGGATGCGCCACTGCACCCGGTCTGGTCAGTACTCTTTATAAATGTTAAAATCTGTTGGGCGCGGTGGTATACACCTATAATCCCAGCGGCTCAGGAGGCTGAGGCAGGAGGATTGCGAGTTCAAAACCAGCCTCAGCAGTGAGGTCCCAAGGACCCTGTTGGTACCCAGGTTCAATCCTGGGTACCAAAAAAAAAAATAAAATAAAATAAATGTTAAGATCATGAAGACAGAAGAAATTCTGAGGCATTTCCCCAGATTAAAGAAGACTTAGAAGACAAAACAGTTGAACTCAATGTGTGATCCTAGGTTGGAATCCTCATCCAGGGATGAACACCTGAGTGGGAAGGAGGGTAGATGGAGTTTGAATAAGCTCTGTGGGTTAGTGCCCTGTATGGTATCAGTGATAAGGTATTGATTTTGATGACGGTGTTGTGGCTATGGAAAACATTAATATCTGGGGAAGCTGAGTGAAGGGTAGTCTATGAGGACTCTATTTTTTTCGAAACATTTTTGAAAGGCTGAAATCATTTCAAAATGAAGTGTTAAAAAAGAAGCCTTCCAGGTAATTCTCAGGAGTTGCCAAAGTGAAGAACCACTTCCCCAAGCCATCTTGCCTAACCTGTCAAAGTCATCTTTCTGAAAATGCTGTCTGTCAAGTTTCTGACCTTAAATTGTTCCGATTACTCTTTCCATCCATATGATGAAGTTCAAACTCCTTAGGCTGCCGTTCAAAGGCCCCGCAGTGCCGGGCGGTGGCTCACGCCTGTAATCCCAGTGGCTCCGGGGGGGCTGAGGCAGGAGGATGGCAGGTTTGAAGCCAGCTTCAGCAACTTAGTGAAGCTGTAAGCTACCTAGTGAGACCCTGTCTCAGAATTTAAAATGAAAAGGGCTGGGGATGTGGCTCAGTGGCTCGGTGCCCTTGGGTTCAATCCCTGATACAAAAAACAAAACAAAACAAAACAAAAAACGACCCAGTAGCGTGTCCTCCACTGTTCCCTGGCTATGCACAGCAAGGCCTGACCCACATTGTATTTCTCACATCTGGACTTACTATAATTCTTCCCCTTCCTCCTATATTATCCTTGCTTTCCTGTTTAGCATCTTCAATTAGTCTCTGTCCTAAGGCCTGTGTCAGAGCCTGTCTCTCCCCTGAAGCCCTTTAGGAGAGTTTCCTTTAGAAGCAGAGACCTTTCTTTTCTGCGAATTCAGATAGGCTTAAAGGTCCATGTGGAGTGAAAAATAGGAGCTTTAGGTTCAGGAATAATGTGAATCTAAATCCTGGTTCCACCTCTCATCAGTTATGACATGAGGGGCAAGTTCATTGATTTCTTGGAAAATAGGCGTGGTAGAACTTCCTTTAAAGAGTCATCATGAGCATTAGATTAAGGTACAAATTTAAAGGTCCCCAGCATCTATTAGGTTCCTTCCTTTTCATTATGATCCCCCAAAATATCGTGGGTGGTTCAAAGGCTCTTGTCAAAAATTCCCCGTAGAGTTGGGTGCGGTGGTGCACACCTATAATCCTGGCAACCCGGGAGGCTGTTGCAGAAGGATCACAAATTCGAGACCAGCCTCAGCAATTTAGCAAGTCCTTAAGCAACTTAGTGTATTTACTTAGAGTATTTACTGAGGGCTTATCCCTTACCAGGCACTATGTTTAGTACCTTCTGTGTCTTAATTTGCTTGTTTACTGTCACTTTCTGATGCAGTAAGAGTTATCTTGGTCACTTCCTGATGCTGAAGGAGGTGAACTGACTGGTCCAAGGTCATCCGTCCAGTTAGGAGCACAGCTAGTGTGATTCCCCTGGAAGTTTGTCTTCTGGCTTCTGTATCAGATGAGCAAGTGAAGGAGGAGGAGAGCAAAGCCCATTTTCATGGTGGGTGATATTCATCAAAGGAACCAGGAATGCTGGTACAACCTTTAATCCCAGTGATTTGGGAGCCTTAGGTAGGAGGATCGCAAGTTCGAGGCCAGCCTCGGCAACTGAGCAAAAAAATAAATAAAAATGGAAAGGGCTGGGGATGTGGCTCAGTGGTAAAGCATCTGAGTTCGATCCCCGGTGCACACGCACGCATGCACACAGACACATACACACACACACACACACACACACACAGACACAAACATGCACAAATAATCCCCTGCATAAATTTTTAAAAATGTTGTGCCTGGTCATCACCAAGATGGCAGACCCTCTTGAACTGGGACTTGAAGGAATCCAGTTGAGATTTTTTTTTTTTTTTTCCTGGAACTCAACTCAGTAAATAAGTGATCTTTGGGCAGAGGAATGTAACCCAACAGAGAAGGGAGGGACAATGCGTCTCTAAGTGGGGAAGGCTGTGATGCTTTGCACACCACCCCTGGGCTCTCAGTGAGTCATTGGCGTAGAGGAAGTCAGCTCCTTGGTACAATCCCTCCGGCCCTGAGCTCTGCCTAGCAAGTCTTCCTCGTCCACTCCCACCCAGGTGCTATGTACCTGGGTGACTCAGGGCCTCTTCCCTTTCCTGTTCCCTCCGCCCTGCCCCTCAGAGCGGGGTGCCCTGCAGGCCTGGCTCCAGGCCTCTGCTATTGGTCTCTGAAAGCCAGAGGAGGAGGGGCTGCCGAGCAGGAAGTCAGAGGCCAGTGGGCAAGGAAAGAGCCAGGTGGGGCTGCCATTGTTCAAAGGTCACAAACTCTGGGTGTGTTTTATTACTCCTCTTGGATGTCAAGTCCCCTCCCCTCTGTGGCCATTCCAGAAACTCTCCCTCTCTTGACTTCCTTCTCTTACTCGTTCTGCCCCTGATGCATCCCTTTTATGGCCAGAGAATGGCTGGGCAAATAGTGGACTGTCCAGTAAAAATGGCTTTTTATGAGGACAGGGGACCTGGCCCTACCTTTTCCTTAAAAGGGATCGAGGTTCAGAAAATTAAGGTTTTATGAAGGGCTATGAACTGGTGAGCGTGGTGTCAGGGAACGGGTGCGTGAGCGACAGGTCACACCGAAAACAAAAACGCTGTCTCCTTGTCAACTCCAGGAAGTGCAGAGGGCAGAGAGCCTTCTGGAAGGTGGATTTCATTCAGGAGACTGGAGAAATCTTAGGACATTCTCTGGCCAGACTGAGTGGGAGATGGGGTGACATCATGGAGAGGTGCCGCTTTGGGACATTACTTGCCTTCTCTGCCTCAGCTTTTGTAAACTGTAAAAATAGTGATAGCCTGGCACGGCGGCACATGTCTGTAATCCCTGGGGCTTGGGAGGCTGAGGCAGGCAGATCGTGAGTTCAAAGTCAGCCTCAACAATTTAGAGACACCCTAAGCTACTCAGCGAGAGACCCTGTCTCTAAGTAAAATACAAAAAAGGGCTGGGGATGTCGCTCAGTAGTTAAGTGCCCCTGGGTTCAATCCTAGGTACCAAAAAAAAAAAAAAATGGATGACACTCATAGATTTTTTTTTTTTTTTTTTTTGGATGAGGATTGTAGTTCTATGTGAAGCCCTTGGGATAGTAATTAGCCTGTGGTGACTGCAGATTTTTAGGATGTTTTCCAGCCGGGGTCCTCACAGGCCAACTGGAGATGGAAATGGTTTTGGGGGGTGGCGGCTAAGTTTCAGAAGTGGAAATGTGAAATCACTCAGGCACCCCATTCTGTGACAATCCCTTCAGCAGGAATACCCGGAGAGGCTGTGGCTTCTGTCAGTTACTGTCTAGGAATTGGATCCTCAAATGGTTTTGCTGAAGGCTGAGCCTTGAAATAGATTTCCGGGAACAGGGAATATGTCGCTCATTGTGTTCACCTTACTAAGGGAATTCCCTGTTGTGGCCCAGGTCATTATTTTTGTTTCCTGTGCTGTCCTCATTTATAAGGTATAAAGAGAAAGACTGAAGAAGAATCTCATAAGGAAATGAATGAATGCTCCCCAGCAGAATTGCAGCTTCCAGTTTTATGTGAACATAAAAGACCTTTTTTAAAGAACAGATCTCTCCATATAAAAACAGCAAGCTGCTACGAGTAGACAGCAGACTGTCACAGATCATTTGAGCAGAATCAGATTCGAGAGTGGGTGATCGGCCCTCCTTGCCAACCAGTAGGTTAGACCGAGTCACTGAAGAGGAAGGAGACAGCAGAAAAATGAATGAGGGTGAGAGAAAATGGGGGTGTGTTGAGGAAAGGATTGAAAGAGTATTTACCGAGGGCTTATCCCTTACCAGGCACTATGTTTAGTACCTTCTGTGCCTTAATTTGCTTGTTTACTGTCACTTTCTGATGCAGTAAGAGTTATCTTGGTCACTTCCTGATGCTGAAGGAGGTGAACTGACTGGTCCAAGGTCATTTGTCCAGTTAGGAGCACAGCTAGTGTGATTCTCTTGGAAGTTTGACTTCTGGCTTCTGTATCAGATGAGCAAGTGAAGGAGGAGGAGAGCAAAGCCCATTTTTATGGTGGGTGATATTCATCAAAGGAACCAGGAATGCTGGTACACACTTGTAATCCCAGTGATTTGGGAGCCTTAGGTAGGAGGATTGCAAGTTCGAGGTCAGCCTCGGCAACTTAGCAAGACGCTGTCTCAAATAAAAAAATTAAAAGGGCAAGTAGAAGAGATCCCTGGGTTTGATCCACAACACCAAAATAGAAAAAAGAAAAGAAAAGAAAAAAAACCTGTGTTAGGTGGAATAATGGCCTTCCGTCAAAGTCCACTCCATATCCCAACCCCTGGAACTTCTGAATGTTACTTTGCAGGGCAGAGAGAAATTTGCAGACGTGATGAGGTTAGGATCCTGGGATAGCGCCATCAATCTGGATCATCTAGATGAGCCCAGTGTCATTATAATAAGTGAAAGAGGGAGGTGGGTGAGTCAGGGGGTGGCGTGAGAAAGACTTTGCTTGCTGTGGCCAACTTTGAAGATGGAGGGGGCCGTGAGCTAGGGAATGCAGACAACCTTCAGAAGCTGCATCAGACAAAGAACTGGATTCACCCCTCAGATCCCCAAAGGTTTACTATCTTGCTGATGCCTTGATTCTAGCCCAAAGAGATCCATTTTGGACTTAGGACCTCCAGAAATGTAAGAACTGGGGGAAAACATAGGTAGTCTTTGCATCCCAGGGGGTTATAGACTCCAGGTAGAGAAAAGAGACCCAGAGAAATAAGCCAAAATGTTAAACTGGGAAGCCTAGATTATAGGTGGAAAGTGGAATGTAGCAGATATTGATTTTCTTTTCCTACTTCATATAATAATTTTTAAAGGTTAAAAAAAAATTAGGCAAGTCCCTGAGTTCAATTCCCAGCAATGAAAAAGAAAACAATGAAAGGTCACGACACCATGGTATTGTAAATAATGTAAATAATGTACAGGTAGAGGGACAGCTCCTGCCAGGACAGGAGGAGAGGACCTGATCCTAAGGGTGAGCTGGAGCTTTTGTCCCCTTTGTCTAAACGGTTCATCGCTTGAATGGTTCAAACTCAAAGAAACAAAATGACTATTTTTTTTTGCTGAGGCTGGCTTGGAACTCACGATCCTCCTGCCTCAGCCTCCCGAGCTATTGGGATTACAGGCATGTGCCACCGCATCCGGCACAAATGTCTATTTATCAGAGACTTTTAATGAGGTGAACATTCTGGCAACTGGAATTAATGGCAAGAGTCTTCAGCGCACGCCTGTAATCCCAGCGGCTCAGGAGGCTGAGGCAGGAGGAGTGCGAGTTCAAAGCCAGTCTCAGCAACTTAGCGAGGCCCTAAGCAACTCAGTGAGACCCTGTCTCTAAATAATATACAAAAAAGGACTGGGGATGTAGCTCAGTGGTTAAGTGCCCCTGAGTTCAATCCCCAGTGCCCCCACCCAAATAAAAATAAATAAATAAAAAGAGTCTTTGGGACTTCCTTATGAAGTTCTTATGGAATCTACTTTGGGGTTCAGCCTTTTCTGCTTTTCTCCTCCTATAGCTTTCAGCAGGGCTGGGTGGGCAGGGCCCAGGCCCCACACAGGCCTCTTGTATTTCAGGAGGGTTTTCTTCTTTGTTGAGGGGTAGGCTGGAGCTCTGAGTTTGTTTTTCATTTTTTTTCCCTCTCATTAGCAATTAAGGAAATGACAGCTAGCCCTTTCTCTAATAGCCTTATAATGGAGCCATCCATATCTCCTCCTGATTCCTCTGCCCTCCAGGAAGCCACACCTTTTCCTAGCCCTCCCGATCCTGGGGGACTTCTACATGTACAGAGCTCTAAGAGGGAAAAAAAACCCCCACAAAACAAAGAAAACCCAGGGGTGAGTAAGGACTTTGGTAATTGCGTCTGTTTTCTTAAGGTAAATCTTTCTTTCTCCCCTCCCCCTCTCCACCCTCACATTTTGGGCCCAAGTCCTCATCTCTGGGCACAAAGAAACTGGTTTCCAGCTCCTGCTGATGGTTTGGTTCCACCCACTAAGACAATGGGCCTATTTTTTTCTATAGTCAAAAGCCCTTGTGTTTGGCCCCTGGAGTTCCACCCTGAACAAGTGCCAAAGCTCAAGCCTTCCTCTTCTGCTCCTTCCAGGTCTTCTGGAAGTCCCAGGGCTTGTGGGGGTGGGGTGGGAGTCCTGAGTCTATCCAGCCAAAGGGGAAGTTTGTGGGAATCCCAGACCGCCATGCATGGGGACGTCTTCTAGGCCTGTTGACAGAAGACGGGGAGCTGTGGGCCAGGACCTGGGCCCGAAGCTGGTGACGGAGCTCCGACCTTGAATGAGTAGATTGACCTCTCTAGATCTCAGCTTTGCCTTCTGCAAAACAAGACATAGCTATCAAGACTCCAGGCCTACAGTTTGAATGCACTGGCCCGGCATTTTCTTTGTTCCTCCTTAGTGAAATCTATATTATCCCTCTGGGCCCAGGGATCCACCTGCAGACAAAATCAATTTGGCTAATGTCCATACTAACTCTCAAGTATCACGTCCCTTTTTAAAGATGACACTCTTGCTGGGTGCAGTGGGCTCAGGCCTGTACTCCCAGTGGCTCGGGAGGCTGAGGAAGGAGGATTGTGAGTTCAAGGTCAGCCTCAGCAATTCATCAAGGCTCTAGGCAACTCAGCAAGATCCTGTCTCTAAATAAAATATAAAAAAAGGGCTGAGAAGGGCTGGGGTTGTGGCTCAGTGGAGAGAACTTGCCTGGCATGTGTGAGGCACTGGGTTTGATTCTCAGCACCACAAATAAAATAAAGGTCCATTGACAACTAAAAAAAAAAAGGACTGGGGATGTGGCTTAGTGGTTAAGTGCCTCTGGATTCAATTCTCGGAGACACTTAGCTGGCCTTTTAGGCAAGGGTGGAATGGGTGGATATTTTTGGCTGGCTCTTATTCTGGGGCCCCTTGGTAGCAGAAGGGTAGGGGCCTGCCAGTCCTGGGTCCTAGCTTTAGGAGTTTGGACTTTGGTGAGGAGGGAACCACCTGGGGCTTTAAGTGAGAGGGGACCTGGTCAGATCTGTGTTTCAGGACACGTGTCTGGCAGCTGCTCGTTGGTAGAACTGAGTCTATGGGGAGCCACTGAGAAACTCAGATGTGAGCGGAGAGATCAGAGGGTAAGGAGAGCCGGGAAGAGTGAGAAGCACTGGAGGAGAAGTGGTGGCCTTTCTGAGTGACAAGAGAGGAAAGGATTGTGGGAGGGGATGGAGGTGGCTCTGAGCTGTGCTGGTTGGGTCCTGGGTGGATCAGATGCCTTTAGCCTTGGGGTAAGGATGAAGTCAGGATGCAGAGGGACTGAGAGATGAAGCTCGGTTTTGGGTGTGCATAGGTGAGAGACATGGGCCTCAGGCAGCAGCAAGAACCCACTCGAAGCTCTAGGAGGCTGAGGCCAGAGCAGAGAAGTCGTGGAGGCCACGGAGGAGAAGATCACCAGCCCAGAGGGCTCTGGCTCCCGGGGAATGGCCTGGCTGGCCTCCTCCATCACAGGCACATGGCTGTGTGCCTCTCCTTCTCGACCTTTTCTCTGTTGATCACGGTGATTTTTCTGTGGGTTGATGAGAGGAGAAGTGGAAAGGGGAGAAGCAACACAAGGAAGGACTTTCGGAGGAAGATAATAAGGAAGACGGGTCAGAACGCAAGCTGTAAAACATGTAGACATTCATTATAAACCATAAAAAGCCCAGTGTAAATGTAAAGTTTGGTTGAGATCATGGTGTCTGTGGGCCAGAAGAGGGAGGGGTGAGACTGGGACCATAAAGGAGAAGTTTCAGCCCCAGGTGGTGGTGCATGCCTGCAGTTCCTCGGGGAGGCTGAGGCAAGAAGGTTTCAAGTTCAAGGCCATCCTCAGCAATTTAGCGAGGCCCTGTCTCAAAAATTAAAAAATTAAAAATAAAAAGGGCTGGGGATGTGGCTCAGTGGAAAGCCCCCCTGAGTTTAATCTCCAGTACCAAATAAATAAAATAAATAAATAAGTAAATAAATAAATAAATCTGAAGCTTAAAACTGAACTGTTAGGTCTAGAAATCTCCTTGGAAAGTTTAAAAAATGACCTGGTCAATTCAATCTCTTGGTCATAATGAACTTTGTATGTCCATATCACAATATAAAATATTAATAACAAACAAATATCGTGTGCATACTGCGTGCCAGGCAGTGTGATGAACACTTTAACTCCATGACTACATTTGATGCACACAGCATCATCTGGGTACTTTTTATTAGCCCCATTTTGCAGGTGAGGAATCAAAGGCACAGTCATTTGCCCAGGGCCTTGCAACTTGTGTGCTAGAGCCAGAATTTGAATCTAGCCTGCCTGGGGGGACTTTTAACCAACTAGCAGTTCAGAAATTCCATGCTTTCTGCGGTTCAGAAATTCCATGTTTGCCTGCTTTGCTTTGCCTTAAAATAAGACAGGATGTGGGAGCAGGAGGGCTGCAGAAAGTGATAAGGCAGGACTTCTAGAGTGGTCCCTGGGCAGTCTACGCTGGAATTATCTGAGATGTTAGAAATTAAGATCTGGAGCCCAGCATGTAATCCCAGTGGCTGGGGAGACTGAGGCAGGGGGATCACAAGTTCAAAGCCAGCCTCAGTGACTTAGTGAGGCCCTGAGCAACCTAGTAAAACCTGTCTCCAAATAAAGCATAAAAATAACTAGGGATGTGGTTCAGTGGTAAGCGCTCTGAGGTTCAATCCTTGCTACCAGAGAGAGAGAGAGAGAGAGAGAGAGAGAGAGAGAGAAAGAAGAGATATCTGTTGGTCTCATCACCTTGGGCCAGCTGAAGGCAATTTTATTGGGGGCTGAGGGTAGATATTGGGGATTGAACTCAGGGGCACTCAAGCACTGAGCCACATCCCCAGCCCTATTCTGTATTTTATTTACAGACAGGGTCTCACTTGAGTTGCCTATGGCCTCACTTTTGCTGAGGCTGGCTTTGAACTCACCATCCTCCTGCCTCAGCCTCCTGAGCCGCTGGGATTACAGGCGTATGCCACATGCCCAGCTCAGAAGGCAAAATTTCCAACACTGATGTTTGAGACCTAGCAAGTGGGCAGGATGTCTGCAAAGGCAGTGGAATCTCAGATTCCGCAGTCACCAAGGTCCTGTTCCTCCTTGGAGTCAACAATACAGTCTGTTGAGCTCTTTTTCAGGCTTTTGCAGGCCTGGGGTTGGGGGTGGGGGCACCAAAAAAGGATGAAATCTCACAGGCATTTAGGCTAAAAAAGGTCTTCCAGGGGCCTCTGATTCACACTTTCCATTCACCCTTCATTTACCTCTCTCCCCGCCCCTCCTCAGGGATGGGTTTCACTTCTCTGCCTGTCCCCTGGGGGGGCTTAGCACCTGGGTGGGGACAGAGATGGGGGAGGGGAGAGAAGCCTCTGTGAGGCTTGGTGCTCAGGGGCAGGTGAGCACGGAGAGGAGAGGTCAGTGGCTGTGGCGCTGCTTTGACCTGAGGCAAAGTGTAGCCGCTTCTCAGAGTGGGACAGCTGCTGGAGCCGAGGGTGGGAAATGGCAGGACTGCACCCTGAGACGTGGAGCGGAGATCCTGTCGCCCTCCACTGGGGTCTGTGTGGTCCTCCCCCTTTTCAAGATGCAGGAAAGCAGGAGAAATGTGAAGCTTCTCCCTCTACTTCACCCACTAGCGAGCTCGGAGGGGGTGATCCAGTTGGATCCCCAACTTTGGATGGGGACATCCATCTTGCCCAGTTTGCCTTCTAGAATGTTCCCAGCTCTGGCCTCAGAGATCCAGAACTGACGGGCTGCCCTGGGCCTGGGGTGAGGAGACCCAGTCCTGCTGTCAGCTGAGTCACCAGCTTCCTGGTTACCAGGACAGTGTCACTCGCCCCCTCCAGACAGGAGCTTGCTTATCTGCACATAGTTGGGTTTAACAGAGTTAATCTGCATGTTCCTTTTTGTTCTCAAGTTCCAGTCCCGTGGTTAACTGCGGATGTCCCCAGACGAGCAGGCTGTGAATTCTACTTCTGTCTCTTGACCAGCTGTGCGTTTCTGTGGCTGAAGATGACCACCTCGGGTGTGCTGAGGACAGTCTCCAGGGCTAGGAGCCCCCACTGGCTCTGAGGAACGAGGGCCTGGTGGGCAGGTCCCCTACCATTGCCAAGTCTTGTCTTGGCATTGACATGCCACCCTTCCTGCTCTTCCATGTCCTCTACAGCCTCCTCCTGCTCATCACCCCCGGCTTCTAGGGTAGGGTATAATGCTTGGATAAAATTTCTGGCTGTGGTTCCCTAAAATAAATACCAAGAAGTGCTCTTCATAGCCACCAGGTTTCCCCTCCATCTTTTCCCTTTCCCCATAGACCTGGACACACAGGTCCCACAGAGGCCATGGGGGGGTGTCGTGGTTATATTATGGGTGGGTTAATGCCATCTGAGGAGCTCGGGTAACGCACGTGTGAACCTGCACAGGTCCAAACATCTTGTCACTGCCACCTAAGGGTCTAGGGGAGGTGCTATGAATAATGGAGTCTGTGGCCCGAGTGTGTGGGTGGGAGTCAGAGGGGGGTCAAAGGCAGTTGAGGCAGAAAGGAAATGATTCAGGAGCTGGGTTTCTCCATTTCTGTCTCTTGCGCAATGTGCTGCTAACGTGTATTGTCAGAGGCTGATAAGATGTCAGAAATTTCCTTAATGCAGCCTGAAATCCACCTTGTTTTATTCTTGGGTGTGTGCATCATGTGAGGGGTGGGGAGGTGGAGGGTGAGATCCTCCACCTTCCTGACAGTCTGAGGTCAGGTCTCAGGAGTTAGGGACTGACATTTAGTCAACATCACCTTTGGGTTTGTGAGTAGAACCCAGAGGGTTTGAGAGTTTCCGGGACAAAGATACCCTGCTGCTCTGGAGAAATTAGGGACAAGTTGACAAATAGGAAATTGGTTAGATTTATGTTTTTATTTTCTCTAAACTATAAGGCATTTCTGGCCTTTAAAAATAATTTCACTTTTCTCCACCATCATGCTGTGAGTGAAAGTGCACTTGACTCTTACTCAATCATTTCTCCTTTTTTTTTTTTTTTTGATACCAGGGACTGAACCCAGGAGTGCTTAACTACTGAGCCACATCTCCAGCCTTTTTAATTTATTTATTTTTATTTTGAGACAGTATCTTGCTAAGTTGCTAAGGCCCTGACTAAATTGCTGAGGCTGGCCTTGAATTTGCCATCCTCCTGCCTCAGTCTCTCAAGTCTGGGATTCCAGACACCACCACGCCCTGCTTTGTTAGCTGTTCTTAAGAACAGTAAGAGCAAGATGACATTAGCAGGGAAATGGCAGGACAATTTAGGCTTGCAAAATTGTCTCTGTGTGGAACTCTGATTACTGTGTTCAGACCCGGATGTTGGGCAGCTAAGGGTAGAGGAGGAAGAAAGATGCACAAGGAATGTTCAGACCAACTGGTGCCAAGTGATTTTTTTTGGGGTGTGTGTGTGTGTGTGTACTGGGGATTGAATCCAGAGGCAACTAATCCCTGAGTCACATTCCCAGCCATTTAAAAATATTTATTTAGAGACAGGTTCTCACTGAGTTGCTTAGGGCCTCGCTAAGTAGCTGAGGCTGGCTTTGAACTCATGATCTTCCTGCTTCAGCCCCCCGGGGCCGCTGGGGGTGCCCAGCTTTTGTCTGAGGCTCACACACTAAGCCCACATCCTGTCTATCACAATGAAGGGCCAAGAGGCGCAGCTGGAACCTCTCCCTGTTATCTCCCACTCTAAGGCTCCGTGGTGGCCTTTCCCATGTTAGCCTGATGTCACTTGTGTAAAACCACTGAGGTTAAGTGGTGACAAGTTTGGAAACTTGGTGACAAGTTTCCAGACCTCACCTTCTTAGTGTTGGCTCTGGGCCCTACATGTTCTCACTCCTCCAGGATGAATCTAGAAACTTTATTTGACCTGGATCCTGTTGTGACTGTGACCCGCTCCATGGCCCCCTAAGTACACTCCAGCCTGGGGGTGGGGGCCTGTCGAGTCAGGCTGATTGGACCTGAACTTAAACCCACTTTCTCCTTTATTAACTGTATGACCTTGGACAATTGACTGACACTAAGACTCAGTTACTACATCTGTAAGATGGAGATAATACTCACATGACAGTTATAATAATAGCTAATAATATATAATAATAGCTGATAAATTAGGAACAATTGGCATTTATCCAGCTGGTTGTCATCATCTGCACAGATTTAGGTACGGTTGTAGATGTCATTTTTAAAAAAACTTTCTTGTGGTTGTAGATGAACAGCATGTCCTTATTTTGTTTGTTTATATGTGGTGCTGAGGATCGAACCCAGTGCCACACACGTGCTAGGTGCCACTGAGCCTCAGCCCCAGTCTGAAGCTGTCATTTTTTATATAAGGAAATGCAGGCACAGAAAGTGAAGTGGCATGATGAGATTAACTTGTAAGTGGCAGAGTTGGGGTTCTGAAGGACAGTCGGACCCCAAGCCTGGTGCACTAGACTGGGTAGTCTGCTCTATGTTAATACCAATGAACTGAGAAAAACAATGAAAGTCGTGGGCATCGTGCTTGGCAAATAGCAGTCACTCAGTCATGGTAGCTGTTACCACCAGAGTAAAGAAGTCTGCTTTCCAAGATGGACTTCTGTGTGGCTTGTGGGAGACATGGCCCTAGGTCAGCATAGGGCCGGAGAAAGGGGAGTCTTCCCACTGACTTGGGGTTTGCAGTTCTCCTTCTCCAGGTTTCTTCCAGTCCAATCTCATAGGCAGGTTTTATTGGCAAAAGTCTTGTTCCTGTCGTGCCACAGTTGCTTGACAGGTCCAAAAGGAAAATACAGGATGCGAAACTGGGTGGCCATAGGGAGGGGCTCCCTGCCCACAAACCAGTTGCTCCAGAATCTCTTTCTGACCCTTGCTTCAGAGAATCTGGCTTTTATTTCCTAACATTGTGCCCTCCATTTGGTCAGGGGTCTCAGAGAAGCTACCTGTAGCACTGAGCAGTGCCATAAATTGGTAGGGGGGTGAATGCCAGGAGGCTAAGGAAACCCTGAAAGGCCCTGGGGAGCCCCAGACCCGGGCTCCAGAGGACGTGAGCATCAAGCTTGTCCTGTTTTCCTTGTCCTGTGTACCTTGGCTCTCTGCCTGGCCCCGGAACGGCTCGGTCAGCCGGTGCACATCCTTCCCATCCAGGCTCTGGCTGGCTTGCGGGCAGCCGGGTTTGTGGGTGAAGACTTTTCAAGAGTTTGAGGGATCTGGATCTGCCACTTTTCAGTCGTGTGACCTCGACGGTTTATTCATCTTCTCTGAGCCTTAGTTGTACTAATTTGTGAGAAAATCCTGAGGATCAAATTAAAGAACATCTCTCAAGCTCCCTCCCAGGAGGGCAGCTTACACGCTGCAGTGGTTGATCATCGCATGGGGTCACCCGGAGGTACAGGTGTGGGCCGGGGAGGAATATGAAATACAATCCCTTCCCTTTAAGGAGGTGACACCTAGATGAGCTGAGAGCCAATAACACAGGTAAACATGTCAATCACAGGGTTGGGAATGCGCGTGGCGCGTCACTGTCCAGTGTGTGTCCCAGGCATGGGGAGAGGTGGGGGTGCCTAGGTGGAGAGCTGCCCTGTGGGCGGAGCAGGGAAGGCTTCCAGGTCAGGTTAACCTGGCACACGTATAGAGTCTGCAGAGGAAGGTGGAGGGTTACTTCTGGAAAGTGCCAGAATCAGGCCAAGCAGCATCAGTTCAGGGACTAGAGAAAACAGTGGGATCAGAACTCAGGGGTTGTTGGGGAGACTGGAGGGAGATGAGATTGAACAGGGAGTTTGGGGCTGGGTTGAGGAGGGCTTATGCTGTGCTAAGGAGCTTGGGACTTATGGGAAGGCTTTTGGAGGTAAAGGTTTGATATTAAGGGCCTGGGGTTGTGGCTCAGTGGTAGAGCATTCACCTAGCATGTGTGAGGCATTGGGTTTCATCCTTAGCACCATATACAAAATGAATAAATAAAATAAAGGTATTGTGCCCACCTACAACTAAAAAGAATAAAAAAAAGATTTGATATTAATATCTTGACCTTGATTTGGTGACTCATTCTTTTAACCTCTTGTGGCCTCAGATCCCTCATTTATAAAATAAGAACATTGAGCTGGATGTGGTGGTACACGCCTGTAATCCCAGCAGCTTGGGAGGCCGAGGCAGGAGGATTGTAAATCCAAAGCCAGCCTCAGCAATTTAGCAAGGCCCTGAGCAACTTAGTAAGACCTGTCTCAAAATAAAATATAAAAAGGACTGGGGATGTGGCTGAGTGGATAAGTGTTTCTGGGTTCAATCCCTGACATTAAAAAAAAAAAAGGTAAGAAATTTGGACCACATGATCTAGCTAAAGAGTCTATGATTCTAAGACACAGAAGATTGTTTTAATAATAAATTGCAGAATTGGTTTGAGGAGGAGAAACTGGAGGTACAAGTGTTATTTAGGAATCCAGTGCAATATCAGGCTTGGAGATTCTTTTGCTCATGGCTCCAGGGGTAGGTGAGGAAGGCCTTTACTCACCTACACTTGGTAGATGTTCTTTGATGTTTGGGTACTTTGACATTATATCTCCATGACAGTTGGGGTTCTATAAGATACCGCCTCAGGAGACACCCATCTTTGGGACACCTGGAGAAGTGACATTGATAAACTGTTCCAGGAAAAGAGTGATTAGTGAGTGTCAGATTGATATCATTCCTGTTCTGCAATAATCCAAGGACAAAAACAACAGTAGTCTTGAGGCTGGGGCTGTCACTCA
Organism: Marmota marmota marmota; assembly: GCF_001458135.2. Lineage (NCBI taxonomy): Eukaryota > Metazoa > Chordata > Mammalia > Rodentia > Sciuridae > Marmota > Marmota marmota. The sequence goes on from NW_026000205.1 coordinate 6,686,646, forward strand.
GTGGCGGAGCGCCTGCCTAGCATGTGTGAGGCACTGGGTTTGATCCTCAGCACCACATAAAAATAAACAAATAAAATAAAGGCATTCTGCCCATACACAACTCCAAAAAACTGAAAAAAAAAACAAACAAACCAACAACAACCCAGCAGTCCCTTATTGTTTCTTTTAAGATATAGAGTTTTCTATTTACAAACTCTTTTTTTTTTTTTTCTTAAGAGATGAAGTCTCCATATGTTGCCCAACTTGGCACCCAACTCTGTGGGCTCAAGACCCTCCTGCCTCAGCCTCCCCAGCACCTGCAACTACACTGTGCCTGGCCAGACTCCTTTAGTAGGGTTTCCCAATTTATAAAACAGTTTCATGAGCATTATCTCATTTTCTTCTCACCAGAATCTCCTGAGGGAAGTGAGGCAGGTGCTATCTTCATTTTGTGGATGAGGAAAGGTCGTCATTCCTCAGTCTTTTCAATCGAGGCCTTTTCCCTCTAAGGGCAATGATCTTTTCCTTGCTCCATGGTCCTTGAACAGGAAATGGAAGCTTACTTTATCCATTAGTTACTTAATCCAGCACATATTTATTAAGTGCCCAGTATGCATTAGGTACTCTGCTAATTGGAGGTTGATAGAAGAACATATATTTAAGAAAAAACAATATTTTGGCATGACCTGGTGATGCATACCTTTATTCCCAGAGACTCAAGAGGCTCAGGCAGGAGGATCACAAGTTTGAGACCAGCCTCAGCAATTCAGCGAAGTCCTAAGAAATTTAGCAAGATCCTGTCTCAAAATAAAAAATAAAAAAGGGCTAGAGACGTGGCTCAGTGGTTAAGTGCCTCTAGGTTCAATCCCTGGTACCAAATTTTTTTTTTCTGATTGTAAATCAATACATGAATACATGTTTATTATAGAAATATTGTCAAGTAGAGGAAACAATTCTCTTATACCACCACCTGTAAACTAGATGCGTTTTAGGCTTTGCCTAAAAAGTTTTGCCTATTTTCCTACTTATTGAGATCATATCATGTATATTACTTTGTAAGCTGATTTTTTCTAATTATGGTTATTTTCTCATTATTACATTTTTAACAAACTTTTTTTTTTTTTGGTGCTGGGGATTGAATCCTGAGCCTCTACCACTGAGCTATACCTCCAGTTCCTTTAATAAACATTTTTAAATGACTGTACAACATTATATTTTAGGCTCAGTATCCTTTATTTGAAATGCTTGGGATACAAAAGGTTTCCAAGTTCAGATTTTTAAAAAATTTTGGAAAATTTGAATATACCTAATGAGAAACCTTGGAGATTGAGATTTCTTGGAGATGGGCAGAAGTCTAAGCATGCCATTTGTTGACATTTCACATATGTCTTATACACATACCTTGAAGGTGCATGAAATATTTTTAATAATTTCATTCATGAAACAGAGTTTGTATATATTGAATAATCAGAAAGCAAAATGTCACTCTCAGTCACCCTTATGGAGGATCTGTGGTTGTTTGACATCGTTCCTGACTGAATTTATATGCTGCTGATAAGCAATCATTCATTCATATGTAAGCACTTAACAGTAAAAATATGACATGACATTAATACAATGGAAAAGCAAGATGTTCAGGGCAACTAAGTAACACAGTAGCACCGCCTGAATGCCCTATATCCCCTGCTAACCATCAGCAACAGCAAAGAACAGCATTCTTCCATCTCCACCTATCATGCTGTGTGTGTATTTTTTAATTGTAGATGAACACAAAACCTTTATTTTATTTATTTATTTTTATGTGGTGCTGAGGATGGAACCCAGTGCCTCACACGTGCTAGGCAAGTGCTCTACCACTGAGCCACAACCCTAGCCCCCCATGTTGTGTTTTGACTTTTTCCCCTGAACTAGTGATTGAACCCAGCGATGCTCTACCACTGAGTTACATCACCAGCCGTTCTTTTGTTTTTTGAGACAGGGTCTTGCTAAGTTGCTGAGGTCAACCTCAAAACTTGTGATCCTTTGTGAACTCAAAAAACTTAACACCAAACAAACAAACCCAATCAATAAATGGACTAAGCAACTGAACGGACTCTTCACAGAAGAAATACAATTGATCAATAATTATATGAAAAAGTGTTCAACATCTCTAGTAATTAGAGAAATGCAAATTCAAAACTCCAGTCAGAATGGCAACCATCAAGAATACAACAACAATAAGTGTTGGCGAGGATGTGGGGGAAAAGGCACCCTCACACATTGCTGGTGGGACTGCAAATTGGTGCAGCCACTGTGGGAAGCAGTATGGAGATTCCTCAGAAAACTCAGAATGGAACCACCAGTTATCCCACCTTGGTTTATGCCCAAAGGACTTAAAATCAGCATACTGCAGTGACACAGCCACATCAATATTTATAGCAGCACAATTCACAATGGCTAAACTATGGAACCAACTTAGATGCCCTTCAACAGATGAATGGACAAAGAAAATGTGGTGTATATATACAATGGAATATTACTCAGCCTTAAAGAAGAATGAAATGATGGCATTTGCAGGTAAATGGATGGAATTATTTATGCTAAGTGAAATAAACCAATCCCAAAGAATCCAAGGCCGATTGTTTTCTCTGATATGTGGATGCTAATTCCCAATAAGTGGCAGGTGTCCAGGGGAGAATAGAGGTACTTTGGATTAGACAGAGGGGAGTGAAGGGAGGGAGCGGGGATGAGGATAGGAAGGATAGTAGAATGAATCAGACATTATTACCCTATGTGCATCCATGACTACACGACAGGTGTAACTCTACATCATATACAATCAGAGAATGAGAAGTTATACTCCACTTATGTGTGATGTGTCCAAAAGCATTCTACTGTCATGTATAACTAATTAGAAAACATAAAAAAAAAAAAAAAAACAACCTTGGGATCCTCCTGCCTCAGCCTCCCAAGTAGCTGAGACTATAGGCGTGACATTTTAAAAAGATGCAGGAGAGGGCTGGGGCTGTGGCTCAAGTGGTAGCGCGCTCGCCTGTCATGCGTGCGGCCCGGGTTCGATCCTCAGCACCACATACAAACAAAGATGTTGTGTCCGCCGAGAACTAAAAAAATAAATAAATAAAT
>NW_026000205.1:6690721-6719421 GCF_001458135.2 Marmota marmota marmota
TTTTTTTTTTTTTTTTTTGGTTTAACAAGCCTTTTGGGGGGGATGTAGCTCGGTGGTAGAGTGCTTGTCTAGCATGTACGAGGCCTTGGGTTCAATCCCCATCCCTGGGAAAGAGGTGTCTCTTTGATTTCTGTAAACTGACACGGTTACTTGTTCTGTCACGGATGTATGCTCCACTAGTCCTTTAGTAAACTGGTCACACATTCCACCACGTCATTTATAGCCACTTTTCCTGCGGTGTTAACAATTATTATCATTGTCACTATTATCACAATCACTTTGATTCAGAGCCACTTTGGAGCTGGGCGGGGTGGCACACTCCTGTAATTCCAGCAGCTGAGGAGGTGAGGCCAGAGGATCACAAGTTTGAGGCCAGCCTCGGCAGCTCAGCAAGGCCCTGTCTCTAAATAAAATGTAAAAAAGGGCTTAGAAGGGGTGGGGTAGTGGCTCAGTGGCAGAGCGCTTGCCTAGCATGTGTGAGGCATGGGGTTTGATCCTCAGCACCACATATAAATAAATAAATAATAAATAAATAAATAAAGGTATTGAATCCATCTGTGACAAAAAATAAAATAAAATAAATAAAGAGAGGGGGCTGGGGATGTTGCTTAGCAGTTAAGTGCCCCTGGGTTCAATCCCAGTAACAAATCAAAAAAACCCATTTTGGCTATTTCATCACGGGTCAATGAATGAACAGTTGGAGATTCTTTATTGTTGTTATTATTTTTATTCACTGTGCTGGGGATAGAACCCAGTGCCTCACACATGCTCGGTAACTGCTCCAACACTAGACTGCGTCTCCAACCCAGGAGCCTCATCATTGATGTTAAAAATGTATTTATCCTCTTCTTCTAGCTTACAGACAGACTTCGAAGGTATATATTTTCATGGATAAGGAGGTCAGACATCATTTTTTCTTACGACATACGAAATCCTTCAAACAAGGATTTCAATGCAATTGCAGGCCAGAGGTCAGGCCAGGCAGACATGGCTGTGTTCCAAGGATTGACAATACAGCTTATATTCTGTTCACTGAGGCTAGCATGCTGCTTGAGAAACTCTGTTTGTTTTTGGTACTGGGGATTAAACACCCAGGGACCATTAACCACTAAGTCACATCCCTAGCTTCCCTCGACCCCACCTTTTACAGAGAGAGTCTTACTAAATTGCTTAGGGCCTCGAAACAAGTTGCTGAGGCTGGCTTTGAACCTGAGATCCTCCTGCCTCAGCCTCCCCAGCCACTGGGATTATAGGCATGTGCCGTTGCACCCGGCAAGAAAGTATTTTATATTTATTCTTTTTATTTGAGTGTATGAATTCATGAATTCATTTTTATTGGAATTTAGGACATGGGATGGGAAGTTACCTTGGGGTATGTCCTTCCCTCTATTTATTCTTCATTGATTTAAGGATGTCCTGGTCAAGTGGCTGAATTAACAAAGTCACATCTGGGGAAAGTATGTCATAAACATTATTTTTTGGTGAGAATTTCAACTGGAGGATGATCAGAACAGTTGTCAAGGAGTAAGAAATTGTTACCACTGAGTTACATCTCTAGTCCTTTTTAAAAATTTTTGGAGATGGCGTCTTGCAGAGAATAAGCAAAGAAGCAGTGGGTAGGGCCTGGCCCCACGTCAGGCACCATGGGGTGCCTGCTGTTGCTTCTCAGGTGTGTGATTTTATTACCTTTTGTGGGCAGGGGCAGGGGGTATCTGGGCATGCAGCTGAAGAGGGCTGAGATGGCCTTTATGGTGAATAGACTGTTGGGCACCTGCATTTTGTCTGTTATCTGTCCACATTTTGGAGCATATCAGGTTTCCATTTTTTGGATAAGAGATGCTTAATCTATAATAGGCGACTCATGGCTTAATCAATAATTTTCCTATTGTTGGGTATCTGGGTTGTTTCCTCTTGTAAACATTGCCGTGATGAACATGTTTTTGTATTAAATTTGTTTTGCATTTCTAGTTATTTCCCTGGTGTAATATTCTGAAAGCTAATAGATGGAGTTACTCTCGGGCTCTTATCAATATTGCCAAATCCTTTCCCAAAAGTCCTTAATGATGATTCGTCCTACGCCCGGCTTAGGGGCTGGGTAAGGGATTTTGAAATGGAAAAGAAACTGTTTTCTATTGTTCTGTCCATGAGGAGCACCTGCTGTTAGAGGCTGGATGTTGTTTTTTGGTAAAAACCATTAAGAAACCCTAAAAGGTAGAACCATCTTTGACAAAGGTCGGGCCAAGATGAATGCATATTCCAGAAAAGTGAGATAAAAAAAGACAGACTGGGTCTGGAGGAGCACTTAGTGGTGAGCACTTGCTTAGCAGGCCTGGGTTAGACAGCAGAAGAAATTCCAGGGTCTCAAAATTGGAGCAGTCTCTAGGTGGGGCTGCTGGGACCAGGCTAAAGTTCAGGAATTTATAAAGCAGAAAAGGAAGGGCACCCCTGTTGAGAGCCACAGCCATGTGGGCCCCAGCAAACTTCCAGCTGATTGGCTCACTGTGGCCCCAGCAAACTTCCAGCTGATTGGCTCCTCTAAGGTGATGCTCATTGGGCCGTTTCCCCGCCCTTTCAGACCACAGAGCTGCTCATTGGGGGACTCTTTTGGCTCTGCCCACACGACCCAGCCAATCGGCCTCAAGAGCAGGAGGAGGGGGGTTGAGAGGCTCACCGGAAGCCGGTGGTGGCAGTTGGGCTCTGAGGGAATTCCTGAAGAGCTCCTGTGGTGCAGGTGTGTGTTCTAAAAATAAAGTTCGTGGGATTAGGCTAAAGTTCAGGAATTTATAAAGCAGAAAAGGAAGGGCACCCCTGGGGCCCTGGGTTCAATCGCGACACCTGAGTTTACAGTGTTGCCTGGGGCCTAGTGAGTGGGAGTGGAAAGTAAATCAGTAAATTAGGTCAAACCTGTTGGGAGGAGCTGAATCTGGAAGTTCAGATCCAGACACAAGGTTAGAGGTCAATTATTGTTACTTAAAAATTTCTGTCACTTCAAAAAAATCCTTTTGGGTATTTCTTTTTTTGTTCTTGTTGTGTTTTCTACTGAGAAAAATTACAGTCATCTTGGCTGAACTCGGCAGAGAAGACTCATCCTTACAAAGGCCTACGTGACTGTGGTGGTAGGAAGATAGATGCTAAAACCCAGGTGGCAGAGGCTGTGGCCATCTGTGATGCTTTTTATGACTTCACTCTTTTTTTTTTGTTTGTTTGTTTTTGGTACCAAAGGGTGCTTCAGCTCTGAGCCACATCCCCAGCTGTTTGTATTTTTTATCTTGTTGAGACAGGGTCTTGCTAAGTTGCTTAGGGCCTCACTAAGTTGTTGAGGGTGGCCTCAAAATAGGGATCCTCCTGCCTTAGCCTCCTGAGTCGCTGAGATTACAGGTGTGCCTCACCACACCCATAGGGAAGTAAGTTACTTCATAGAAATATTTACCAGTTGAACTGAAACCATTTCAGAGAGGTTCTGGATGCAGATTATAGGTTCTTAGAAAGACCCTTTGTGGAATGAGGAAGTTCTGAATACAAATGACTCTCATTCCTCTGAATCCACTTTAAACGGCAGTGAAACTCAATGCACTGTGTTTTTTCTGATTCTGTGTCTTGTAAAAATTTCTTCATCAGGAACGCCTTCCTCTATTATGCCACTTGTTGCCATCATTCAACTTCTTGCTGAAGTGCTACTCCTCATGAAAACCCTGTGGAAGAAATGATCTCTCCCTACTCCACACAGCTCAGTGCTTATACCCCCTCAGGGTACTGATGCTATCTGCCTAGTACTTTTTTTATTCCTACATTATAATTATACATAATAGTGGGATTTATTATGTCATACTTGCATAAGCACATAAGTAATTTGATGGATCTCATTCTCCTCTACTTAGCATTATAAATGGATTCCATATAATTTAGCTATGGGGATAGCAACTAGCCTAGGGCCTGGTCAGTGTTGAATGAATGATCTGGATGAACTATATTACTAACTTTTAGTGCCATTTTTTATTTTTTAGTTGTAAGTGGACACAATACCTTTTTTATGTGGCACTGAGGATCGAACCCAATGCCTCAGCATGCTGGACAAGCACTTTTCATCTGAGCCACAACCACAGCCCAGTGCCATGTTTTTTTATGTGTCAACTTAACTGGGCTATGGGATCCTTGGTAAACATATTTTGAGTATTTCTGTTAGGAATGTTGGATGAGATTAACATTTAAATGGGTGTACCAAGTAAAGGAGATTGTTCTTCCCAGGTATGATGGTGCATGCCTGTAATCCCAACTACTCGGGAGGCTGAGATAGGAGGATCCCAAGTTGAAGGCCAGCCTCCACAATTTAGTGAGACCTTGTCTCAAAATAAAGAGGGGCTGGGGTTGTGGCTTATTGGTAGCTTGCTTGTCTAGCATGTGTGAAGCACTGGATTCAATCCTCAGCACCACATAAAAATAAATAAATAAAATAAAGATATTGTGTCCATCCACAACTAAAAAAACAAACAAAAAAATTAAATAAAGAAGGTTGGGGATGAAGTGCATTGTTAGATGGCCCACCTAGCATGCATGAGGCCCTGGGTTCAATTCCTAGTACTGCCAAAAAAATAAAAAATGAAAAAAAATAAAATTAAATTAATATCCCTGCATGATTAAAAAAAAAAATAGATTGCTCTGCCCAGGGTGAGTGTTGAAGGCATGAAGAGAACAAAAGGGCTGGTCCCTGAATGAGGGTTTCTCTGCCTGGCTGCCTTTGATTTGGGATGTGTCTGCTTCCTGGTGTTTCCTGCAGCGGAAACACCAGCCCTTCCTTGAGCCTGTGGCCTCCAGACTCAAATTATACTTCTGGCTCTCCTAGGCCTCCAGTTTGCTGACTCACAGGGATGATTTTGAGACTTGTTGCCTCTGTGCTTTTGTGAGATAATTCCTTACAACAACCCTCTTTTTATCCGAGTACCCCACCCCCATGACCTGCCCCCCACGCTATGGTTCTGCCTCTCTGGAGAACTCTGACAAAACATGTATGTTCTGAATTTTAGAAACATTCCCAGCACTACTTTAACCTAGAACACAATTTAAAAACCAAACTTACTGTTTTTTTGTCCTGAGGATTGAACCCAGAGGCACTTAACCACTGAGTCACATCCCAGCCTCTTTTTAAATATTTTACTTAGAGACAGCCTTGCTAAGTTGCTGAGGCTGGCTTTGAACTCGCAATCCTCCTGCCTCAGCCTCCCGAGCCCCTGGGATTACAGGCCCATCCACCTCGCCCAGCTGATGCTTGCCTTTGATGCCTTTCCATCCCTGGAGCCCTTTTTAAATCTGAGCTCTTCTCCTTTTTCCCCAGATTTCAGGCACATGGGACCCAGTGGCTGCCCTTGGTGCTGCACTGTGGTCTGACCAGGGCCTGCCTCGTTCCTCATGGAAGGCCCGATTTTCCATGCTTTCAAAATCAGTGGTTTTGCTGGATGCAGTGGAGCACGCCTGTAATCCTGGTGACTCAGGAGGCTGAGGAAGGAGCATCCCTAGTTCAAAGCCGGCCTCAGCAACTTAGCAAAACCCTGTCTCAAAACAAAAATTAAGAGGGCTGGAGATGTGGCTCAGTGGTGAAACACCCCTGGGTTCAATCCTTGTTACCCCCCAACAAATAAAAAAGAGTTTATAGTCCGAGACCCTCAGCATTTACTTCTCTCCCATCGGCAGTAGATTTTTTTTTTCTATTGTGCAACTCAAACTGCCCTCACCGACATCACAAGTATTAAAGATGTCGCAAAATATCACGAACTCTTTGCACCCTCTTTCACCTAATGTCACAGAGTTCTTCACACAGTGTCCCTTGTTTCACGCTGGTGGCTGAGGTGGCCCTCACTGTTGGCCCTTCTTCTACCTCTTTCCTTTGCCACCTTCTCTGATGTTTCCATTATTAGATGTCAGTGGTCTGTTGGGTTCTGTTCTATGTTTTCTTTCTGTTCTAAATGCTCACTGTGACTTTGGTGGCTTCAATCTTCATTTTTTTTTTTTTTGCCCCAGGGATTGAACCCGGGAGTGCTTTCCTCCACTGAGCCCCATCCCCAGCCCTTTCTTCTTTTTTGGTACCAGGGACTGAACCCAGGAGCACTTCACCACTGAGCCATATCCCCAGCCCTTTTTTGTATTTCATTTAGAGACAGGGCCTCACTGAGTTGCTTAGGGCCTTGCTAAATTGCTGAGGCTGGCTTTGAACTCAAGATCCTCCTGCCTCAGCCTCCCAAGCTGCTGGGATTTTAGGTGAGCACCACATGCCCAGCTATGGCTTCAATTTTTAATCAATATGTGATGAATGGCTCAGTTCTCTTGAGTTGATATATATATATATCTCAATTTTCTTTTGCACATCTGCTTTTGAGTATGCAACATCTCCCAAAAGTAAACGTATCTTACTCCAAACCTGATTCCTTCTAAGAATGTTTTCATCTCAGCAGTTGGTGGCTTATAGTGATCCTCCCAAGAAACCTAGCCTTGAGCCCTCCCCTCATCACTTCCACATTGTCAATCAGCCTGTCTTGATGATACTTCATCCTAAATATCTCTCCAACCTGAACACCCCTTTACTCTGACCTCATCCATGCTACTAAGTCAATATTTCCTTCTCTAGATCCCTGCAACAGTCAATGATCTCCTTTCTGGCTTCCTTCCTTGCCCACAGTCTAATTTCACATCCCTCCAATACACTGTTCACAGTACAGCCAGACTAGTATTTTTTATTATTATTTTTTGGGTACTGGGAATTGAACCCAGGGATATTTAACTACTGAGCTATAGCCCCAGCCCTTTTTATTTTTTATTTTGAGACAGGGTCTCTTTAAGTTGCTATAGCCTCACTAAATTGTTGAAGCTGGCCTTGAACTTGCAATCCTCCTGTCTCAGCCTCCTGAGTTGCTGAGATTACAGGTGTGCCCCACTGCATTCAGGCTCCAGAATAGTCTTATAAAACAAAATTCAGATCATATTGTAATAACAATTACAGCTCTTTAGTGGTTTTCTATTACCCTTAGGGTGCACTTTGGTCTCTTCAGCATGACTCCCAAGGTTTTTTTTTTTTTTGCCATGTTACAGGTTTACAAGAACTCAGACTCCTCCAGCTTCATCTAGGGCAATCCTTCCCTGTCCCACCCTGTGCTCCAGCCACATCCAAACAACTTTGATTCCTTACATGTTCTTGCTTTGTCCTGTGTCTGGGCCTTTGTGCTTACTCTGTGTATCTGGGATGCTCCTGTCTAACCTCTTTGCTCCCTCATCTTTATTTTGATGACCCTCAGGCCTTGGCTTAGGCCTTGCTTCTGTGATCCTAAGCTAACACCCAATCCTGGGTCAGGCTTCTGAAGTACCCAGCAGTCACTCCTGGGCTAGCAGTCACCGTGCCCCCTCAAGACTGCCTGGTGGAGACAGGAAGCCTCTCACGGTCAGGGACTCCCCGTCTCATCGTCAACTCCCGGGGCCCAGGACAGACCCGTTTTGTAACAGGAGCTCAGTGTTTGTGATATCATGAGTGAGCCCTGTCATTGCTTTGGTCATGCTTCCCATTAAACCGGTTGAACAAAAGGTACAAAGCTGGTCAGGAAGGAGCAGAAACAAGTTCTCAGGACTTGATGGTAGTCGTGTTTTTTAAGTTAATTAAAATTTTTTTTGTAGTAGATGGACAGAATGCTTTTATTTTTATTTTATTTTTTTTTAGAGAGAGAGAGAGAATTTTAATATTTATTTTTTTTAGTTTTCGGTGGACACAACATCTTTGTTTGTATGTGGTGCTGAGGATCGAACCTGGGCTGCACGCATGCCAGGCGAGCGCGCTACCGCTTGAGCCACATCTCCAGCCCAACCTTTATTTATTTTTATGTGGTGTTAAGGATCGAACCCAGTGCCTCACACATGCCAGGCAAGCGTTCTGCCACTGAGCCACAGCCTCAGCCCTTAAGATAATCTGAATTCAGAGTGTTTGCAGTTTTACAGGCTTGCTAGGGGGTCTTCATGGGCTGTTGGGATATTGCAGCTTAATCTGAACCCTAGCCAGTTGGCACCGCCCTTTGACAGACTTTTAGATTATTATTTTTTTTTCTAACAGCTTTATTGAGATATAATTCATATGCCAAACTATTCACCCACTTAGAGTGTATAATTTGATGCTTTTTAGTATATTCATTGGATAATGCAACTATCACTACAATCAAGTTTAGGACATTTCCATCACATCAGCGAGAAACCTCATACCCATTAGTAATTGTTGCTCATTCTACTCACCCCGCCCTGCTCTCCAGCCCCTGGGAATCACTGATCTGCTTTCTGTCCCTAAGGGTTTGTCTATTATGGATGTTTCATATAAATGGCATCCTAGGCTACGTGGTCTTTGTGCGTGGATCCTCTCACTCAGAGTGATGTTTTCAAGGTCCACCCCTCTTGTTTCATGTATCAGTACTTCATTTATTTTTATTGCCCAATAATATCCCATTGTATGGATAATACCTATTTTGTTTTTCCATTCACCCCTTGATGGACATATGAGTCGTTTCTACTTCTGGCTATTGACTATTACAAATAATCAAATACAGCTGTTTATGAGCATTTGTATACAAGTTCAATTTTGTTTGTTTTTGGCACCAAGGATTGAACCCAGAAGTGCTTAACCATGAGCCACATCTGCAGCTCTTTTTATTTTTTGTTTTGAGACAGGGTCTTGCTAAGTTGCTTAGGGCCTCACTGAGGCTGGCCTTGAATTTGTGGTCTTTCTGCCTTAGCCTCCCGAGTTGCTGGATTTAAAGGTGTGTACCACCGTGCCCAGCTTGTGTACATGTTTTTATGTGAACATATGTTTTCATGTTTCTTGGGTATATACCTAGGAAAGGAATTACTAGATCATTGAGAGTATTTAAGATTCTTGTGAACAGAGGGTGCTCAATTTTAGAGAATAAGCTCACAAACACAGGAAGCATAAGATGTTAATTTAGTCGTAAGCAATTTTACAACTGGTTCCTTGCAGAATCGCATGAGTCAAGTTTTTCTGCCCAACGCAAAGTCAATAGATGAGCAAAGCTTGATTCTTCCATGGTGATAAAGGTAACAGCACTCTTCCTGGGTTCCACAGAAGCGGGAGAATTCAGTACCTGTTTGCACCCATTCCTACCCTCCCCGCTCCCTTGCACCTGGTAGAGCTGGCCAACCGAGTGACCCAGGAAAGCTCCTACGGGGGGCCTTGGCTTCCTCAGTCTCCCTCTAATATTGGACTGTTCTTCAGTATCATGTAAATTAACATGATAAAGTTATGGGACTCCTGTCAATTATAGATAGAGGATTCCTTTAGCAAGTATATCATATTCAGATCAACACAGGCACCCTAAAAGTAGTTGTCCTGGAAATAATATACACTTATTCTAAAAAAAATTTGGTTATTACTCAAAATATTTTGGTTACTTATTATGTAGAGTTACTTTGAAAATCAATCTGAGGGGCTGGGGGTGTGGCTGGGTGGGAGAGCACTTGCTTACTACATGCAGGGCCCTGGGTTCCACCCCTGGCAACACACACACACACACACACACACACATGCAAACTCTAAAATAACAACAACAAATCAGTCTGAGCCCTACTGAGGAAGCCAGTTTCACAACACACTAGGACTTCAGCTTTCTTTCTGGAGCCCCAAGCAGGGAAAGCTCCGGATCCCAGTGGAGCCACACGACTCTCATCCCTCCGAGCCCGGGTGCTGCTTTGTGAGACTTTGACCTTTAAACAGAGCAGGATCCAACTGCCCTTTTTAGTGTACTCTCTCCAGGGATCCATTTCTCTTCCTTCCCCTCTCCACCTTCTTCACAGCATAGAACCCTTGTGTCTGGGTCTGCAGACCTAGCCTCCATTGTCTTCCCAGAGGACACTTGGGGGGAACGGCCTGGGGAAGAGGGACTTGAGCATTCTCCATTTCCTTCTGCGCCTGGGGAGTTGGTTAATGATCAACCAGTAATTGCCACTCCCGGGGAGACCAGGATCATGGTCCAGCCCTACACTGTGGCTCAGGGCAGAGGGCACTGGGTACACAGAAGAACCTGCTGCTGACCTTCCTACTTTATTTTTGGAGTTGGTGGCCGTCTGTGGTCATGTATCTTCCTCCTTGAGTCTGCTCTTGGGGGAAAATGAGGATGTCTGAAGTTTGCAAAGCAAAAAACCTGTAGGAAGCTGGGCTCCTTCCCACCATGCTTCCTTCTGCTTTCTAGCTGTTTCTGAGCTCCCAGAACACCAGAGAGAGGCATTAGCTGATGTTCAAATGTGTCTACAGGATTTCCTCAGGGCTCGGGATACCTTGGAGGGCTTCATTCTGTGCCCACCAGCTTACCTGCTTTTGTCTTTTCCAGATTTTTACTTTTCACAAACAAGTAGGAGGCTAATGGGCTAGAAATTCAGCCTCCCTTCAGCCTTCATTAATTGAACAATAAGGTTGTTTAGGCAATATTGTCCCTGTGGGGACAGGGAGAGGCAGTGGCAGAATGCACAGTTAGTGAATGGACATTCCTGGTGCAGAGTAGGTGTGCAGAAGGAAGGAGGCCCAGGAACTGCAGAAATGGAAGGTGTAACACAGGGAAATAAGGAGGGGGGCAAACAGAGGCTGTTGATGGTCCCTTTCTGCCACCTGAAGGAAGAGTTAGTTACCTGATCAAAGGCCATTAGGGGCATGGCCTGGGGCTGAATTCTGGTGCTATGAAAACACAGGTCTACAAGGTTACAGTCTTAACCAAAAGGACAGAGGTAACAAACAATTCATTGCGATTTTCAAAATGTGTGTGGTAGAGTATTATGGGTCACAACTCCTACCATGGCTAATGCCTAACATTTATTGTTCATCAGTTTTTTTAAAATTTGTTTCTTTTTGGTATTGGGGATTGAACTTAGAGACACTTTACCACTGAGCTGTATTCCCATCCCTTTATATTTTTTGAGACAGGATCTCACTAAGTTGCTTAGGGCCTCCTTAAGTCGCTGAGGCTGGTCTTGAAGTTGTGATCCTCCTGAGCCGTTGGGATTACAGGTGTGCCCGGCTCACCTAGTATCTTCTAAATGTTTACACATGGATTAATTTCTTTACTCCTGACACCAACTGTATGTATTGATATAATCCCTGTTCTGTAGATAAAGAAGCCGAGGCTCAGAGCCTGCCTGAGGTCACCCCAGGGGCGCTGGGATTCTGGAACAGCAGGTGGTCAGGCTTCGGGAACCTTTGCTCTTGCCTAAGTCATCCAGAGTCATCCAGAGTGAGCGGGAAGCTTGGCCATGTCCCTCCTGCATGCCTTCCTACCTGCTTGTCTGACCTGGGATACTCTTCTTTAAAGACTGGTCAAAGGGGTCTTTCCTGTGACACCTCGGACTCCCTCAGCCCATCTCTGGCACTCTCTGTCCTTGGAGCTTGCCTAGCACCTGTGGATAGAACAACTGCATGAGATTCTATTTACTGGGCTAGCTGATTCCTGTGGTAAGCTTTTAGAGAACAAGGACTTTTTAATTTTCTTGGAAATTCTCAAATAGTTATAAAAGTAGAGACAATGGTATGATGAACTTACACGTACTCATCGCCCAACTCCAACGATTATCCTTCCAGGCCAGTCTTGTTTCATCTATGCTCCGACTTTATGTCCTCCCTCCCCAAACATGGATTATTTTGTAAGAAATCCTAGACATCAAATTATTTTATCTATAAATATTTCAGTGATGCTCCTAAAACATAAGGGCTCTTTTAGAAACCACAACCATGCCAAGTGTGGTGCTCACCTGTAATCCCAGCTACTCAGGAGGCTGAGGCAGGAGAATCACCAGTTCGAGGTCAGCCTCAGCAATGTAGCAAGGCCCTAAGCAACTCAGTGAGACTCTATCTCAAAATAAAAAATAAAAAGAGGCTGGAAATATGGCTCAGTTTGTAAGTGCCCCTGTGTTCAATCCCTGGTACCAAACAAAACAAGACAAAAAACTAAAACATTATCCCATTGAAAAATAATATCAAGAAATATGCGACCAATGATCAAATTTCTGAGATTATTTTATACTTGTTCTTCCTTTCCTCTTCTTTTTCCTCTTTGTTCTTCAGTTACTTCCTTTCTTCTTCTCTTTCAAATAACAAGGTTGTTTGAATCAGGTTCGCTTTTCTCAACACCTAGTTTAGTGTTTGACATAGAGTGGTGAGTTCTTCACAGATGTTTGTTGAATGAATAAAACATCAGGAGTCTTTAAAAGATCCTGGCTGGGTTTTGTTTGGTTTCTTGGGATGCCTTTCAACCTCCGGTAACTTTCGTTTTTTAGGGGTTAACTTAAATGCCAGCTACCATCTGTGCCTGTGAACATTGCTGAAGGCTTGAGGTCTGCGGTGTGTCTGTGGCTGGGAGAAAAGGAGCCTTGCTTTCTTGTTTCTGCTTTCTGTCCTGGGTTCCTGTGATGGGCTGAATTGTATGCTTCCCAAAGTCTTAGGTCAGAACCCAGAATGTGGCTGCATTTGAAGATAAGGACTTTAAAGGTGATGAGTAAAATCAGGCCATTAGGGTGGGCCCTAATCCTACCTGCCAGGTATCCTCATAAGGAAAGGTGACACCAGTGATGTAAATGCACAGGGAAAGGACCCTGTGAGGACAGCCAGGCAGCCACCTGCAAGCCAAGGAGAAGGGCCTCAGCAGAAACCTGATAAGAAGTGTTGCTAAGATGACTGTAGATAATGACAACATTTTAAAAAACTAAAATAAAGGATTTTGAGTGTTTACAACCAAAAAGACAAATGTTGCCGGGTGCAGTGGCACACACCTCAGCTCAGGAGGCTGAGGCAGGAGGATCATCACTTCAAAGCCAGCTTCAGCTATTTATCAAGGACCTGAGCAACTCAGTGAGACCCTGTCTCTAAATAAAAAATAAATAAGGGCTGGGGATGTGGCTCAGTGTTTAAGTGCCCCTGCGTTCAATCCCTTGTACAAAAAAAAAAAAAAAAAAAAAAAAAAAGACAAATATTTGAGGAGAAGAATGTGTCACTGATTTAAACTTTACACAATGTATGCATGTATAATTTGGGCAATGTTTATGTATACAGTTAAAAAGACATTTAATTTAAATAAAAAAACATAAAAGAAACTAAATCTGTTGACACATTGATATCTTGGATCTCCAGAACTGTGAGAAATAAATTTTCATGGTTAGGGCTGGGGGTGTAGCTCAGTGGCTGAGTGCTTACCTAGCATGCAAGAGACCCTGAGATTGACCCCAGCACTGCACACACACACAAATTTCCGTTGTCTAAGTCGCCCAGTGTGCCGTACTCTGTTATGGCATCGAGAACAGACTAATCACAGTCTCTTGTCTCACTTTAAGTTGGACTGATCATGCTTGGCTTCTTTGGCCCCCTGCACAACAGGGGTCCCTTCAGGGTCTCTCAGGGATCTCTCTGGGGAAGATCCTTAGGAGCAGGGACAGCTTCATGTGGTGATGTGGCACAAAGAATTCTAAGATGGCCCCCATCCTCTCCTGGAATGGAGAATATGATGAGTTACCACCTCCCATCCATGATGCTTACTTTGTGTGGCACTCAGGATTTAAAAAAAAATTTTTTTTTGGTACCTTGGATTGAACCCAGGGGCGCTTAACCTCTGAGCCACATCCCCAGCTCTTTATTTTTATATTTTATTTAGAGACAGGGTCTTGCTGAGTTGCTTAGGGCCTCATTAAATTGCTTAGGTTGGCTTTCAAGTCACAATCCTCCTCCCTCAACCTCCCAAACTGCTGGGATGAAAGGTGTGCACCACCGTGCTCAGTTCTGGCAATCAGGATTTTGAAGATATAATTAAAGATACAAATCAGTTGATTTTGAGTTAATCAAGGAGATTATCTGAGTGGACCTAATCTAATCCCATGAATCTTTTAAAAGCAAAGAGTTTTCTCTGGCTGGTTTCAGAAAGAGAAATCATGGACTTTAGAAGTGTGAGTGGGAGACCCTCTGTTGCTGAAATGGGGCGGTCATGGGGCTGGGACCTTGGAACATCCTCTAGTTTCTGAGAGTGGTCCCTGTTATCAGTAGGTCAATGAAGACCTCAACCTGTGACTGCAAGGAGCTCAGCTCTGTGAACTAATAAACAAGTGTTGTTTTAAACTACTGAGTCCATGGTAATTTGTAAGGCAGCAATAGAATATGAATATTGGTGCTTTGTACTGATAGATTGAATTAGCCACATCTAATTTTACTTTTAAAAATTAAGGTAAGAATTAGCCTGGTGTGGTGGTGCAGACCTATAATTCCAGCACAGGAGGATTGAAAGTTCATAGCCAGCCTGAGCAATTTAGTGAGACCATAAGCAATTTAGCGAGACCATTTCAAAAAATGGGATTGTGGCTCAGTGGTTAAAATGCTCCTGGGTTAAATCCCCAGTACATGCACCCTTACCAAAAAAAAAATTGAGGCAAAAATTAGAATACATTGAAATGCATACAGACCTTAAGTATAAAATTTTTTTTTTTTTCATGATGCTGAGCTACACTCCTGAACTTTACAATTTGATTTTGGTAAATGTGTACACCCATGCAATCACACCTCAATTTCGATGTAGAACAATTCTGCCATCCCTGAATTCCTTTGAATGCCTTTACAATTAATTCCCCCCATCTTGAATGAATTCTTAGCACCATTAGTTAAAAGTGCCTATTCTTGGCAGGCATCATTTAACTGGTATATAATACATGCTCCTTTATGTCTGTTTGACTTTGCACAGCATGATAGTTGATTTAGTGAGATTTTGTCTCAAAAATAAAAAGGGCTGGGGATGTGGCTCAATGTGGTTAAATGCCCCTGGGTTCAATCCCAAGTACAACAAACAAACAAACAAACAAAATCTTGCTAAATTGCTTAGGGCCTTGCTAAATTCCTGAGCTAGCCTTGAACTTGCCATCCTCCTGCCTCAATCTCCTGACCTGCTGGGATTACAGGAGTGTGCCACCACACCTGGCTACAGCATGATATTTTAAAGATTCATCCTTTGTTTTGCTTTTTTTTTTTTTTTCCTTCTAAGACAGGATCTCACTATGTCACTCAGAACATCCTTGGACTCCTGGTCTCAAGCAATCCCAGGCATGCACCACTACTTCCAGCAAGATTCGTCCATTTCTTACAAGTTTGAACACTTTAGTTGCAGAAGAGTAGTAAATCCTGTCCTATTGGCACAACACAATTTGCTTATTATTCATTTGCTGATGGTCATTTGAATTATTTCCACCTTGCGGTCATTATGAAAAATGCTGTTGTGAACATTCATGTGTGGTTCTTCATGGCTATACATTGTCATTTCTCTCAGATAAATATGTAGGAGTGGGATCGCTGGGTTATAGAGTGTGTCAAAACTTTATAAGGACCATCAAGCCATTTCTCTGAGGGACTGTGCCATTGTGGATCTCCATCAGCAATCTATAAGCATTCTGGTTATTCCCCTCCTCATGACACTTGGGATTGTCAAGTCTTTTTTTTGGGGGGAGTGGGGGTTAATAAAAACTTTATTGTTGTATTATGTTCTCCTTTCATTTTCAATATCCCACCCCACCTTTCTCTACTGTTACATTAGGACTAAATATTCCATGACTTGGCTACTAACCACTTATGGTGCTCAGTGACCAAACAGACACCTCTCTATAAAAATATCACTAAATTCATTCATAAATCTGTGTTACATTAAAACTTTTTCTCAGTTTTAATTACAATTATGTATCTTAAATCCAAAGAGGTGATTAAAGGTGCTCATGAATAATTTGATTACAAGGTTAATTATGTGAAAGTCAAGAACTTTCTGTTAAAAAAACCTATTAGTTCATGGTTTAGCTATGAATTAAAAAAAAAAAGAAAAGAAAAGAAAAGAGTCCCAAACTGTATGCTTTCCCTTCATGTCTGCCTGCCTTTCCTGGATGTTTTTCTTATCACCAGGTTTTCATATAACAGAAAAAGGAAACTTTGTGGTATCAGTTAGAAATTGTTCTATCCTATGAACTTTACAGCAAACTGGCCTTTCTGAATGGGCATGTCATTCAGACTGAAGTGACTAGAGCCAGGGACAATTCATCACTTCATTAGTATTCATCAACATCCACGTTGCAGGTGTGATGGGTCAGGTTTTAATCAACTACTTCTCCATTCAGCATTCTGTGAGATGTTTTGGGATTTTCTCACCATCTTAGCGTCTCTGTGTACCTGCCCGATATACCACTGAAAGTCAGCGCCATCATTACCGCGGGAGATCGGTGCTTGCAATCAAACATTCTCAGAATGCCATGTTTTAACTTTTTTTCTGTACTAATCTTCTCCTGTTCATTAATTTGTACCTCATACAGCGCCGCCTGGGTTCAAAACAGCCCCTAGTTCCACACAGGGTCGGGGTTGCTCTTGTTGAAATGTTCTACTGACCAGTCATCAACCCAGCTGTCTTGATGCAAAAGAAGCAGGATCACCCATCTTTAAAAGTTTAGCCATCACCAGCAATTTCTTCCTGTGTTTCTCTCTGCACCTTGCAGAATAGATTATTCATCTCATGCCCAGCACGTCCAACGTTCTTCCAACTCCTTTTTCATCTTTTCAATCCTACCCATGCCCCAGGTCACTGTTTTCTAATAAGGAATGTACAGGAGAATCACTTGGGAGTTTTTAAAAATACACAAGCCCGGGCATACTGTACCTGCTTCTCCAGGGATGGAGAGGGTTCTGTATGTTGAAAAAATTCCCTGGGCAACTCTATATAACCTTATCTAAAACCCATCAGTGTAGACCCAGCTCCTATCTATGACAGCAGGGGTTCTCCATCCTGGCCATGCATCAGTAGCATGCAGAAGGTTTAAAAATTACCAATGCCTGGGTCCCACTCCTAAATCTGTGTGGTGTCTGAGCATCAGTATTCCTTTAACAAACTTTCCAGTGATTTCAGTGTGGAGCCGTATTTTCCATTGGATGTCTGTCTTCCTGAGGCATGTATCCCTTTCATTTTTATATTAATATTATTTTTTTCCATCTCTATTTTACTTTTTTAAACAATTTTTTTAGTTGTAGTTGGACACAATTCCTTTATTTTATTTATTTATTTTTTATGTGGTGCTGAGGATTGAACCCAGTGTCTCGCATATGCTAAGCAAGCGCTCTACCGCTGAGCCAGAATCCCAGCCCCTATTTTCTTTTTTTTTTTTTTAATATTTTTTCAGTTGTCAATGGATCTTTATTTATTTATATGCAGTGCTGAGAATTGAACTTTGTGCCTCAAGCATCTAGGCCAGCGGTCTACCACTGAGCCACAACCCCACCCCCCCATGTCTATTTTCTGTTTTAGGTTTTATGTTCCTGGGAGCAGGGACACTGACTTCTTCATTTCTGTATCTCTCATCATCACATAAATTGGTCATTAGGAAAAGATCCTCAATCACATGTAGCAGTGTCCTTTGCCTTAGATTCACACATTTATGCTGCAATCTTTGTCCTCCATGAGGTTAGAGGTTGCTTGTGATGAAGGGTAAGGGTAACTGCAGGGCAGATAATGGAGAGATCACCCTGTTTGGAATGCATTTTTAGGCAGAACATTGGGACTAAGAATTAGCATACATTGGATAGATGGGCAAGGATGTGTAGAGACACGCATCTAATTAGAATGGAGGAATTATGCTGGGGAAAGGCCATGAAGAAAGATTGGTAAGAGAAAAATATTGAACTGATCTAATGGTACTGGAGACCAAACCCAGTGCCTTGAGCATACTAGGCAAGCACAGCACCACTGAGCTACATCCAACAGTCCTTTTTACTTTGAGATAGGGTCTGGCTAAGTTGCTGAGGCTGGCCTCAAACTTGTGATTCTTCTGCCTCAACCTCCCGGCTCCCTGGGATAACAGGCAATCACACCTGCCCTGCTGTAGATTCTTGAGGAGGAGAATGAACAACTTTTTAGAAAGGTAATGAGGCAGTAATATGCAAGGAAGATTTCAGGAAATAAGTCAAGCAGTACTTGGCGCAGTTGTTGAAGTGTCAGGTCAGTTGGGTTTGTGGGAATGGAGAGAACCACATGACTGAAAGATGTTAAAAAGAATTAACAGGCGGGCTGGGGATATGGCTCAAGTGGTAGCATGCTTGCCTGGTATGCAAGGGTTCGATCCTCAGCACCACATATAAATAAAGATGTTGTGTCTGCCAAAAAAAAAAAAAACTAAAAAATAAATATTAAAAAATTCTCTCTCTCTCTCTCTTAAACAAACAAACAAACAAACCAAATTAACAGGCCTGGCGTGATGGTGCAAGCCTGTAATCCCAGGTGCTTGGGAGGCCGAGATTAGGAGGAGAGCAAATTGGAGGCCATCTGCAGCAGCTTAGTGAGACCCCGTCTTAAAATAAAAAATAAAAAGGGCTGGGGATGTGGCTCAGTGAGAAAGTATCCCTGGGTTCAATCCCTTGTACAGCCTCCCCCAAAACAAAACAAAACAACAGACTTTGACGATGTATTGAGTCTGGGAAATGACAGAGCAGGGAACTTTGGTGGTATCACTGACAGAGACGAGTGTGTTGAGGAGGACAGCCAGTCTCAACAAAGACTAGTTCAGAAGATATTTGGATGTGAGTGCCGTCAGTTCTGGGAAGCAGGGGCCAGAGACATAAATGCAGGAGCCATTGCCCAGAGCTCTTTGCAGCTGAGGAGAGGTTGCATGGAGGCAAACATAAAGGTCGGAGGACTAATTCTAGTGTGGAGGAGGGGTGCCACAGAGGTGGGGGATGGAAGAATGCCCCAGAAGAAAAAAGGTCATCGGTGGTGTTAGAGGATATAAAAATGAAATGTGAGGACAGTGAGAATTCCTTTGAATTTGGCCAGGAGGTGGATACTGATTTTGTGTTGCCTCCAGCAGTCTGGGGGATGGAGAAACGGGATGGGGGAAGAGAAAGAGCATGCACCTTTCAGCTGATCACAAGTGACGGGAATGAGAGAATAAGTTAATACCTAGTGGAGTCAATAAATGAAAGTTATCGAGGTTGGCTCTGTAAGAAGGCAGAAGAAAAGCACTGGCAACGAAGAGATGGAAGATGCTGGAGAGATTTCTATATGACCGAGTTTGGGGAGCGCCTCGTGAGTGACAGTTGTATTCCATCCCTGATTCACTGGAGATGCCTAGATGGTGAGTGTCACTTGCCCCTAAGGAAGAGGCCAGGAGATCTGTTACTCCTGATGGCATTTCCTCTCCCAGAGGAAGATCCACATTCCTTCCAGGCAGGTTAGAACGTGACCTGTGGCTCCCAGATGTGCTCACTTTGTTAGCAAATATGCAAATGAATTTAGCTAATTCTGATCGCTGCATCAGATACCCGTTGACTTAAAAATAGGTGTACCCACGGGCAATCTTTTCTGTCTGCAAACTTGCGTTGTCTAAAGTAGTACCAACCACGAGACAGCATATGAAAGTCTGATACATGATTTTTTTTATTATAAATATAGAGCAAATTTTACAAATAATTCAGAAGTGGCCTTAGTCTGGCAAAATTAAATAACCCAGCACAGGATGGATGAGGGAAACTATATACAGTCTCTGTCAGGGCTGGAAATCCCTGAAGAGGTACCTGAGTAGGAGAATTCCCAGTGAATTCTCTTGGAGGAGGCCTGTTAGGCAGAGCAGGAGATCAAGCAGCAAATATCAAATACAACCTTTCCCTTCATAGCCCCAAAGAGAGTCCATCTGTGTAGCAGAAGACTGCATGAGAAGCACATTTGCCTTTCCTTTTCCTGTCTTTCATTTTTATCTTAAGACACATGGGGACTCATTGACCCTATGTGAGAAAAGATAAGTTTCAGAGCAGAAAATCCAGGGCCAGCTTATCCCCCACTATGGCCTAACCCCCTCTCACAGCCCTTATGTCCCAAGGGCACTAGCACCAGTGCAGCTTTCTGGGTCATGAACCATGCCATTGGTATGAGCAGTGGTGTTCCCTTTAGAGGCTCCCATTTTTTAAGGACCAAACACACCCTAAGGGACGCCAGCAGACAGGGACAGAACACACGGGCAGAAACATGGAGAAGGAGCTGGTGACTTGTCCATTCCTGGCACGAATGAGGAAAGCCTCTTCTTGTTTTCTATTTGGAGCTCTTGTCAAAAAAGCCACAGAGGCTTCTGGCCAAGGGCTGTTGACATTTTGGTGGCTTCTTTAACCTCAGGCGGTCTGATCAGCCTACACAGCTAAGCCCAGTAAGAATAATTCCATTCACATAAGTAAGCAGTTACAAAGATTAAAATGGTAGAAAGTATCAGAAAAGGAGGAAAAAAAACTCCCAATACCCCCCAATTACACATTCTTTAACAATAATTTAAATAATTTATGAAGAGTAGCTCTCTACTCCTTTTCCAAGTTCTCAGCAGGTTGTCTATGAAAAGCTTTCTTTCCCCCCTGCAAAAGCTATAATCTCTTCTTTTCTGGGCACTTCCTTGAATAACACCCATCCAGATATTAAAGGCATAGGTGTGATTTTTGCATTTTTTTTTTTTTTTTTTAGGAATCACCTATGGACCTTGGCAGATATTTTTCCAGTTGTTTCTGGTGGGTTCTCTGGAAACATTTCTGCCAAAGGGCTTAGGTGGTATTCTAGCTAAGCAGCAAGGTGCTCAGACCCTGGTCCTGTAGGTAAGCGACCCTGACAGTGGACAAAGTTATAGAATTTCCCAGGTCACTACTGGTTATATATTAGATTTTCCTGTGGATGGTGGGTTTTGGAGAGAATGGAAAAGCCACTACTACTGCTTTTACTTTCTCTCTCTCTTTTTTTCTGGCATAAGCAATTAAGTGGAAAAGGACATAACTCTCAAGGTTATGGAAAATTCAGGTTAGAATCTGACAGGTCAGGACTGGGTTGGGAAGGAATTGGTACACTCTGGATAAGTAAATTTAAAACAAGTCTAGGTCAGGAAGCCCGGAGGGACAGGAAGGTCCTTCAATTCTCTCCCAAAGTCTACTTTGCCAAATTTCAACAAGAAGGAAGATTGGTGTGCCCGAACACTCCCGGATATTCTTTCCATTTGTTGACACAGAAGGGAGGTGTGTAATGGGGTGGGGAGGGACTTCTTCCCCCCTCCCCCTCAAGAGATCTCCTAGTGAGGGTGCTGAGACTTGGAGCACATCACCAGTGCAGCGAGCAGAACAGGTTGCATTACTTCTTTTTCAATTCAGAGTAAACAGTTTCTGTGGCTGTCGGGGACAGGGAGGTGGGTGAAGTTGGTTGTGTTGGTTCCTGGATGTTGAAGTTCAGAGAAGAATAAGCAACATCATCCCCCTGGAAAGTAGAAACAGCAATCAGCTCAGTGTCACAGGTCAGAGTGTCACCCTGGCTGATGGGACTCAACCGCACTGCGTGGCCACCTCTTCTGGACATTTAGCTTTGGCAGGGGACTTTGGTACTGGTTTTCTGCTTGCTAGCATCCTCATGAATAATGGTTAGAAGAGGCGGATGACGGTGTTGATACAATGGAATACCATACCCCGGCAGTGAGAATGTGGCTCAGTGGTAGAGCACTTGCCTGGCATGCTGAGGCCCTGGGTTCGATTCCCAGCATTGCAAAAATAAAAATAAAAATTAAAAATAATAATAAACCACAAATATGTACAATTGTGGATGAATTGTCTCACAAGACAATGCTGAATGAAACCAGATGCATAAGGGATATGCTGCACCCTGATTTCCAGTGCTCTCAATCTGGGCAGAGGTCTATCTTGTAGGGAAATGACTAGAAGGATTCTTCTTGGGGGCAAGGAGATGGCCACAGAGTGTCTGGATTCGGGTACTGCAGACATGGGTGTGTTCCCCTTGTGAAAGATCACGTGTGGTAAAAATCACTTATGACTTCAGTACTTTTCAGTATTCGTGTGCACTCAATTGAAAGGTTAAGATGAGAAAAATTCTGTAAAAATGATTATAAAATAAAGGAGCCAGACCTCAGATCCATTAGAATGGAAACTCCCCTTTGCTAGTAAGAGCAGGACCTGTTTGAAGTAGGCATAGGAGAAGGATGGGTGCCTTCCTTGTGCTGGGAAGTGTATGGGGTGTTTTATGTACTTAACTCCTTAATCCTTTTAGCTTATTGAAGTGGGCAGAATGCCCATTTTACTGGTGAGAAAACTGAAGATTAAAGAAGTTAAGTAACCTGTCAAGGGTGCACAGAGCTGAGAGTTGCCACCAGGATTTAAACACAGGATGGGGACAACTGCAAAGGACATATTCTCGCCTTGGGGTGGACTCTTGACTAACCAATATTTCTTTGTTGCTGCATTGAAGAACTTAGACCCAGACTTGGTCTCACATTTTGTCCCCAAGAATACTCCGTTCTCTCCAGGGGAACATGAGCCAGCAAACGGACTGTGCTTACCTTGTCAGGAGAGTGGTCAGAGGGGCCCAGACCTGAGGAAACAAAAGAGGAGTTACCAACCAAGGGAATGCGGAGCTGATGAAGGCCTTGCGCTTCTACCTGAAGGAGGTGGCAGGCCGTGGTGGTTGGGGGTGGGGAGCTGAGGGAGGTGGCCCACCATCCATTAAGGAATCTGCTTCCCTTGGGGTCTGTGGTTCAGACCCAGCACACTAGTACCAGAGGAAGACGGGTGGAGCCAAGGAGGCCTCTGTCCACCCCGTCTACCAGCTCTCAAGGCTTGATTTTTCGCACAGATGTGTTTCTCAGTAACATGCTCCCGTGGCAAGGAGGGACGTTGAGACCCGCAGCACCCAGCACACTCACAAGACAAGGAAAGTCTCACCAAGGGAGAATAAATGCCCACATCCCTAGTAGAGCAGGAAGGGAAGGAGGGAGGGGGGAGGGAATGGCTCCTGGAACTGTGGTTGACTCAGGCCTGCCTAACCTGTCTCAGGGGCCAAGTCTCAAGACACTGTTGTGGCTGGGAAGGGTGTGAGAACCTATGCCAATTTCGGGTTGGGCAGTGGAGACCTCCTCTGTCAGAATTCAGAAGGGACGGAGTGGCCTGTGACTGTGGCATTTCCTGCAGGGCACACATGAAGCAGACGGTTCTCACTGGGCGAGTGGCTTTACTTACTGTGGTTGGAGGCTGAGGGTATGTGCTCTGTGAGATCGTGCTGGTCGCTTGCCCTAAACAAATATCAGACACTGTGACTGCTATTCCCAAGCACAGGACCTTTGCTCCCTGAGTTAGGAAGGACACGGTTAGCAGAAAATTCTTTGGCGATCCTTGATGTCCATTCACACTGGGTTGGTCCTGCTGACCCTTTGAGGACCTCAGTCTTCAACATAACCACTATTCCTTTGGTGCTTACTCCTTTCCTGTTTGCTGGATGTTCACACTTTGGTCTATTTTTTTTTTTTCTCTTCTTTTTCTGGTGCTGGAGACCAAACCCAGTACAAACTACCACTGAGCTACATCTCCTGCTGCACAGTTCTATTCTTTTCTTTCTTTCTTTTTGGTACCAGGGATTGAATCCAGGGGCACTTAACCACTGAGACATATACCCAGCCCTTTCTATTTTTTATTTTGAGACAGGTTGCTTAAAGCCTTCCTTTAAGTTGCTGAGGCTGGCTTCGAACCCATGATCCTCGATTCTGGCTTATCGCCCCCCCCCACTTTATTTATTGTCCAAGAGGACTTTGGTTCTTCCCACTTTCTCTTAGATTCTCCTCCTGTCCTTTCCTTCCCATCTCCAGCTGCTGTGGCGGACAGAGCATGTAATTTGCTTTCTCCTAATAATACTCCTTTCATTTCTTCCTGTGTTTTCCTTCTTGGACCTTGGCTTCCTGATGGGGGATGACAGGGGAACATAATCAGATCTGTTCCTCCAAACTGGATGGGGATGGGGATAACCATGTCCAAGAGGGAGGGCAGGGAGCAGGAAGGCAGGGAGAGCCACCACCCACAGGAATGAGTGCCGAGAAGGAGGAGTTCAGGAAAGGGAAGGAGATCCAGTCCCAGAGATGGAGGTAAGGTAAAGAAGTCTTCCCCTCTCCCAAGCGTGGCAGTTGGCCTTGGAGAACATGGAAGAGGAGGAAAGGCACCATACCCGCCAGTCTTCCTGAAAAACAGGAAATACCCCAGGCCTGCTATCAGCCCCACTCCAGCCAAGACTCCAATCACGATGCCGGCAATGGCCCCAGGTGAGAGTGGTTGGTTGATGTTGTTATCTCCGCCTGGGCCAGCTGTTAAGAAAAGAGAAGAAGAAATGAAAGTGAAGTGATTTTACTGAGGGAGTGCTTTGGGGAACGCCTTGCACCAAGTAGTCTCTGTTCCTTGAGGGATGCATTTCTGTGGAAGGTGCTGGGAGGTGATCAGCATACTATATCCTCACAATCCTTCCTCCACTCCCTGTTTCTGGTTGGTGATTGGTCTCCTTTCAATTCCATGCTGCCCTGTTGGCAGTCATTTGAAGGCGTTGGAAACCTGGGAAAGGCAGTTGCTATTTTTGTACGACTGCCAACCCTTTCAGGGTTGCATTTTCCCTTGGCCTCGCAATTGTGGCAGCCACGATTATGTGCATCTCAGGTCTCCGGAATGGACAGAAAGCCCAGATGGGAGCACTCCGAATCCACCTCCATGTGTGCAGGAGTCCCCGCTTCCCACGGCCCCCTGTAGAGTTGGAAAGGAAGCCCAATTTTGCAAGATGAGGTTTTCCCCTGATGGGTGAGTCTTGAGAACTCCCCACTGGCCTTGGAGAAACTCTTTAGAACCCCACTGCCTCCCAACACTTCCTCCTCCTCCTCCCAGCCTCCTCCCGGGGATCAGCTCTGCCCTGTGGTCTGAGGCCTTTCCCAGGCTCCTCTCTTGTTCCACTTTCCTAACCCTAACCCTAACCCTAACCCTAACCCTAACCCTAACCCTAACCCTAACCCTAACCCCCTCCTGGCTGCATCTCAGGAGATGAAAACCAACACCAGGCTCAAAAGTCTGCACTTAACTTCCTTCTTATCTTTCCCATGTTTGGGCAGTAACCAAGTCCCGGTGGTTTTGTTTTTTGTGTAACACGGCCCCCCCGCCCATATATAATACTTTTTGCATCTGTTTCTTCTTTATTTCTGCAGCAACTATTTTAGGTATAGCCTTCACCAGTTAACTCAAGGCTGATGGCTAACGCTACTGTTGTCTACCGGTATGGAGACCCTGTGCTAAATACTTGGTATGTATCTCATTTGATCTACACTATAAGCTTGTCAAATAGCTGGGCACAGTGGCTCAAGCCTGTAAACCCAGTGATTGGGACCCAATCGCGGCAGGAGGATCTCAAATTGGAGGCCAGCCTTACAACCTAGTAAGACCCTGTCTAAAAAAAATTAAAAACAATGCAACAACAACAACAGACCAGTGGCCTGTCAGATAGACATTATTTCCATTTTATGAATGAAAAAACTGAGACTCAAAGTGGTGAAAAGGCTTACTTAAATTCATGTGGCTAATAAGAGGTGGATCTGGCTACCTGACCTTGAGGCTAAGGGTGATAGTAGTAATAGAAGCTAACATTTATGGAACATTTCTTCTCTGTGTGGCATTTTGCTGAAAGGTAAATTGATTATTATATTCAATCTTTAAATTGAATACCATGAAGCAAGTACATTTTTGCAGTTTTCAGTTGAGGAATCCACGGCTCAAGGAAGTTAAGAATCTTGTGCAAGAAGAATATAGGTATAAATTCTTGCATTGAAAAAAGATCTCAAATCAACAATCTAGCTTTATAACTTGGATGTAGAAAAGAAAAGGAACAAATTAAATCCAAACCTAGTAGCATGAGAAAGCACAGATTAAAGATGAATAAATTAAAGACTAAAAAAAAAAGGTAGAGAAAATCAGTGAAATCAAAAGTTCTTCAAAAAAGATGAACAGAATTGACAACTTTTAACCAGATTAAGGAAAAAAAAAGAGAGAGAGAGAGGATTCAAGTTACTAAAACTAGGAGAGAAATTGGAGACATTATTATTTCTTCTTTAGAATAAGAGTACTTGATAATCCATACTAATTTTAGGGTAGATTTTTCAGTTCAATAGATGGTGTGTCACCAATTGGATAATCTAGATGAAATGCAAATTCCTACAAACACAGGATCATGAAAAAAGAGAATATCTGAACAGATTTCTAACTAGTAAGGAGACTGAATCAGTAAGGGCACTAGCCAACTGTGTTGGTGCCCATTGGTAAGCCCAGCTATTTCAGAGGCTGAGGCAGGAGGATTTTAATTTCAAAGCCAGCCTGGGCAACTAGGAAGACTCTGTTTCAAAGATAAAAACAAACAAACAAAGAAATCCAAAACTTTTAAAAAGTACTGATGAAATTTAACATCTCTTAATACTAAAAATCACTCAAACTGGGACTAGAAGAAAACCACCTCAGTATAGTAAAGGCTGTATATGGAAAGCCCAAGCTGGCATTGTCCTCCATGGAAAAAGGCTAAAAGCTTTCCCTCTATATCAGGAAAAATACAAGGATGCTTGCTTTTACCAGTTCTATTCAACTTAGTATTAGAAGTCTTATCCAGAGCAATTAGGAGAAAGAAAGAAAGAAAGAAAGAAAGAAAGAAAGAAAGAAAGAAAGAAAGAAAGAAAGAAAGAAAGAAAGAAAGAAAGAAAGAAAGAAAGAAAGAAAGAAAGAAAGAAAGAAAGAAAGAAAGAAAGAAAGAAAGAAAGAAAGAAAGAAAGAAAGAAAGGAAGGAAGGAAGGAAGGAAGGAAGGAAGGAAGGAAGGAAGGAAGGAAGAAAGAAAAGACATCTTAGAAAGAAGTAAAATTTCTGTTTGCAAATGACATTAACTTATATGTAGAAAATCCTAAAGATTCCACAAACTGTTAAGACTAATAAGCAAATTCAGCATAGTTGCAGGCTAATGAAATCAATATGCAATGTAACAACCATGTATTTCTACATACTAATGATCCCAAAGGAAACTTTAAAAAAATCCATTTATAAGAGCATCAAAAAGAATGAAATATGTAGAAATAAACTTCACCAAGGTGGTCAAAGATTTTTACCCAGAAAACTACAAAACATTGCTGGGGAGAAAAAAAGATTAAAGAAGACATAAATAAATGGAAAGACATCCTATGTTCATGATTTGGAAGACAATATTGTTAAGATGACCATACAACCTAAAGTGATCTATACAGTCAATACAAGTCTGCCAAAGTCCCACGGACATTTTTTTGCAGAAATAGAAAAATCTATCCTAAAAATTCATATGGATTATCAAGGGACCCCAAATAGCCCAAACTTGCAAGACTCAATATTTAGTACGATACTACAGTAACCAAAAAAGTATGCTACTGGTATAAAGAAAGACATACAGATTAATATAATTTTTTATGTGTTGGGAACATTTGAAATCATCTTTGCTAGATATTTTGAAATTTAGAATTAATTGTAGTCAAGCACAGACATCCTACTGTGCTATAGAACATTAGAAGTTATTCCTTCCATCTAACTACACCCCTGTGGCCAGATGATTTTGATGAGGGTGCTAATACTGTCCAATGGGGAAAAGGATCTTTTCAATAAATGATGTTGAGAAGATGGATATCCATACAAAAGAATGAATCTGAAGGGCTGGGGTTGTGGCTAAGTTGTAGAGCGCTTGCCTAGCATGCACTGGGTTCCATCCCCAGCACCACATAAATAAAACTAAAAAACAAGCATTTATTAAAACAAAGAAGTATATATTTTTTTAAAAAGAATGAATCTGAGTCTTTGTCTAATATCATCTTCAAAAATTAACTCCTAATGGATCAAAGATCTAAATGTAAGAGCTAAAATTATAAAAATCTTAGAAGAAAATGTAGTATGAATGCTTCATAACGTTGGCTTTGACAGTATTTTCTTAGCTATGACAACAAAAGTATTCATAATAACAAAAACCAGATAAATTGGACCTCATGAGAGCTGAAACATTCTGTGCATCCAAGGACATTATCAACCACATAATCCAGGAATTCCACTTCCCAATACAGGCACAGAAGGAGTTGAAATAGTCTGTCAGAGAGAGCCAAACCCCCACGTTCATGCAGCATTGCCAATAGCCAAGTGTCCGTCAATGGATGAACAGATAAAGAAAAGGTGGCATATGTTCACAGTGGAATGCTGGCCAGCCTTTCAAAAAAAGGGCATTCTATCACTGTGACAACACAGGAAGTGAAATAAACTGGGAACAGGAAGTGGGATCCTGCAGGATCTCACCTGTATGTGGAATCTACAAATGTTGAATTTCTAGAAGTAGAAAGCAGAATGGGGGTTACCAGAGACTGCGTGGTCAAGGAGGTCAGAGGGTTTGAAGTTTCAGATAGACAAGAGGAATATATTTTGAGATCTACTGCTCAGCAGGATAGGAAAGTTCTGGAAACAGACAGTGATGATGACTGAACAAGAATATGAACCTGGTTAATGCTGCTGAATCATACGCTTCAAGGGGGCCAAGATGGCAAATCTTAGGTTGTGTGTATTTTACCACACACCAAAAAAAAAAAAAAAAAAAAAGTGAACAGAAAAGAATCTTGAACCAGGCACATGGCGCACCCTGTAGTTTTGATACTTGAGAGGCTGAGGCAGGAGGATTGCAAGTTGAGATCAGCCTGGGCAACGGAGCCAGAACTTGTCTCAAAATAAAAAGGGATGGAGATTTAACTTGGTGGTAGAGTACTTGTCACTTTTGCCACTTGCCTAGTCCTAGTCCAACCCTCAGTACTGTCAAAAAAAAAAAAAAAAAAA
>NW_026000205.1:6721238-6779114 GCF_001458135.2 Marmota marmota marmota
ACTTTCAAAAAAAAAAAAAAAAAAGAAAGAAAGAAAAGAATCTGGTGCGAGGTCATAGAGTAAATGCTGGACTCAAGATAAGAAGCTCAGTGCAGCTGACCATCTGCATCCACGGACTTGACACCAGTGGATTCAACCAACTGTAGAAGGAAAACAGGGTCCGACAAAAATTGTGTTCTCACTGAGAATATACAGAGGTTTTTTTCTGTTATTATTCCTTAAATGATACCATATAACAATGATTTATACAACGTTTACATTGTAGGAGATATTAAAAAAAAATCTAGTGATGATTTAAGGTGTATGGAAGTTACTGGGCATGGTGGTGCATGCCTGGAATCCCAGCTACTTGGGAGGCTGAGGCAGGAGGATCAAAAGTTTGAGGCCATCCTGGGCAATTTAGTGAGAGTCTGACTCAAAAATAAAAGGGCTGTGGATAAAAATAACAGCTCAGCTGTAGTGCACTTGCCTAGTATGTGTGAAGCCCTGGGTTCTAGCCCCAGTACTGAAAAGTAAAATAAAAATAAAATGGGCTTGGATGTAGTTCAGTGGCAGAGCTCTTGCCTAGTCAGCATGAGGCCCTGGGTTCCATTCCTAGTGCTACAAAATAAAGTGTAGGGAATAGGGAGAATGTTGCTCATATGCAAACACTATGCCATTCTTATATATTTTTTGTTCTGGGGATTGAACTCAGGGCCACTTTACCACTGAGCTAAGTCCCTAGACCTTCTTATTTTTATTTTTTTGT
Organism: Marmota marmota marmota; assembly: GCF_001458135.2. Classification (NCBI taxonomy): domain Eukaryota; kingdom Metazoa; phylum Chordata; class Mammalia; order Rodentia; family Sciuridae; genus Marmota; species Marmota marmota. The sequence continues at coordinate 6,721,987 of NW_026000205.1, forward strand.
TTTGAGACAAGGTCTCACTAAGTTGCTTAGAGCCTTGCTAAGTTGCTGGAGACTGGCCTTGAACTTGTGATCCTTCTGTGGCAGCTTCCTAAACTGCTGGGAGGTATGCCATTCTTTATTTTTTTTTTTTAAAGAGAGAGAGAGAGAGAGAGAGAGAATTTTAATATATATTTTTAGTTTTCGGCGGAAACAACATCTTTGTTTGTATGTGGTGCTGAAGATGGAACCTGGCGAGCGCGCTACCGCTTCAGCCACATCCCCAGCCCCAAGTATGCCATTCTTTATAAGGCTCTAGACATCCTTTGGTATATGCAGGGCTTCTGGAAGGAGTTCCTCATGAATACAGAAGTTGACTATACATTTCACTGACAGCCTAAACTCCGAACCACTTTGCAATTCTGCTTACTGCATTAGTGTCTTAATTGATATTCTTTTCCCTGTGACTTTTATCCATTTTGTATACCATTGATAAATCCCCCCAGTAAGATGTAGGGGGGCAGAGGGTCACTCACCAATCACAGTCAATGTGATGGCGTTGCTCTTTTGGGAAAACATTCGGTTGGAGACTTGACAATGATACTCTCCCTCATCCGTCTTCTTGACCGAGTTTATGGTCAGGATGCTGTCGTTTAGGGACAGCTGCATCGTGTCTGTGAGTTGCAGGGTCTTGTTATTGAAGAGCCACTGGATGGAGATTTCAGTGTCATTTGGGACGCAGGTCAGCTGTACAGAGTCCCCTTCTGCCACCGTGGTGTTGCTAGCTGTGAGATGGGGTGGTATCAATGGTTCTGTGGACAAAAAGGAGGGGACAACTGAGGTGGTCCTTCCTCAGAGACCTTAGCCAGTGCTCAGGGCCCACAGTGAGTCATGTAAGGTGGCCCAGAAGATGGCCCTGACCCTCTGCAGAGTTTGGGTGTCATCAATCAGGTGACAATGTAAAGAAAGGGCTGCCCCTCCTTCGACCTCAGATCATCTGGGGTGACCCCAAATGGGTCCCTGGATATCTCTATAGGATCTGTCCAGCAAGCTCATCCTCAGGTGGAACAATTTTTCCATTCACTCTTGTGCAACCTTTTTCTAGTACTTTCTGTGCCTCTAGAAGATCAGGCTCTCAGGCAGAAAGTAGCTTTACATTCAGGGGCAAAGTATATAGTTTTCATTAAATAATTTGTCAGGGAATTAAGATGGTCCAGCCCGTCTTCATGACCTTAGTGTCTGGAGAAATTCCAATCTAAAGGAATTTGAAGAAGACTTTTATTTCCTGGCCTGTGGATTAAACATCACAGTGAAAGAAACCTGTGGAGATGAAGGTCACAGTGTTGACCAACCCCGGCACGCTTGTCCTCTCTGCAAACACATGCTCTCGGCACCGCCCTGCCCGGCCTCGCAGGGACTCTGCAGGTGAGGCTCCTGTCCCTCCAGGTGTGCATCTCTGCTATTCTCCGTGGTACATGACATGGGCTTGTGTTCCCAACCCTATGCACCTGGGGACTTCAGAGCCAGGACACAACTCAGAAGCATCTGCCCCCAGGCTGGCTCTTTCCCTCCCCTGCTCCTGACTTGGGAGGCACCAACTGACCACATGATTGATCCAGATTCTAGATGGGCCTCCCAGGCCTCTTTTCCACCCACCCCTCCCACCCTATATGGAGTCGGAACAGGACAGGAGCAGAGCTGCTCGTCCCCCATCTGAGGGGGCTTTCCTCCTGTCATTTGGTGAAACAGAGGATGAACATATTGCAAAGCCATGCAGGTTCCTTGATGCTCATGGAGGAGGTAACAGAAAGCAGAGAGGTGACAGAAAGGGACAAGTTAGTGATGGAAAGAAGTGACTTGACTTCAAGGACCCTCCCCCTCGATGGGAAGCTCCTTTCACTACCTAAGACTTTCTGGGTCTGGGAGAAGCCCCTCCCCACATTCCACATAGATCCTAGATTGGTCATGAGAAGTCAGAAGCAAGAGGAGGGTCTCTGGGATGGAGCTGGAGGCTCAGGCAAGGACAGGATTTGCTTGTGCTAGGCTAGGAAGTAACTTCTTCCACGTTGTTTCCAGAAAATCAAGACTCTACCCAGCACTTGATACTGTGCTCCAGGGTCCACTTACCAGAGACGGTAATATTCTTGGTTGTGGTCCTATTGAGGTTAGTGACAGAGTTATGGGCGACACACACATAGGATCCGCTATTATTTGTAGAGAGGTTGAGGATTGAGAGCTCTTGTGTGGATTCCAGGGGACTCCCATTGAAAAACCAAGAGTACTGAGCAGGCGGGTTAGAGTCTGCGTGGCAGGAGAGGTTGAGATTTGTCCCTGAATGGAAATGTGAGTCTGGGGGGTTTATGATGGGGGCATCCGGGCCATCTGGAGCAAACAGAATAAAGCCACATGTAATGTCATCAGAGGGAAGGGGACCTTCCTAGACTGTAGAAGACCACAATATAACTACTGATCCATGTCACAACCTTGTTTATTTTAAAAGTCGCAACTAGGCTGGGGAATACAGTGGTACAGCACCTGCCCAGCCTGCAAGAGGCCCTGGGTTCAAATCCCAGCACCATACACACTCACAGAAAGTCTGAACCAAACCCCTTTGTTCACTGAAATTAGTGTGTGACATTCCCCTGCTTCTCTGTCCCAGGTGGCTGACCCCAGGCCTCTCTAGGGAACCACAAGCCCTCCCCTCCTATTCATGGCCCAAGGCTAGGCCTTCCTGGATGTGCCTGGGGCTATTGTCACAGCCAGTCCAGGTGCCCAGGAGAGAGGATCTGTGTACTTGGACCTGAGAGGGACTAAGTGGCCCAGCCTCTGGCCCTGTGTATTTGAGTTCACAGCCAGGGTAATGGAGGAATAGAAGTTACTCACAGGAAATATTCAGGGTGAGTGGGTCACTGCGGCTGGCACTCACTGGGTTCTGGGTTTCACACTCATAGGGTCCTGTGTCATTCCTTGTGACATTGAATAAAATGAGAGTCCTGTTGTTGTTGGACAGCTTCAGCTTGTCACCATCTGGGATCATCTGATTGTTTATCTTCCACAGGTAGCTCGCATAATTAATCTCAGGTTCACAGGTTAATGCTAGAGAGTCCTCACCCTCCATGGGTTGGGAGTTGTTGATTGTGATGTTGGGTTTGGGTAATTTTTCTGTGCAGATAACAAAGAGAGGATTGCCCTGTGATCCCCGCAAAAGCGTCTTTCCACCTGGGCTGGCCTCTCACCTCCCACCAACCTGAGTCCTGAAGAACCAGGCAGGAGTGGGTATCCTGGGCAGATGCAGGAGGACCTGAGGGATCAGAGGAGGTGGGCCCCCCTGGGCTGTGTCTGGGAGAAGCACAGAGTTTCTCACAGGTGCACTTAATTGCAGAGTTTGGTCCTGGACAGACCCAGGACTGGGAGTTACAAACCCCTTCTCTGCTGGTCCTCGCTGGCCCTGGCTGGCCTTGAGATGCAGAGTCCCTCCAGCTACATGGACTCCAGGGCTCGGCCCACGTGTGTGTCCTCTGAGCCTTTGGTTCTGAAGGCCATCCTAGAGGTGGGTCATGGTGGGACACCCCATTGTGCCTAAACTCCAAGAAGACCCCACAGCCTGATGTGAGAATGGGGTGTGTGAACAGAAATCCCACACTAGGAGAACGGGGGGCATTCAGTTTGGTGGTCATGCTGGGGCTACAAGGGGGGCAGTTCTGCTCAGGTGTTTCCTGGTGACTGACAGGAGCCAGTGACACCTGAAAGGCAAAGCATGAGTCCAAAGAATGCTCTAGGGTGAGGGGGACAGACAAGGTTTAGAGCAGAATCATGCTCCTGTCCTTGGTCTTTACATCCCTTCTCCCCCTGCAGAGAGCAGGTGAGGCATGTGGAATTGTCCTTAGAGACCAGTGGATGGTTCCAAACACATCAGCACTAAGAGGTGGAGCAAGGGGACGAGGACCTTGCTAAAAATACGGCCCTCGTGGGCTTGTGTGTGGCAGACCTGGGGTAGAAATGGGGGATGGTAAAGTTTTCCCATATGGGAAAATAGTTTTTAATACCCAGGATCTAAGACTCCTTTCTGAAAGAAATATTTCTCTAAGGAGCACAATGTCTTAGACTGAGCTCTGAAGTCCTGAGGGGTCACATTATTACCCAAGGCAGATGCTAAATTCAGTTTGGAACCAGCAGCCTCCTGAGTAAGGAGACACCTGTGGGTCCTGGTGGAGGACTGAACTGGTCAGAGGGGACATCTGAGGGTCTCTGTTATGTAAAATGAGGCACAACACCAAACTCAGAGAAGTATTATTGATCATGTTAATCAATCTAGAAGTCTATGTTCCCAATTGCTATGGAGACTCAGGGAAAGTGGGGGAAGAACCTGACACAGGCCTGTGGAATGCCTTCTTCCTTTTCTTTTCACCCCAGGAAGTGCAGTGAGATCATCAAATTGATCCAAATCAGAGCCTAGAGCCTAATGTAAGTGACCGTGGCTGGAGCATCACACCATGTGGGGACAGACCTCCCTTGTGGTGATGGCGCCTCCTGAGGTCACAGGCACATATGGAATAGTCAGTTAGCCCCTGAGACAGCACCAGTCAGTCCAGCTCCCCCTTGGGGAAGGTCCTGGGAGTCACTGGAGGAGCGTGAGCCCCACTTAGGGACCAGGATGGAGCCACCAGTCATCTGGGTGTAAGGAGCCTGGGACCTAGGGGCTTGCAGCCCTGTCCTGCCTGTGTCCCCCTCGCTGAGTCAGTGCAGAGAGTAGATGGAGGAGATGCTCAGGCCTGTGTCCTGGCCTATTTCACATGTCGTTGTCATGGAAGGAAAGAGCCCTGGAAGGGACACAGTGGAGGCTCCTTCACAGTCGGGGATATTGCCCCTGATGCAGCCTGACAGGGGCACCTGCCTCGACTGTTTCTGTGCCCTTGACTCCTGCCCAGGAGGGGCCTGGCCCCAGGTGTTAGCAGGAAGTGGACAGGACAGATGGCCGTTAGTGCAGGAGAGAAGGGCATGGCTTACTGTGGAGGGCAGGGCCAGTCCTGCCTGAATGAGAAGGAGGGAGAGGACGGACAGGCAGGAGCAAGACAGCCAGAATCGCCATGGCAGGGAGCAGTGGGGGTACAGTGACTTAAAGCCCCAGGTCCAAGAGCCTCATGGCTGCCTCAGAACTGACCCAGGGCCACCCTGAAGACCCTCCACAGCCCGGCCTCCCCAAGGGCATCCTGTGATGTGGCTCCTGGGTGGCCTCAGGAGAGTTGGTTGGTGGGATGGAGCAAGAGCCTCAGCGTTCAGGAGGGACAGGGAGCAGGTGGCAGAACCCCCTGGGATTGCACATGCAGGTTCCAGGCTCTGAAGAGGTTCAGGGTCATTCATTCATGATCCCTCCCCCACTTATCCCAAAACCATTGAGAGTTGGCCACACACTGGGCCCTGTGCTGGCTGCAGGGTCCAGTGGGGAGAGAGAAAGGAAAGTCCTGTTCCTTATGCTCCAGAGGGCTGGGCTGGTGGCGCACACCTGTAATCCCAGTGGCTCAGGAGGCTGAGACAGGAGGAACATGAGTTCAAAGCCAGCCTCAGCAATGGTCAGGCTAAAGCAGCTCAGTGAGAACTTGTCTCTAAATAAAATACAAAACAGGGCTGGGATGTAGCTCAGTGGTCGAGTGCCCCTGAGTTCAATCCCTGGTACCCCCATTCCCCCACTCTCCCCAGAACAGAAAGAAACACCTTATGCCACAGAGGGAGTGACACCCAAAACACCAGGAAACAGGAGACTTCAAGTTCAGTGAGGGAGAGTGTGGACCAGCTGGGGGAGGGGGAGGCCTGGACATTCTGTTGAGGCAGGTAATTTGGTTTCAGGGTAAAAATTGATTATCCTCCATTTGCTCTCACTCCCAGACCAGACTGTCCCCTCCAGCTGCCAGTGCCCTGAGCCAATGACTGGTCTCTGGTCCACAGACGCCTAATAGGCCCTCAACATGCAGAGCACGGGGCTCTGGCTACACAGTGACATGCACCACTGACCAGCCACGCATGGTCTGTGTTCCCCGTGCCTCAGTTTCCCTTTATCGGATACATGGGAAGTGGTGTCTGGTTCACCATGTTGTCTCTAAGTTAACCTTGAAATACTCACAGTAACCTGACCTTGGTTAGGGGAGCTGCCCCCAAAGAAAAAGCCCCTACTCTGATCTGCCTCCCAGTGAGAGCGCCCTGGGCTGGTCCCGGGAGGACCAGGAGCTCCAGGGGCATCTCTTTCCTCTGTTCCTCCCCTTGGGGACATGGACCTTCCTATGGAGCCTCATAGAAGTCCTTCAGGGCACCTGACTTGGCCTGAGGCACCTGTCCCTCTGTGCTCACCACACCTAGTCCTAGGAGAAGGAGATGCCCAGGGGCCCTTGCCCAGATATGTCTCCTGGGACTGTGCCCTGGCTGGTGACCACTTCCAGGAGCTACCAGATCAGGTAGCCAGTAAATCATTGCTCCCCAGCGGCCCTCAGCAGGAAGCCAAACTCCAACCCTGGCCACATGTCCTCAGGGTCACCTGGAGCCAGGAGCCTGGAAAGGAGGTCTGGAGCAGGTGCACCCTAGGACTAACCTTCTCTGTGATGACTCTAGGGCCCTCAGGTTTGGCCTGACTCAGTCCTGCAGGGTCTTTCTCAGGGCCATGCTCCTGGGAAGGACACAGGGGCTGGGCTGAGACTGCTCTGCCTGGGCCGAGTCACCCACCAGACCACCCTGCTCTCTGCCAGTGGATTCAGGCAGAGGAGTAGGATCTTCTGAAGCCTGTCTGCACTGCGTGTGTCCTTCAGTAAGTGCTCCTACTCCACTGTGGGTACGTAATGCACAGGAGGAGGTAGGCAGACCCAAGTCTCAGGGTCCTGTGTGTGCAGTGGATTTAACCCCTCCAACACCCAGAGGGCTGGGGCATCACTCACCATGTACGCGGAACTCTCCAGTTGCTGTTTCAATTTGAAAATTGGGAGTTGTGGTTTGCAGGGTGTAGAATCCTGTGTCCCCCTTTGTCACATTCACGAACAGCAGGGACCCATTGGGGTATATTGTCTCTCGACTACTGAATGCAGGACCTTGGATAGCTGAGTGTGTGAGATTCGAGTAGGATACAATGAGAAGGTTTTGGTTTGTTATTTCCCCTCTGTACCAGAAGTAGCCTACAGTGTTCTCCGACACATTGTGGACAAGTAGAAGAACGTCTTTCCCTTCAGCAACATCGAAAGGCACTGGTTCAATACTGAGCGGGGCAGTGGGGTGCGGGTTCCAGAAGGTTAACAGTGAGACTAGGAGGGAAGAGAGAGAAATCCATCAATACTAGGCCCTTCGTACTGAGTGGAAAGATGGGGCCCAGGTCCTCAGCAGGAGTTTTCATCCTCAGGGTTGGGATGTGGTGTCTGTTTGTGTCCCTGGGTCAAGGCCAGCAGCATGACCTCCATTCCTTCAGACCCCTGTACCTGTCATCCTCTCTTGGGAACAATTTCCCCAGGTGTCTGCAAGGCTGGCCCCTCAGTGCCCTCAGATCCCTGCTCACACCCAGGGCACCTGGGCACCCACCTCCCCTGACCACCTCCTTACAGACCCCAGGTCTTCCCTGTGGACATTTCCCTGCTCTCTGCCCTCCTAGATCTACACAGCACCTGGCCTCACCTGCAGATCTCCCTCTGGCCTGGCTTCCTGCCCTCTAGAGAGGAAGCTCCAGGAGGCAGAGACTAGTCTGACCCTTGTTGTGGCCCAGGGCCTGGACCAGGCTCAGCCTCCTGTGGATGAGTGAAGCAGGGTCCCCACCCTGAGGGTCCAGGTGTCTGTGAGCCAATGTTTGAGGCTGGTGACTGCAGACAGTGTCCACTGCTCAAATTCCTTTCTATTTGGAGGGTGGCCCTGACAGAGCTGTTAACACTGATTTTCAAAATATAATGGCCCCTGGTGATTCACTTGGAAAAGAGAACCCCTGAGCTTTCCATCCCCCTTCATCTGTTCCTCTTGGTGAGCTTCTCTCTGTCTCTGTGTTCTGTTCCCAATGGATTCCCAATGGGACAGAGTGAAGCCCTGTGTCCCCTGTGAGGGTCATGTCCTCCCCAGGGGGCACCAGCAAGACTGTGCTCCACCTCCCGTCCTCTTTCAAGGAATTGTCCTTTCTTACCTGCCAGCAGGATCCCCTGCCAGGGGATGCCCCCTCTGCAGGGACAGGCTGAGGGGGGCCGCATGGTCCCTGCTGCTCTGTCCCCTCTGTGGAAGGAGCTTCACTGAGACCCGCTGGGAAGCCCAGGTCCAGGCCACTCAGCCCTGCTGCCCTGCTCCTCTCTGAGCTCAGCCTCCTCCCAGGGCAGGAGCACTTTCCTGGGTCACAGGGCTGGGGGCGGGGTCTCTGTGGAGGAACCTCTCTGTCCCCTCCCTCTCAGTCCTGCCTCCTGTCCCTTCTGCTTTCCCTGTTGGGTTTCACTACTGCATGCCACACCCTGAGGAGCAAGGCAGGTGGGGACGCTGTCCCCTGAGATAAGTGGCTCACCCAGCACTGGCCTCAGCTGTGTCCTGGCCTCAGGGCTTTCAGCACCACCCAGGGAACCCCTGGGGTCCCCTCACCCCTGGGCATATTTCCTTTATGATAGAGAATCCCAGGTTAGCCCAAGTCTTCCCCATGTTCTCAAATGCTCTAGGAAGGTGGCTTTCCTTCCAGTAGGAAGGGGACAGAAATAGCTCTGGGATCTAGAAAGGGGCCCACTGAGTGATGGCTGGTGAGGGGACCTGCTCTCTGTACCTGGTGTCTCCAGCTTGGCCTCTGAGTGGCTATCTCAGGACTTCAGACCTTTTGTGTCCTGGGAGGGGAGGACTGTGGTAGTGGAGGTAGGTGAATGTGGGCTCCTTGGTCCTCAGGGAGAGATTTTAGGGAGACCGTCACTCTTCATTTTTTGGTGCAGCTGTGGCTCAGGCCTGCCCATGCCTTCCTTGGGTGGCCTCTGTCCTCTACCTAGTGATTCTCCTGTGATCACCCTGACTTTTTTTCATGGGTGATGCCAGGAGGCAGGTCCTACTCAGAACCCCCTGGCTGTGCAGGGTCCTCACAGAACCAGTAAGGAGTGGGGGTGGGAGACACCCTGCAGTCTATTGGGGATGGAAATCAGGCCACAATTCCGCCTCCTGAGACAAAGCCTAGTCCAAGCCTCAGAATCCATTTGCCAAGTATTGACTGTGCATCTCATGTCGCCCCCTGGTGTTCAAGAGGAGAACTGTGGCCAGTGTCTGGGTCTGTAGCAGGGATGTGGCCCAGTGTCTAAATGATGAAGGCTGGCCCTGACCCTGGGCACAGGTGGCCCTGACTTACAGGCTGCAGAATGGGTCCTGCTTACTAAGGGTCCCCAGGCCTCCTGATTCTGTCCAGTGAGTCTAGTGAGAGAACGGGAGCTGTCCTGGGGTCTCCTGTTCCAGAGTAGGAGAACTGTGCACCCAGGGGATGGGCAGCCTCAGGAGGGGCCATCTGTGCCTGAGGGTTCAAAGGAAGGACCTCAGGAAGTGTCTCTTGAGGCTTTATGGTGGAAGCACTAGCTTTGTGAGCTGGGTCTGCAGTTGGCTGCTTGTTTCTAGTCTTTAAATCCTTGGATCTTCGTCTCAAAGGGCCTATTGGAGCATCGTGTGAATATTATAAAGATTATCTGGCCAGACACATGACACAGCCTCTCATCCCAGCTGTTCAGGAGGCTGAGACAGGAGGATTGCTAGTTTGAGGCCAGCCCTGGCAACTTAGTGAGACTTTGTCTCAAAATAAAAAATGAAATGTATATTGGTGATAGAGTGCCCCTGGGGCCAATCCCTAGTCCCTCACCTCTCTCTCTCTCTCTCTCTCTCTCTCTCTCTCTCTCTCTCACACACACACACACACACACACATACACACACACACACTATCTAAGCAGAGTGGGTGTATTTTATACATCTTTCTTAAAAACTTTTAATTGTGTAATACTTATAACAAAAATGTGCTGTATTAACCCTTGTAAATGTGCAAATACATGCCATGATTCCATTCAAATATATAACGACCACTACTATTTCCAGGATTATTTCATCACCACTAAAACTCTAACCATTAAGCTATCACATCTCAGGACTCTCTAGCCTTGGATAACTTTGAATCTATTTCCTGTCTCTATGAATTTGCCTATTCTAGATATTTCATATAAATGAAATTATACAACCACGGACCATTTGCTTCTTGTTGAATCAGGTTTTCAGGTTTCTTCAGGTTGTAATGTGCATCAGAACTTTATTTTTTATGGCCAATCAATAATCCAACATATTTGTAAGCCATATTTATTTATGTATTCTCTGTTGATGGACACGGGGTTGTTTCCACACCTGCCTGTTGTGAAGAATGGTGTGGCGAGCCTTAGCCTGGGGGAGCTATTGGAGTCCCTGTTTCCCATCCCATGGGCACGTGCCCAGCCGTGGGAGTGCTGGGTGGATGGGCGTCTGCCTGGCTCTGGCAGGAAGTGCCCAAGTGCTCTCCACTGTGACTGCAGCTCTTCAGAGTCCCTGGGGAATGTAGGAAGTTGTGGGGTGAGGTGTCATTGTGATTTTGATTTGGTTCCTTAGTGACTAATGACACTGAGCATCTTATTGGCTTATTGGCCACTGGAACATCTCTGGAGACAGGCCTTCCAAGCCCTTTGCCCTCCCTCTTCTCTTTCACTGCTGGGGATTGATCTGAGGGGCGCGTACCTCTGAGCTACACCCCCAGCCTTTACATGTATTTATTTACTTTTGTTTTGGACATGTGCCCAGGCTGGCATCACACTTGTGAATCTTGCATCTGACTCCTGTGATTACAGGACTGTGCCAGGGTCCTTGACCTATTCTAAATTTAGGTTCTTCTTTGGGTGCAGGTTTATACCCATTTGTTATATAATCTAGACATGAAATCCATATCACAAGTTTATTTGCAAATATTTTCTCCTGGCATTTCACTTGCTCTTAAACTCATGCCACTTCTTTGCTTATAAGTAATTTTGATAAAAACATATGGGTTGCTACTCATTTTGAAAAACAAGTTCAGTCTTTTATTGTAAATTCTTTTAAGTTTTTAAAAAATAAATGAATAAATTCATTTTCACATTTTAATGTCTTTACAAGGAAGGATTCATTTTCCTGCATCCTGCTTGTTGGAAGTACTGCTGAGGATCAGATCACAGGCCTCCTCTTCCCAGTGTGCACAGAGCTCCCCATGTCCATGATGTCATGGACCCAGCAGGTGTCACTGATGTGTGGCTACAGACCCGGGAAGCCCCACAGTGCTGTGGAGGTTCAGGCAGCCATGTGGCCATACCTTGAAACATGTCTTCTCCAGAGACTTCCAATTATTGGTAGTGACAAACATCAGTCTCTGCCCTCTTACACTCAGTTCTTCTGCCAAGAGGGGGAGGATTTCAAATGCGGAGTTGTTACTGGAGGTTGGTGTAGACACTGTTGATTGTCACAGCTGGGGGAGGGGGTCCCACTGGACTTAGTAAAAGTATCCCAGATGGTGCTCAACACCCCACAGCACACAGCCCCTATGGATGACCAGCCCCAGTGTCAGTGGAGAGGAGAGGGGAGCCCTGCTCTGCGCCCTTCCCCGACCTTCCCAGAGCCTCCCCTTCCCCTGCTTCTTCCCATCCCTCACCACCCCTCCCCCACCACTGCTCCCTCCCATTACATCTTCAGTTTCATCCTTTGAAGGTGCCCTTTGCCTAAGGTCAGCCCTCACCTGCCCTCCATGGGGGCCTCTGTTTGCACCTGGCAGGAAATGTCCACTAGAGGGCGCGCACGCTCTTCCCTGAGCTCAGGGGAGCCTTGCTGTCCCAGCCCCAGTCCTGCATGGAGCTGTAGATTTGCTCTAGAGGGAGCTCCTGGGACAGGCACCTGGGACCCAGGGAAGATCCTCAAGTAGGAGGTTTGTGCACCTGGACTGGTGACCCAGAACCAACGCCAGAGCCTAGGTCATTTGGAGGGGGAATGTCAGACTCAGTGGCTGGACACTCAGGGCCCTGATGCCTCTGCCCATGTGACTGGGGGAAATGTCTGCAAGCATGTGTCCTGAAAGGCTGTGCCATCTGGGATTTTTGTAAATAGGTGTCAGCAGGGCTGCTGTGGAACATTCCAGAGTGGACCTTCTACAATGGGATACGGGACCTCCCAGGTATCCTCATTTGGAAGAATCAGGAGGGATGTGACAGTCATCAGGCACAGATGCCTATCAGGGCTTGAGGGAGCAGGAGGGCTCTGGTCCTCACTGTCACCCCTGAGTGGGGACCAGGAAGTTGGGCATGGTGGTCCTGCCCATTCACCTCAGCAGGGGACTTTACTGGTTGTCTGTAGGGAACTGGGCTTCTCACCACCCCCTTGCAGGGCAGAGGAGGATCTGGAACCTTCCCCTAGAGTCAGACAGTGGAGGAAGCAGGTGAGTTAGGAGATGGAGGTGGGAGCTCTTGGTTGATGGGCAGCCAGGAGACGCCCAGGCTCTGAGTGCTGCAGCTGACAGTGGTCAGAGTGGTCCTCTGGGAATCCAGCCTTGTCCCTGCAAATGTTCATGAACTTCCCACCTCTGAGCTCCTCAGTTCCCTTCCCGAGGTCCTAGCCACAGCCACCCTCACAGCTGAGGCCCTGGGTCCTACACCAGCACTTTGTCCCCATCTCACTGTGCAGCTCTATGTGGCTGCCCACCTCTCTCCTACCCCCCAGGTCTTCAGAGTGGCTGTCATTAAACCTCTGCCCCCACGAGGGCAAATGGCCAACTTAAGGCAGAGTCCTTCCTGTTGTGCTGTAGGACCAGCACTTAGGCCCCTGAGTCCTGATTATCAGGAGTTCCCAGAAGGTGGCAGCAGCTGAGCACAGCTGGAGAGCCAGGGACTGGGGTGGGTGGGACCCAGGAATGACTGAACTTGCTAGTGTAGATGGCAGGTGGCTTGTGCTGTGGGAACAGGGAATTTAATGGGGAATGTGAGGTTTTTCTTATTTCTTAGATTTTGGGGTTTGGAGCTGCAGGCTCCCTTGAATGTCCCTGTCAACCTCAGTGCTATGCATGCACAGCACAGACTTCAGGTTCCACACTCTGATGCAGGTTGGTACTGGGAGCACCATCAGCCTGGCCCTGACTCTCTGCATGTGCAGCTGTGCAGACAGATGTGCTCTCTGCTAGGAATAGTGCTCCTTCCTCCCTGGGCCTCCTGATCCCAGCTCCCTGATGCCCCAGCCTCACAGCAGACCCAGCAATCATCCCCCATCTCAGTCCTCACAGAAGTCCATGAGCTGACTGCCCAGTGGCATCGTGCCTGTCATTGGCTGTGTGTGCTCCTGATGTCTCCTGGTGCTGTCTAAGATCCTGCAGGTATCCTGAGGGGGGCGGGGAGAGAGAGAGAGAGAGAGAGAGAGAGAGAGAGAGAAGTCACACCTGCATACATGTGTAGCCTCAGGCTAATAAGGGATTTTGAGATTTTGGGGTTTGGAGCTACAGGTTCCCCTTGAACATCCCTGTCAACCTCAATGCTATGATTAAACATCATTAAATAGATGTCTATTTAAAGCAAGAATAGAAAGAGTAGGACTTGAAAATGGTGTTTCCTGTTGTGAGTTGGGCCACTCTTCTTCGCTGTTTATTTCCTGTTGGGAACTGTCCATGTTAGATGGCACATCCACACTCTTGGCCACGGACCTTGGATTTCCACTCACCAGACAGGAGCAGGGGGTGGACTGCAGGGGAGTGACCTGAGTCAGCTCTGCCTCACCAGAGAGGGCTCACATGTTGTCCTACTGTGTCCAGATCTGCCACAAGAAGAGTGTCCTCTGGAGGCCCCTCTGTCTACAGTGTATGCAGGGAACCTTCTGTGTGCCACATTCCTGAGGTCACCTCAGAGTCACCCCCAGAAAAGGCCCACAACACTGGCTTCCCATGTGTGGACTGTGGTCAGGGATGTGAGCCTGGCTCTCCGGGTCCCTGGAGCTGCCCTCTCTGAGGCCCAGGTCTCCTCAGGAAGCTCTGCCCCCCACCATGGTGCCCCTCACCAGCCCTCCTGTGACTTTGGCCTTGTCCTCTGCTGTCCTTCTCTGACTGGTGGCTCTGCCCCTGTCCTTGCACCTCTGCACTGAGGCCCAGTCTTAATGGTGATCAGTGAGTCTGGCGCTTGCTGTAAGGTTTGTCCAAAGACACAATTACCACAAATTTGGTTAGAGATAGTAACTGGCTTCTGTACCTGTTTCTGGAATCAGGCAGTGCTCAGAACAGAGCAGCTTCAAAGAACCCCAGGGCTGCCACGAGGCCCAGCATGGTTTATGGTGGGAAAAGGAAGTGAGGTGTGGAGACCGCAGTGAGGTTCAGAGCCTGGCTGGTTTGCTGTGTTTGAATCAGGTGGCTGCCCAGGACAGACTGATTGACACTGTGACCCACTGAAGCTCCGTGGCTGTAACCAACAGTCACTCGGACATTGTACATGAGTAGATATCTCTGTTGATCAGTTTCAGTGAGTACAAATGACTCCATCTGTGTTTGTTGTTTTGGGCTCATTATGGCTTCCTCAAGGTTTTATTTAAGAGGTTTGTTTGTTTTGTTTTGTTTTGGGTACCAGGTGTTGAATCCATGGGTGCTTAACCACTGAGCAACATCTCCAGCTCTTTTTATTTTGAGACAGGGTCTCACCAGATTGCTTACAGTCTTGCTAAGTTGATGAGCCTGGCCTTGAACTTGTGATTCTACTGCCTCAGCCTCATGAGCCACTGGGATTACAGAAGAGCACCCAGTCCAGACCTCCCCAAAGTACCTTGTGAGTCTGTCAAAGAAGGCTCTGGAAGGGCTCTGTGAGACAGGAGGAGGGGGAGATGGGGCCTCCTTTCCTCTGGGATGACTGTGGTTTGTGACATTCATCCAGTGATTGAGACTAGGAGGAAGAGGAGGGGTCAGAGCAGGGCAAAGACACACTTTATTTATGGGCAGAAAGACCCTTTCTGTGCATGCATAACTGAGTGGCCTGTGTCCTGAAGGTCAGGCAGGAAGTGTCCCATTGGGGCCTGGTGTCTCAAGAACTGAGCATCGGCCTCCCCAGACACAGACTCCAGGATGCGCTGACACAGGAGGGCCTGGCCCAGGTCTTGCTCCAGGTGACCAGGCCTGACTCTCTGCAGAAGGACCCATGTAGCACTTATGGGAACCCAGGATAGGCACTTCCTGTCACACATGGAGGAGCTGGAGCCCCATCCTTCCTCTCCAGTCCTGGACACTAGAGATGTTTGTGACGTGGCTCTGAGACACATGCCCCAGAAACTCAGCCTCTCCACACACCTCACAGGGGCACAGCCACACCAGGTTTGTCTAGAGGCACCTGGAGAAGGACCCAGGGAGTGTGCGGGGCAGGGCAGGAGGGCACAGGCACTGTCCACAGAGCCAGGCTGGGCAGAGGCACCTGCTCTTGGACAGTGACTTCAGGACATGCCCTTGGAAGGCAAGCAGCAGGGGCCCAGGGCTTCTGTGTGTCCATTTCTCTCTGAGCTCTCTGTCTCAGGGCCTTCTCTGGTGATGTGGTCAGTCCTGGGTGCTAGGGGTGGGAGGTGCCTGACGGACACACTGAGAGCTCAGCTAGAGACACCTGCCTGCTCATTCATTAGTCACCCACCATGGTGGGAGCTAGGAGATGCTTCTGTCCTAAAGGGTTCGTGCTTTGCCACTACTTGCTTTTTTTTTTCTTTTCCAGAATTGGGGACCAAACTCAGGGCATTGCGTATGCTAGGCAAGTTCTCTGCCACTGAGGTAAATCCCCTTCTTGTCATTTCACTGGAAAAACTCCCCCTTAGCAGGCTCTATGGGGGAGTAGAGTAGTCCTGTTCTATGGGGCAGGACCCACCACTATGCTCAGGGCAGGGACCTGAGGGGTCATGTGCTCTAGAGCGACAAGTCTGGCCGGAGGTCACCACATCAGCTCTGTGGTTGAGGATCTGAAGCCTACAGTGTGCAGAGGCTCACCCACCAGCAGTTCTACCAGGAACCCTCTATAGCTCCATGGCATGGGGCACCTCTGCAGTTGTCCATGATGGTGCCCACCTGTGCCCAGCTGTCCCTAATAGGGTCAGGGGTGCATTGAGGCACCATTCTTCAAACTGGGGCTCAGAGGTACACAGTTTTCAGAACACTTCAGGACAAGGAGAGAGCCCTGGGCCTTGGGGAGGACAGAGGCAGGCCTGTCCTGTGATCCTCACTCCAACGACATTACATGTGTCCAGAAATCCTCTGTGTCATGGTGGATGAAGGCCACTCCCTGGGCAGGGGCTGGTGTTTGCTGGTCCAGGAGGGTGAGGCCTTCAGGGGCTGGTCAGGCCTGGTGGTGGGTGTTCAGGGCTTTGGGGTTCATCCTTAGCAGGACTCAGCCTGGGCTTGGTTCCCCTGGAGCAGGTGTGCCTGGGAGCATCTTCCAGGGGGATGGTGAAACCTCATGGGGCAAGGGATGGGGTTGTAGCTCAGTGGTAGAACACTTGCCTTGCATGCGTGAGGCCCTGGGTTCGAACCTCAGCACCACATAAAAATAAATAAATAAATATATTGTGTCCATCTACAATTAAAAAAAAATATTTTTTAAAAACTCCATTTCAGGGGAGAGGCTTGTCCTCTCAGCGCCATCTCTCACTGGGTCTCAGCCCGGGTGCCCCTGTCCCTACAGAACGCCACCTTGCCTTGGAGAGGGTGCCTGTGAGACCTGCGAAGGGTGGGACCTGGTGTTGCCCAGGACTTTAGGTCAAGAATAACGTGCCTGTCAGTTCCTGGTTTTGAGCATTACTGACTCAGTTCAAGTTCTGAGGACTCTCCACTTGTTTCGCGATTCTCACCAGCTGTAATAACATAAGTGCCTGGTAACTACCACGTTACGGCAAGAAACATAAAATCAGAGTTGAATAACTGCTGGGTGGGCCAAAGGTGGGCTGTCATACACTGCAGCTGAGGGCGTCTCTCTGGGTGGAACTGACCGGGCTGGGGGCCTCACACTGCTATTGCCTGCATCCTCCTGTCTGTCGGCGTCTATGCTGAGGGCGCTGTGGTCCTGGGACAGCTGCCTGCTCTTTGTGACCTGCAGACTCTGGCTGCTGAAGATTCCAGTGTCATCTGAGAGGCAGGTCCTGACCACAGAGAGCAGTTTGGTGTTGGTGGCTTGGACGGAGGTTTCCCTTGACTCCCAGCCACTCTGTCCCCTCTGTGGAAGGAGCTCACTGCAGACCCGCTGGGAGGCAGAGGCCCAGGCCAGTCAGCCCTGCTGCCCTGCTCCTCTCTGAGCTCAGCCTCCTCCCAGGGAGTCAGGTGGGTGGGGCAGGGTGTCTGTCCAGGAAGCCCCTCTGTCCCCTTCCTCTCAGGGCCTGCCTCTACTTCCTCTTCCTCTTTCGCTCTGTTCCCTTTTTGGACCCCATGCCACACCCTGAGGAGCAAGGCTGGTGGGGATGGTGTCCCCTGAGAGAAATGGCTCACCCAGCACTGGCCTCAGCTGTGTCCTGGCCTCAGGGCTTTCAGCACCACACAGGGAACCCCTGGGGTCCCCTCACCCCTGGGCATATTTCCTTTCATGATAGAGAATCCCGGTTTGGCCCACGTATACTCCATGTTCTGCAAAGCTCTGGGAAGGTGGATTTCCTCCCAGGAGGACGAGGACAGCTTGGCTCTGGAGCTAGAATGGGCCCCACTGACGTATGACAGGTACAGGGACCTTCCTCTATCTCTGGTGTCACAGCCCAGCCTCAGAGACCCAGACTCTAGTGTCTCAGAGGAAGCTTCAGGGTCTGGGTGTGCAGGGGCAGGTGACCTGTGTCCTGGGAAGGGAGGTTGTGGCAGTGAGAATCGGGTGACCTTGGGCTCTGCTGCCCTTGGGGAGAGATTTCAGGGAGAGCTTTGCTCTCCATTTGTTGGTGCAGCTGAGGCTCAGGCCTGCCCATGTCCTCTGTGGGTGGCCTCTGTCCTCTGCCTGGATGGTTCTCTTGGGGTCACCCTGCCTTTTCCCGTGGGTGATGCCAGGAGGGAGGGGACTACACAGGGACCCATGGCCAAGCAGGGTTCTCGAGGATCAGGAAGGAGTGGTGGGGACAGCGGGCATGTGGAAGGGAGCCCACGGGGCTGAGGTGAAACTCAGGCTACATCTCCACCTCCATCTCCAGCCAAAGCCACGCTCCTGTCATACAGAATCATATTATGATGAGTGTTGGCTGTGAGTCCCAATGTCACTTCAGGAAGTCATGAGGAGACCCATGGCCAGTGTCAGGACTGTTGTAGGGATGCTGCCCAGGATCCAAATGGTGAGAGCTGGCCCTGAAACCTGGGCCCAGGTGGCCCTGACCTCAGCCTGCAGGGTGGGTCCTGTTCAATGCAGGACCCCAGGCTGCCTGGGGTGAGTCTAGGGAGAGGACAGGAGTTGACCTAAGGACTGCTGCTCAGAGTGGGGAGAACTTGGCACCTAGGATGGTCAGCCTTAGGAGAGGCCATCTGTCCCAAGGTCTCAAAGGAAAGACATGGAGGTATCTCCTGAAGAAGGTCATGAGCAAGATGGTGCACTGTTAGGAATCCCAGGGACCCTCTTGCCTTCTGACTTTTGGTTGGAGTTGTTCTCTGTTTATTTTCCCTTCTGAGAGTTGAAGGCATGTGGGAGGCTTTTCCTGTGTGCCTGGTCCCACAAATGACCAACCTGAGCACAAATGACCCCTGCAGACCCCGTGATGAGCACCCAAGGCTGGCAGTGAGCAGGGAGGGGGCTAGGAGGGCTGTCCCCTCTCTGTGCAGGTCAGGGAGGTGGAGGGGAGCAGGAGGCTGAGGAGTGTGGCTGAGGCGGGGCACAGGCAGGTTTGGGTTCCTGGGAGGGGTGGAGGGCACCCTAGGCCACAATGCAAAAGCAGCACCTGCTGACACAGGGAGAGAGCAGAAAGGGGGTCGCTATTCTGGCTGCAGCTGGCCTGGGTGGTAAGAACCTTGGGAATGACCTTCGGATGGATGGTGAGGCCAGGTGTGTTGCATGTGTCTGTCCCTTTCAGAGTCTGAGGAGGGATGGGGCCGAGTGTTTCCTTGACAGTGCTATTTCCTAGTGGCTGCTGCAGGCACAGTGCATGTCCCTGGAGGGAGCAGTAGGGACCTGAAGCTGTGGTCTGGACAAAGGCTGGTGGTCAGAGGCAGCCTGTGGGGCCCAGTCCCCTCAGGGAGGGAGGAGAGGGACCAGCGTGCTCCTGCCTGCTGAAGCCTCAGGTGTCCCACCTGGTGAGTCTGCTCAGACACCTGCCGTGGGTGAGGATGTCAGAGCTGGTGGTTGTCACTGACATGAAGCTGGCATGTGTGGGGGCAGGTGTAGGAGACCAACCTTGCACGTGATGGGGTCACACTCCCCGGCTGGGTGCTGAGGTGCTTAGTCACAGAAATGTGGCAGAGCTTTCCCTACCCTTCTTGGGTTCGAGGGTCGGTGTCTCATGCATGGGTGTGTCTTGCTACAGCCCATGAACCAAAAGAGCGAAGGAGGGAAGGGGGTCTTTATTCAGCGCCTTCCCAGGTGACCTACAGGGGCCCTTCCCTCTCCCTGGAGCCCCTGCTCCTGGGCACAGGCAGCCTAGTTCTGGCCATTCAGCATCCAGGCAGCCTGTCTGGGTCTCCAAAGCCCATGGGACCCCTCCCCTCCAGGTGCCAGAGTCTCCCAGCTCTTTTCTCTATTGCCCATGGTGTGGGGTCCTAGTGGGACCCTCCCTCCATCAATATGGAGCCTTGTCTGGTGGGAACTAGAACCTCCAACGGCTGTGTAGTCGACCCGGCAGTAGATGTCCAGGTCAGGGTTTAGTAATTCCTGAAAAAGAACAAAAAGTCCTCTGACCCTGTGTCCTTCTGAGAACTGGATTCAGGGACTCCTAGGCCCTGGCCCACCTGGGATTGCTCTGTGCCTGTGCCCGGCTGGGCTCAGTGGCTCCTGTTTCCAGGTCCCTTCCTCCTGTGATCACCACCCCTGATCCTGTTTTGACTGCTCTTTCCCGAAAACTCAAGAAGGTTCAGTTAGTGGCAGCTACATGGTCTGGTCCTTGGACAGTGGACCAGAATATTCATCTCCCACACTCACCTGGTAGATGGGGACAGCAGTTTTGTGGCCAGAAACAGGGGCCTGGGCAGGGGAGAAGAAGTGGACATCAGGGTCAGTGAGGGAGGATCCTCAAGGCTGAGACTCCAGTGAGCAGGTGCTGGGTGGTGCCTGGAAGGTTCTGGTCTCTGACAGGCCAGAGCTTACTCCCTGTGTCTGTTTAGCCCTTTCTTCCCAGGAGGTACCAGCTCTGGGTCCTGAGCAACAGCCTCCACTTCAGGACAGACACCCCAGTTTCTGTCCAGACTGTGGTCCCCCATCATTAAGCCAGGGCCACTGATAGAAGCTCCCAGCACCCACTCTGCACCTGCTGGCCTCCAGCGGTTCCCTGAGACAAATGGAAGGAAGCAGGGTGGGCTGAGGACAGAGCGATGGTGGTCCTGTCCCTGAGAGAGGCCAAGCCTCTGTCCAGGGCCAGGCAAACCTTGTCCTGGTCCAACATGAGAGGGGCCATCTGTGCTGTGCTGGGGTTGACAGTGCCCTTGCCCTGAGCCTTCACAGCTGGGTCCCTCTGTGTAGGGAGCTGGGGGGACTTACCAGGGAGGTGGAGCTGTCAGAGAGACCTTGGCCTGGAACAGAGACAGAGTTAAAGGAGGGTGTGGTGAGGCCTGGGCCCCTGCAGCAGGAGGGGATGGGGGTCTTCAGCTTTCTGAGGGTCAGAGGAGACAACATGTCCTAGGAGAGACCCTGCATCCCTGTTAGTGGTCCAGGGAGCCAAGGAGCCTAAGGAGGTGACTAGATGCCAAAAGTGTGGCCAGGTGGGTCCCCTGTCCTGAGTGTTTGATGACAGGGCTCCTGAGGCCCCAGGGGAAGGACTTGACCTAAGGAGTGGTTGACTGCAAGAGTGACACTGTGGGGCAGGCCTAGGGGCTCCCAGCCACCCGCAGGCTGAAGGGGCACTCACTGGCTGTTGATGCTGGGGTGTGGTGCTCTCTGAGGCCATGCTGGTCACCAGCCCTAGGGAAGATCAGGCTTATTCATGAGGGTGCAGAGAGAGGTCAAGGACTGGGATCAGATAGGGGATGAGGAGGGTACCCCATTTCCAAGGAGGGTGTGAAACCTTTCTTACTCCATCAGGTCTGGGTCCAAGGGGGCCCAGGAGAGGGGAGCTGAGGAAAGGCCTTAGTGACCCCTTCTGCCCAGGGACAGATGCAAAAGTCCCTTCCAGATGCAGACTCAAGAGTATTTGGCTGACTGACCCCAGAAAGGGACTGCGGATTTAGGATGAATTAAAGCAGGAGGGTTTGACTGAGTGGAAGGGTCCAAGCTGTGGGGAACGGGGGAAGCAGGGTCACCATGTGGGCAGGACACTGCGGCAGCCACTTGCATCTTGACAATCTCTGACCTCAGTGACCCTGCTGGGGCCAGGAGTTGATGAAACATGACAGTGGCCTTGTCCTCTCTCCACCCACCTGGCCAGGAGGCAAAGGACATTCCAAGACACACTATCCTGACTGGGCCCCAGGACTCCCACCTGACATATCAGGGGTGTGGATAACCATAAAGCTATGGGGAGCTGACCCTCCAGCCTCCCAAGTCCCCTCCAAGTGACTGAGTGACCTGGGACAGGACACCCCTGAGATACATAGTCTCACCCCTCATTTCAGGTGGTGGAGATAGACTGTAGGAGGTGCCAGGTTTGACACTAACTCTGTCACAGGAAGTGTCGAAGGTTTGCTGTGTGAGGGAAGGAGGACAGTGCTGTGGGGACAGGTCCCTAGTGACCAGCGCACAGAGGAGGCAGCTGTTGAGGCAGCAGCCCAGGTTCAGCAGCTGGTGAGGGTGGAGCCTGGGGAATGAGGGGGAGGGTCCTCGGGAAGTGGGGAGGTCGGGGTCAGGCCAGAGTCTGAGGATGGGACTCCTTCCCTGAGGCCTGGGGTCACCTGGGGTGGGATCAGGTGGGGGAAGCCTGGGTACCTTCCAGTTCTTGTGTGGAGCAGGAAACACCCTAGAGCAGCCACCAGAGCCACCCCGACCAGGACCCCAGTCCCGATGCCAGCGACGGCCCCCACAGGGAGGCCTGGGGTCCTCTCTTCTGCTGAAAGAGAAGAGAAAGGGCTGAAGGTCAGGTCTTCAGGGGAACCAGCTGGGCCCTGCAGGGGGCCCACACAGGGTGGAAGGAAATGGCACCAAGGTCCCAGTGCAGTTTGTCATGTCGTCACCATGTCCTCCTGACTCTGTGCTTCTGGCGATTTCTTCACTTTGGTTTTGAAACCTGCATGTGCTCTAGCCTGACCCTCTCCACACGGAGCTGGGCCACATCCTGCTCATGCTCCTGTTAAGGTCTCTTCCTCTTCTCTTTTATTTTAATATATTTTTTAGATGTTGAAGGTCCTTTATTTTATTCATTTGTTTGTTTGATGCTGAGAATTGAACCCAGGTTCTCACACAGGCCGGGCAAGTGCTCTACCACTGAGCCACACCCCACCCCCTCTTCCTCTTTTCTTCCTTCCCATCACAGGACAGTGTCAGTGGGCAGCCCTCACAGACTGTCTAGCCCAGGCCTAGCCTCGGGTACAGATCAGAACCAAGGTGACATCAAGGCACCTAATTTCTGGGTAGTCAACCACATTCTCTCCAAGCTCTGGCATCTACCCCATGCTCATGGCTGGTGCCATATGATGGCCCTTTGTAGTGAAATATTTGAGGGAAGCACTGGGTGGGACGGGGGCCACTCACAGATCACAGCCAGTCTGTAGCGGTCACTCCTGGAGGAACTGGCGGGGTTGGAGACCTCACACTGATACTCCCCTGCATCCTCCTGTCTGACGGGGTCTATGCTGAGGGTCCTGTGGTCCGGGGACAGCTGCATCCTGTCTGTGAGCTGCAGAGTCTGGCTATTGAAGATCCACGTGATGGAGATTCCAGGGTCACCTGAGAGGCAGGTCATGGCCACAGAGTGTGGTTCTGTGTTGGTGGCTCTGAGGGAGGGCTGGGCCACAAGCCCTGTGGAAAAACAGCAAGGGGCTGACTGAGAGTGGGCCTGAGGCCTGGGGCCCTGTCTGTCCTCAGAGATGTCTGCCTATTCTCAGGGCCATCAGGATGTGGGTGAGGTGGTCCAGAGGATGAGCTGGATGGTTGAGGCCATGGACAGTGGTTGAGGACCCAGAAATAAGATGCCCTTGTTATGATCTTGGTTCGGAAATGGTTCAAGTCTGTTCTGGGAAACAACAAAATATACTGCAATACGTTGACCTTGGACTACACAGCAACCTCCTCAGGGTCCTCATCTTAAAATAGGAACTTGCTGAACCTCCCTCTGACCCTAGATGACCCCAGGGAGACCCCAGACTGGTCCCCTTGATATCTCTCTGGGATCCAGATGGGAAACTCCTCTCAGGCCCCAGGTCCAGCCACCTCATTATCAAGTGGGTTTTCCCGTGGACTCTTGTGCCTTATCTTCCAGAACTTCTGTGCTGGTCTTGGTCTATCTTGTGCTGCTCTAACAGAGCACCTGAGACTGGGTGATGTGTAAAGAAGAGAGATCTCCTGCTCACAGTTCTGGAGCCAGGGAAGTGCAAGATCTAGGGGCCCCATGTGAAGAGGGCTGCTTGCTGCATCTTAACAGCGGGGGGCTTCCCATGGTGAGAGAGCACGTGGGAGAGGAGGAGGGGAAGGGGCCACACTCACCCCTTTTCAGAAAGCCACCTCTGCAGTACCTGGTCCCCTTCTGTGACAGCAGCCTTGTTCCTTTCACAGGGACCTACGCCTTCCCTGAGGCCACACCTCAGATCCCTGGGAGTTCAGTTACCACTACATGCTTTTGGGGGCACATTCACACCACAGCAGTGACTCTATAAAAGTTGGTTTGTGATTTCTGGAACCTCTGCCTTGTATGTTGGTTAAGGAGGGACTATCGGCCTGTCCACCTTGGACCCAGGCGGGATTTGCATGGAGTAGAGCAGTTCAGTGACCACTAGGGAGTGAGGACACCCAGCCTAGTCTTCATGGATAAGATGGATTCAGATGTAAAGGATTTCTCAGTTAACGCAGGATTGACACTCTGGTCCTGGACAGCTGTGTGAGTGGGAGGCCTGGGCACTCTGTTGAGGGAGGGTATTTAGTTGTAAAGTAAAAATTGATTTTTCTCCATTTGCTCTCACTCCCAGAGCAGACTGTCCCCTCCAGGCTGCCAGTGCCCTGAGCCAATGATTGGTTTCTGGTCCACAGATGCCTAATAGGCTCTCAGCATGCAGAGCATGGGAATCTGGATACAGAGTGACATGCACCACTGATCCGCCACTCGTGGTCTGTGTGACTTGATTCAGCAACTGTGTTCCCTGTGCCTCAGTCTCCCTTTATTGGATACCTGGGAAGTGGTGTCTGGTTCACCATGTTGTCTCTAAGTTAACCTTGAAATACTCACAGTAACCTGACTTTGGTTTAGAGGAGCTGCCCCCAAAGAAAAAGCCCCTACTCTGATCTGCCTCCCAGTGAGAGCGCCCTGGGCTGGTCCCGGGAGGACCAGGAGCTCCAGGAGCATCTCTTTCCTCTGTTCCTCCCCTTGGGGACATGGACCTTCCTGTGGAGCCTCATAGAGGTCCACCAGGGCACCTGACTTGGCCTGAGGCACCTGTCCCTCTGTGCTCACCACAGTTAGTCCCAAGAGAAGGAGATGACCTGGAGAAGATACCCCTGAGCTTTCTGTCCCCCTTCATCACTCCCAGGTCACTGAGAGTTTCCTGTTGGTGAGCTTCTGTCTGTCTTCTGTGTTCTGTTCCTATAGGGTTCCATTTGAAGCCTGTGTCCCCTGTAAGGGTTGTGTCCTCCCCAGGGGGCACCAGCAAGACTGTGCTCCCACCTCCTACATCCCACCTTCTTTGAGAGAACTGTCCCCTTTTACCTGCCAGCAGGATCCCCTGCCAGGGGATGCCCCCTATGCAGGGACAGGCTGAGGGGGGCTGCATGGTCCCTGCTGCTGCCCTGTCCTCCTCTGTGGAAGGAGCTTCAGCTGCAGACCTGAGGTGGTCCTTCCTCAGAAACCTTAGTCAGTGCTCAGGGCCCACAGTGAGTTGTGTAAGGTGGCCCAGAAGATAGCCCTGATCCTCTGCAGAGTTTGGGTGTCATCATTCAAGTGACAATGTAAAGAAAGTGCTGCCCCTCCTTCCGACCTCAAATCACCTAGGGTGACCCTTGAGGGTCCCTGGATATCTCTATAGGATCTGTCCAGCAAGCTTATCCTCAGGTGGAACAATTTTTCCATCCACTCTCGTGCAACATTTTTCTGGTACTATCTGTGCCTGTAGAAGATCAGGCTCTCAGGCAGGAATTAGCTTTACATTCAGGGGCATTAAATAATTTTCATTAAATAGTTTTTATTAAATAATTTGTCAGGGAATTAAGATGGTCCAGCCCGTCTTCATGACCTTAGTGTCTGGAGAAATCCCAATCTACAGGATTTGTCAGTTTGAAGAGGACTTTTATTTCCTGGCCTGTGGATTAAACATCACAGTGAAAGAAACCTGTGGGGATGAAGGTCACAGTGTTGACCAACCCCGGCACGCTTGTCCTCTCTGCAAACACATGCTCTCGGCACCGCCCTGCCCGGCCTCGCAGGGACTCTGCAGGTGAGGCTCCCGTCCCTCCAGGTGTGCATCTCTGCTATTCTCCGTGGTGCATGACATGGGCTTGTGTTCCCAACCCTATGCACCTGGGGACTTCAGAGCCAGGACACAACTCAGAGGCATCTGCCCCCAGGCTGGCTCTTTCCCTCCCCTGCTCCTGACTTGGGAGGCACCAACTGACCACACGATTGATCCAGATTCCAGATGGGCCTCCCAGGCCTCTTTCCCACCCACCCCTCCCACCCCAGATGGAGTCGGAGCAGGACAGGAGCAGAGCTGCTCGTCCCCCATCTGACGGGGCTTTCCTCCTGTCATTTGGGGAAAAAGAGGATGAACATATTGCAAAGCCATGCAGGTTCCTTGATGCTCACGGAGGAGGTAACAGAAAGCAGAGAGGTGACAGAAAGGGACAAGTTAGTGATGGAAAGAAGTGACTTGACTTCAAGGACCCTCCCCCTCGATGGGAAGCTCCTTCCACTACCTAAGACTTTCTGGGTCTGTGAGAAGCCCCTCCCCACATTCCAGGCTGGACCCTAGATTGGTCATGAGAAGTCAGAGCAAGAGGAGAGTCTCTGGGATGGAGCGGGAGGCTCAGGCAAGGACAGGATTTGCTTGTGCCAGGCTAGGAAGTAACTTCTTCCACGTTGTTTCCAGAAAATCAAGACTCCACCCAGGACTTATACTGTGCTCCAGGGTCCACTTACCAGAGACGGTAATATTCTTGGTTGTGGTCCTATTGAGGTTAGTGACAGAGTTATGGGTGACACATGCATAGGATCCGCTATTATTTGTAGAGACGTTGGGGATTGAGAGCTCTTGTGTGGATTCCAGGAGCCTCCCATTGAAAGACCAAGAGTACTGAGCAGGCAGGTTGGAGTCTGCGTGGCAGGAGAGGTTGAGATTTGTCCCTGAATGGAAATGTGAGTCTGGGGGGTTTATGATGGGGGCAACCGGGCCATCTGGAGCAAACAGAATAAAGCCACATGTAATGTCATCAGAGGGAAGGGGAACTTCCTAGACTGTAGAAGACCTCAATATAACTACTGATCCATGTCACGAACTTGTTTATTTTAAAAGTCGCAACTAGGCTGGGGAGTACAGTGGTACAGCACCTGCCCAGCCTGCAAGAGGCCCTGGGTTCAAATCCCAGCACCATACACACTTGCAGAAAGTCTGAACCAAACCCCTTTGTTCACTGAAATTAGTGTGTGACATTCCCCTGCTTCTCTGTCCCAGGTGGCTGACCCCAGGCCTCTCCAGGGAACCACAAGCCCTCCCCTCCTATTCATGGCCCAAGGCTGGGCCTGCCTGGATGTGCCTGGGGCTATTGTCACAGCCAGTCCAGGTGCCCAGGAGAGAGGATCTGTGTACTTGGACCTGAGAGGGACTAAGTGGCCCAGCCTCTGGCCCTGTGTATTTGAGTTCACAGCCTGGGTAATGGAGGAATAGAAGTAACTACTCACAGGAAATATTCAGGGTGAGTGGGTCACTGCAGCTGGCACTCACTGGGTTCTGGGTTTAACACTCATAGGGTCCTGTGTCATTCCTTGTGACATTGAATAAAATGAGAGTCCTGTTGTTGTAGGACAGCTTCAGCCTGTCACCATCTGGGATTGTCTGATTGTTTATCTTCCACAGGTAGGTTGCATAATTAATCTCAGGTTCACAGGTTAATGCTAGAGAGTCCTCACCCTCCATGGGTTGGGAGTTGTTGATTGTGATGTTGGGTTTGGGTAATTTTCTGTGCAGACAACAAAGAGAGGATTGCCCTGTGATCCCCGCAAAAGCGTCTTTCCACCTGGACTGGCCTGTCACCTCCCACCAACCTGAGTCCTGAAGAACCAGGCAGAGTGGGTATCCTGGGCAGATGTAGGAGGATCTGAGGGATCAGAGGAGGGGGGGCCCCTGGGCTGTGTCTGGGAGAAGCACAGAGTTTCTCACAGGTGCATTTAATTGCAGAGTTTGGTCCTGGACAGACCCAGGACTGGGAGTTAGAAACCCCGTGTCTCTGCTGGTCCTCGCTGGCCCTGGCTGGCCTTGAGATGCAGAGTCCCTCCAGCTGCATGGACTCCAGGGCTCAGCCCATGTGTGTGTCCTCTGAGCCTTTGGTTCTCAAGGCCATCCTAGAGGTGGGTCATGGTGGGACACCCCATTGTGCCTAAACCCCAAGAAGACCCCACAGCCTGATGTGAGAATGGGGTGTGTGAACAGAAATCCCACACTAGGAGACCAGGGGGCATTCAGTTTGGTGGTCATGCTGGGGCTACAAGGGGGGCAGTTCTGCTCAGGTGTTTCCTGGTGACTGACAGGAGCCAGTGGCACCTGAAAGGCAAAGCATGAGTCCAAAGAATGCTCTAGGGTGAGGGGGACAGACAAGGTTTAGAGCAGAATCATGTTCCTGTCCTTGGTCTTTACATCCCTTCTCCCCCTGCAGAGAGCAGGTGAGGCATGTGGAATGGTCCTGAGAGACCAGTGGATGGTTCCAAACATATTAGCACTAAGAGGTGGAATGAGGGGACCAGGACCTTGCTGAAAATACGGCCCTCGTGGGCTTGTGTGTGGCAGACCTGTGGTAGAAATGGGGGATGTTAAAGTTTTCCTATATGGGAAAATAGTTTTTAATACCCAGGATCTAAGACTTGTTTGAACGAAGTATTTCTCTAAGGAGCACAATGTCTTAGACTGAGCTCTGAAGTCCTGTGTGGGTCACATTATGACCCAAGGCAGATGCTAAAGTCAGTTTGAAACCAGCAGCCTCCTGAGTAAGGAGAGACCTGTGGGTCCTGGTGGAGGACTGAACTGGTCAGAGGGGACGCCTGAGGCATGTCTGTTATGTAAAATGAGGCACAACACCAAACTCAGAGAAGTACTATTGATCATGTTAATAAATCTAGGAGTCTATGTTCCCAATTGCTATGGAGACTCAGCAAAGTGGGGAAGCACCTGACACAGGCCTGTGGAATGCCTTCTTCCTTTTCTTTTCACCCCAGAAATCAAAATGAGATCATCAAATTGTTCCAAATCAGAGCCTAGAGCCTAATGTAAATGACCATGGCTGGAGCATCACACCATGTGGGGACAGACCTCCCTTGTGGTGATGGTGTCCTCATGAGGACACAGGCACATATGCAATAGACAATTAGCCCCTGAGACAGCACCGTTCAGTCCAGCTCCCCCTTGGGGAAGGTCCTGGAAGTCACTGGAGGAGCGTGAGCCCCACTTAGGGACCAGGATGGAGCCACCAGTCATCTGGGTTTAAGTAGCCTGGGACCTAGGTGCTTGCAGCCCTTCCTGCCTGTGCCCCCCTCGCTGAGTCAGTGCAGAGAGTAGATGGAGGAGATGCTCAGGCCTGTGTCCTGGCCTATTTCATATGTCATTGTCATGGAAGGAAAGAGCCCTGGAAGGGACACAGTGGGGCCTCCTTCACAGTGGGTGACATTGTCCCTGATGCAGCCTGACAGGGGCACTTGTATCGACTGTTTCTGTGCCCTTGACTCCTGCCCAGGAGGGGGTCTGGCCCCAGGTGTTGGCAGGAAGTGGACAGGACAGATGGCCATTAATGCAGGAGGGAAGGGGATGGCTCATTGTGCAGGGCAGGGCCAGTCCTGCCTGAATGAGAAGGAGGGAGAGGACGGACAGGCAGGAGCAAGACAGCCAGAATCGCCATGGCAGGGAGCAGTGGGGGTACAGTGACTTAAAGCCCCAGGTCCAAGAGCCTCATGGCTGCCTCAGAACTGACCCAGGGCCACCCTGAAGACCCTCCACAGCCCGGCCATCCTAAGGGCATCCTGTGATATGGCTCCTGAGTAGCCTCAGGAGAGTTGGATGGTGGGATGGAGCAAGAGCCTCAGCCTCCAGGAGGGACAGGGAGCAGGTGGCAGAACCCCCTGGGATTGCACACGCAGGTTCCAGGCTCTGAAGGGGTTCAGGGTCATTCATTCATGATCCCTCCCCCTCCTTATCACAAAACCATGAGAGTTGGCCACACACTGGGCCCTTTGCTGGTTGCAGGATCCAGTGGGGAGAGAGAAAGGAAAGTCCTGTTCCTTATGCTCCAGAGGGCTGGGTTGGTGGCACACACCTGTAATCCCCAGTGGCTCAGGAGGCTGAGACAGGAGGATCATGAGTTCAAAGCCAGCCTCAGCAATGGTCAGGCTAAAGCAGCTCAGTGAGAACTTGTCTCTAAATAAAATACAAAACAGGGTTGGGATGTGGCTCAGTGGTCGAGTGCCCCTGAGTTCAATCCCTGGTACCCCCATTCCCCCACTCTCCCCAGAACAGAAAGAAAGAAACACCTTATGCCACAGAGGGAGTGACACCCAAAACACCAGGAAACAGGAGACTTCAAGTTCAGTGAGGGAGAGTGTGGACCAGCTGGGGGAGGGGGAGGCCTGGACATTCTGTTGAGGCAGGTAATTTGGTTTCAGGGTAAAAATTGATTATCCTCCATTTGCTCTCACTCCCAGACCAGATTGTCCCCTCCAGCTGCCAGTGCCCTGAGCCAATGACTGGTCTCTGGTGCACAGACGCATAATAGGCCCTCAACATGCAGAGCACGGGGCTCTGGCTACACAGTGTCATGCACCACTGACCTCCCACGGATGGTGTGTGTTCCCTGTGCCTCAGTTTCCCTTTATTGGATACATGGGAAGTGGTGTCTGGTTCACCATGTTGTCTCTAAGTTA
Organism: Marmota marmota marmota; assembly: GCF_001458135.2. Taxonomy (NCBI): domain Eukaryota; kingdom Metazoa; phylum Chordata; class Mammalia; order Rodentia; family Sciuridae; genus Marmota; species Marmota marmota. The sequence continues at coordinate 6,752,301 of NW_026000205.1, forward strand.
ACCTTGAAATACTCACAGTAACCTGACCTTGGTTTAGAGGAGCTGCCCCCAAAGAAAAAGCCCCTACTCTGATCTGCCTCCCAGTGAGAGCGCCCTGGGCTGGTCCCAGGAGGACCAGGAGCTCCAGGAGCATCTCTTTCCTCTGTTCCTCCCCTTGGGGACATGGACCTTCCTGTGGAGCCTCATAGAGGTCCATCAGGGCACCTGAATGGCCTGAGGCACCTGTCCCTCTGTGCTCACCACACCTAGTCCCAGGAGAAGGAGATGCCCAGGTGCCCTTGCCCAGATGTGGTTCCTGGGACTGTGCCCTGGCTGGTGACCACCTCCAGGAGCTACCAGATCAGGTAGCCAGTAAATCATTGCTCCCCAGCAGCCCTCAACAGGAAGCCAAACTCCAACCCTGGCCACATGTCCTCAGGGTCACCTGGAGCCAGGAGCCTGGGACAGAGGTCTGGGGCAAGGCTTCCTGGGCTGACCTTCTCTGTGAGGACTCCAGGGCCCTCAGGCCAGGCCTGACTCAGTCCTGCAGGGTCTTTCTCAGGGCCATGCTCCTGGGAAGGACACAGGGGCTGGGCTGAGACTGCTCTGCCTGGGCCAAGTCTCCTACCAGGCCACCCTGTTCTCTGCCAGTGGATTCAGGCAGAGGAGTAGGATCTTCTGAAGTCTGTCTGCACTGCGTGTGTCCTGCACTAAATGCTCCAACTCCACTGTGGGTACATAATGCACAGGAGGAAGCAGGCAGACCCAGGTCTCAGGGTCCTGTGTGTGCAGTGGATTTAACCCCTCCAACACCCAGAGGGCTGGGGCATCACTCACCATGTACACGGAACTCTCCAGTTGCTGTTTCAATTTGAAAGTTGGCAGTTGTGGTTTGCAGGGTGTAGAATCCTGTGTCCCCGTTTGTCACATTCACGAACAGCAGGGACCCATTGGGGTATATTGTCTCTCGACTACTGAATGCAGGACCTCGGGTAGCTGAGTGTGTGAGATTCGAGTAGGATACAATGAGAATGTTTTGGTTTGTTATTTGCCCTCTGTACCAGAAGTAGCCTACAGTGTTCTCCGACACATTGTGGACAAGTAGAAGAACGTCTTTGCCTTCAGCAACATCGAAAGGCACTAGTTCAATACTGAGCGGGGCAGTGGGGTGCGGGTTCCAGAAGGTTAACAGTGAGACTAGGAGGGAAGAGAGAGAAATCCATTAATACTGGGACCTTGGTACTGGGTCGAAAGATGGGGCCCAGGTCCTCAGCAGGAGTTTTCATCCTCAGGGTTGGGGTGTGGTGTATGAATGTGTGTCTGTGGGTTAAGGCCAGCAGCATGACCTCCATTCCTTCAGACCCCTGTACCTGTCATCCTCTCTTGGGAACAATTTCCCCAGGTGTCTGCAAGGCTGGCCCCTCAGTGTCCTCAGATCCCTGCTCACACCCAGGGCACCTGGGCACCCACCTCCCCTGACCCCCTCCTTACAGACCCCAGGTCTTCCCTGTGGACATTTCCCTGCTCTCTGCCCTCCTAGATCTACACAGCACCTGGCCTCACCTGCAGATCTCCCTCTGGCCTGGCTTCCTGCCCTCTAGAGAGGAAGCTCCAGGAGGCAGAGACTAGTCTGACCCTTGTTGTGGCCCAGGGCCTGGACCAGGCTCAGCCTCCTGTGGATGAGTGAAGCAGGGTCCCCACCCTGAGGGTCCAGGTGTCTGTGAGCCAATGTTTGAGGCTGGTGACTGCAGACAGTGTCCACTGCTCAAATTCCTTTCTATTTGGAGGGTGGCCCTGACAGAGCTGTTAACACTGATTTTCAAAATATAATGGCCCCTGGTGATTCACTTGGAAAAGAGAACCCCTGAGCTTTCCATCCCCCTTCATCTGTTCCTTTTGGTGAGCTTCTCTCTGTCTCTGTGTTCTGTTCCCAATGGATTCCCAATGGGACAGAGTGAAGCCCTGTGTCCCCTGTGAGGGTCATGTCCTCCCCAGGGGGCACCAGCAAGACTGTGCTCCACCTCCCGTCCTCTTTCAAGGAATTGTCCCTTCTTACCTGCCAGCAGGATCCCCTGCCAGGGGATGCCCCCTCTGCAGGGACAGACTGAGGGGGGCTGCATGGTCCCTGCTGCTCTGTCCCCTCTGTGGAAGGAGCTTCACTGAGACCCGCTGGGAAGCCCAGGTCCAGGCCACTCAGCCCTGCTGCCCTGCTCCTCTCTGAGCTCAGCCTCCTCCCAGGGCAGGAGCACTTTCCTGGGTCACATGGGCTGGGGGCGGGGTCTCTGTGGAGGAACCTCTCTGTCCCCTCCCTCTCAGTCCTGCCTCCTGTCCCTTCTGCTTTCCCTGTTGGGTTTCACTACTGCATGCCACACCCTGAGGAGCAAGGCAGGTGGGGACGCTGTCCCCTGAGATAAGTGGCTCACCCAGCACTGGCCTCAGCTGTGTCCTGGCCTCAGGGCTCTCAGCACCATACAGGGAACCCCTGGGGTCGCCTCACCCCTGGGCATATTTCCTTTATGATATAGAATCCCAGGTTGGCCCCAAGTCTTCCCCATGTTCTCAAATGCTCTAGGAAGGTGGCTTTCCTTCCAGTAGGAAGGGGACAGACAGAAATAGCTCTGGGATCTAGAAAGGGGCCCACTGAGTGATGGCTGGTGAGGGGACCTGCTCTCTGTCCTGGTGTCTCCAGCTTGGCCTCTGAGTGGCTATCTCAGGACTTCAGACCTTTTGTGTCCTGGGAGGGGAGGACTGTGGTAGTGGAGGTAGGTGACCATGGGCTCCTTGGTCCTCAGGGAGAGATTTGAGGGAGACCCCCACTCTTCATTTTTTGGTGCAGCTGTGGCTCAGGCCTGCCCATGCCTTCCTTGGGTGGCCTCTGTCCTCTACCTAGTGATTCTCCTGTGGTCACCCTGACTTTTTCCATGGGTGATGCCAGGAGGCAGGGCCTGCTCAGAGCCCCCTGGCTGTGCAGGGTCCTCACAGAACCAGTAAGGAGTGGGGGTGGGAGATACCCTGCAGTCTATTGGGGATGGAAATCAGGCCACATTTCCACCTCCTGACACAAAGCCTAGTCCAAGCCTCAGAATCCATTTGCCAAGTGTTGACTGCGCATCTCATGTCGCCCCCTGGTGGTCATGAGGACAACTGTAGCCAGTGTCAGGGTCTGTAGCTGGGATGCAGCCCATCGTCCAAATGATGAAGGCTGGCCCTGACCCTGGGCACAGGTGGCCCTGACTTACAGGCTGCAGAATGGGTCCTGCTTACTCAGGGTCCCCAGGCCTCCTGATTCTGTCCAGTGAGTCTAGTGAGAGAACGGGAGCTGTCCTGGGGCCTCCTGCTCCAGAGTAGGAGAACTGTGCACCCAGGGGATGGGCAGCCTCAGGAGGGGCCATCTGTGCCTGAGGGTTCAAAGGAAGGACCTCAGGAAGTGTCTCTTGAGGCTTTATGGTGGAAGCACTAGCTTTGTGAGCTGGGTCTGCAGTTGGCTGCTTGTTTCTTGTCTTTAAATCCTTGGATCTTCGTCTCAAAGGGCCTATTGGAGCATCGTGTGAATATTATAAAGATTATCTGGCCAGACACATGACACAGCCTCTCATCCCAGCTGTTCAGGAGGCTGAGACAGGAGGATTGCTAGTTTGAGGCCAGCCCAGGCAACTTAGTGAGACTTTGTCTCAAAATAAAAAATGAAATGTATATTGGTGATAGAGTGCCCCTGGGGCCAATCCCTAGTCCCTCACCTCTCTCTCTCTCTCTCTCTCTCTCTCTCTCTCACACACACACACACACACACTCACACACTATCTAAGCAGAGTGGGTGTATTTTATACATCTTTCTTAAAAACTTTTAATTGTGTAATACTTATAACAAAAATGTGCTATATTAACCCTTGTAAATGTGCAAATACATGCCATGATTCCATTCAAATATATAACGACCACTACTATTTCCAGGATTATTTCATCACCACTAAAACTCTAACCATTAAGCTATCACATCTCAGGACTCTCTAGCCTTGGATAACCTTGAATCTATTTTCTGTCTCTATGAATTTGCCTATTCTAGATATTTCATATAAATGAAATTATACAACCACATACCATTTGCTTCTTGTTGAATCAGGTTTCTTCAGGTTGTAATGTGCATCAGAACTTTATTTTTTATGGCCAATCAATAATCCAACATATTTGTAAGCCATGTTTATTTATGTATTCTCTGTTGATGGACACGGGGTTGTTTCCACACCTGCCTGTTGTGAAGAATGGTGTGGCGAGCCTTAGCCTGGGGGAGCTATTGGAGTCCCTGTTTCCCATCCCGTGGGCACGTGCCCAGCCGTGGGAGTGCTGGGTACATGGGCTTCTGCCTGGCTCTGGCAGGAAGTGCCCAAGTGCTCTCCACTGTGACTGCAGCTCTTCAGAGTCCCTGGGGAATGTAGGAAGGTGTGGGGTGAGGTGTCATTGTGATTTTGATTTGGTTCCTTAGTGACTAATGACACTGAGCATATTGTCATGTGCTTATTGGCCACTGGAACATCTCTGGAGACAGGCCTTTCAAGCCCTTTGCCCTTCCCCCTTCTCTTTCACTGCTGGGGATTGATCTGAAGGGCGCTGTACCTCTGAGCTACACCCCCAGCCTTTACATGTATTTATTTATTTTTGTTTTGGGACATGTGCCCAGGCTGGCATCAAACTTGTGAATCTTGCATCTGACTCCTGTGATTACAGGACTGTGCCAGGGTCCTTGACCTATTCTAAATGTAGGTTCTTCTTTGGGTGCAGGTTTATACCCATTTGTTATATAATCTAGACATGAAATCCATATCACAAGTTTATTTGCAAATATTTTCTCCTGGCATTTCACTTGCTCTTAAACTCATGCCACTTCTTTGCTTATAAGTAATTTTGATAAAAACATATGGGTCGATACTCATTTTGAAAAACAAGTTCAGTCTTTTATGGTAAATTCTTTTAAGTTTTTAAAAAATAAATGAATAAATTCATTTTCACATTTGAACATGTTTACAAGGAAGGATTCATTTTCCTGCATCCTGCTTGTTGGAAGTACTGCTGAGGATCAGATCACAGGCTTCCTCTTCCCAGTGTGCACAGAGCTCCCCATGTCCATGATTCATGGACCCAGCAGGTGTCACTGATGTGTGGCTACAGACCTGGGAAGCCCTCAGTGCTGTGGAGGTTCAGGCAGCCGTGTGGCCATACCTTGACACATGTCTTCTCCAGGGACTTCAAGTGATTGGTAGTGACAAACATCAGTCTCTGCCCTCTTACACTCAGTTCTTCTGCCAAGAGGGGGAGGATTTCAAATGCGGAGTTGTTACTGGAGGTTGGTGTAGACACTGTTGATTGTCACAGCTGGGGGAGGGGGTCCCACTGGACTTAGTAAAAGTATCCCAGATGGTGCTCAACACCCCACAGCACACAGCCCCTATGGATGACCAGCCCCAGTGTCAGTGGAGAGGAGAGGGGAGCCCTGCTCTGCGCCCTTCCCCGACCTTCCCAGAGCCTCCCCTTCCCCTGCTTCTTCCCATCCCTCACCACCCCTCCCCCACCACTGCTCCCTCCCATTACATCTTCAGTTTCATCCTTTGAAGGTGCCCTTTGCCTAAGGTCAGCCCTCACCTGCCCTCCATGGGGGCCTCTGTTTGCACCTGGCAGGAAATGTCCACTAGAGGGCGCGCACGCTCTTCCCTGAGCTCAGGGGAGCCTTGCTGTCCCAGCCCCAGTCCTGCATGGAGCTGTAGATTTGCTCTAGAGGGAGCTCCTGGGACAGGCACCTGGGACCCAGGGAAGATCCTCAAGTAGGAGGTTTGTGCACCTGGACTGGTGACCCAGAACCAACGCCAGAGCCTAGGTCATTTGGAGGGGGAATGTCAGACTCAGTGGCTGGACACTCAGGGCCCTGATGCCTCTGCCCATGTGACTGGGGGAAATGTCTGCAAGAATGTGTCCCGAAAGGCTGTGCCATCTGGGATTTTTGTAAATAGGTGTCAGCAGGGCTGCTGTTGAACAATCCAGAGTGGACCTTGTACAATGGGATACGGGACCTCCCAGATATACTCACTTGGAAGAATCAGGAGGGATGTGACAGTCATCAGGCACAGATGCCTATCAGGGCTTGAGGGAGCAAGAGGGCTCTAGTCCTCACTGTCACCCCTGAGTGGGGACCAGGAAGTTGGGCGAGGTGGTCCTGCCCATTCACCTCAGCAGGGGACTTTACTGGTTGTCTGTAGGGAACTGGGCTTCTCACCACCCCCTTGCAGGGCAGAGGAGGATCTGGAACCTTCCCCTAGAGTCAGACAGTGGAGGAAGCAGGTGAGTTAGGAGATGGAGGTGGGAGCTCTTGGTTGATGGGCAGCCAGGAGACGCCCAGGCTCTGAGTGCTGCAGCTGACAGTGGTCAGAGTGGTCCTCTGGGAATCCAGCCTTGTCCCTGCAAATGTTCATGAACTTCCCACCTCTGTGCTCCTCAGTTCCCTTCCCGAGCTCCTAGCCACAGCCACCCTCACAGCTGAGGCCCTGGGTCCTACACCAGCACTTTGTCCCCATCTCACTGTGCAGCTCTGTGTGGCTGCCCACCTCTCTCCTACCCCAGGTCTTCTGAGTGGCTGCCTTACACCCCTGTCCACACCATTGTAAATGACCAGCTGAAGGCAGAGTCCTTCTTCCTGGTAGGTTGTGAAACTGGCACTGAGGCCCCTGAGTCCTGATTATCAGTGAGTCCCCAGGAGGTGGCAGTAGCTGAGCACAGCTGGAGAGCCAGGGAGTGGGGGTGAGTGGGACCTAGGAATGACTGAACTTGCTAGTGTAGATGGCAGGTGGCTTGTGCTGTGGGAACAGGGAATTTAATGGGAAATGTGAGGTGTTTTCTTATTTCTTAGTTTTGGGGGTTTGGAGCTGCAGGTTCCCCTGAATGTCACTGTCAACCTCAGTGCTATACATGCACAGCACAGACTTCAGGTTCCATACTCTGATGCAGGTTGGTACTGGGAGCACCATCAGCCTGGCCCTGACTCTCTGCATGTGCAGCTGTGCAGACAGATGTGCTCTCTGCTAGGAATAGTGCTCCTTCCTCCCTGGGCCTCCTGATCCCAGCTCCCTGATGCCCCAGCCTCACAGCAGACCCAGCAATCATCCCCCATCTCAGTCCTCACAGAAGTCCGTGAGCTGACTGCCCAGCGGCATCGTGCCTGTCATTGGCTGTTGTGTTGTCCTGATGTCTCCTGGTGCTGTCTAAGATCCTGCAGGTATCCTGAGGAGGGCGGGGAGAGAGAGAGAGAGAGAGAGAGAGAGAGAGAGAGAGGGAGGGAGGGAGAGAGAAAGCACACCTGCATACATGTGCAGCCTCAGGCTAATAAGGGATTTTGAGATTTTGGGGTTTGGAGCTACAGGTTCCCCTTGAACGTCCCTGTCAACCTCAATGCTATGATTAAACATCATTAAATAGATGTCTATTTAAAGCAAGAATAGAAAGAGTAGGACTTGAATAAATGGTGTTTCCTGTTGTGGGTTGGGCCACTCTTCTTCGCTGTTCATTTCCTGTTGGGAACACTGTCCATGTTAGATGGCACATCCACACTCTTGTCCACGGACCTTGGATTTCCACTCACCAGACAGGAGCAGGGGGTGGACTGCAGGGGAGTGACCTGAGTCAGCTCTGCTTCACCAGAGAGGGCTCGCATGTTGTCCTACTGTGTCCAGATCTGCCATAAGAAGAGTGTCCTCTGGAGGCCCCTCTGTCTACAGTGTATGCAGGGAACCTGCTGAGTGCCACATTCCTGAGGTCACCTCAGAGTCACCCCAGAAAAGGCCTAGGCACTGGCTTCCCATGTGTGGGCTGTGGTCAGGGATGTGAGCCTGGCTCTCCAGGTCCCTGGAGCTGCCCTCTCTGAGGCCCAGGTCTCCTCAGGAAGCTCTGCCCCCCACCATGGTGCCCCTCACCAGCCCTCCTGTGACTCTGCCTTGTCCTCTGCTGTCCTTCTCTGACTGGTGGCTCTGCCCCTGTCCTTGACCTCTGCACTGAGGCCCAGTCTTAATGGTGATCAGTGAGTCTGGCGCTTGCTATAAGGTTTGTCCAGAGACACAATTACCACAAATTTGGTTAGAGATAGTAACTGGCTTCTGTACCTGTTTCTGGAATCAGGCAGGGATCAGAACCAGCAGCTTCAAAGAACCCCAGGGCTGCCACGAGGCCCAGCATGGTTTATGGTGGGAAAAGGAAGTGAGGTGTGGAGACCACAGGGAGGTTCAGAGCCTGGCTGGTTTGCTGTGTTTGAATCAGGTGGCTGCCCAGGACAGACTGATTGACACTGTGACCCACTGAAGCTCCGTGGCTGTAACCAACAGTCACTCGGCCATTGTTACATGAGTAGACTGCTCTTTTGATCAGTTTCAGTGAGTACAAATGACTCCATCTGTGTTTGTTCTTTTGGGCTCATTATGGGAGCCAACTCCTATACGATGGCTTCCTCAAGGTTTTATTTAAGAGGTTTGTTTGTTTTGTTTTGTTTTTGGTACCAGGTGTTGAATCCATGGATGATTAACCACTGAGCCACATCTCCAGTCCTTATTATTTTGAGAAAGGATCTCACTAGATTGCTTACAGTCTTGCTAAGTTGCTGAGGCTGGAATTGAACTTGTGATCCTACTGCCTCAGCCTCATGAGCCACTGGGATTACAGAAGAGCACCCAGTCCAGACCTCCCCAAAGTACCTTGTTAGTCTGTCAGAGAAGGCTCTGGAAGGGCTCTGTGAGACCAGAGGAGGGGGAGATGGGGCCTCCTTTCCTCTGGGATGACTGTGGTTTGTGACATCCATCCAGTGATTGAGACTAGGAGGAAGAGGAGGGGTCAGAGCAGGGCAAAGACACACTTTATTTATGGGCAGAAAGACCCTTTCTATGCATGCAGAACTGAGTGGCCTGTGTCCTGAAGGTCAGGCAGGAAGTGTCCCATTGGGGCCTGGTGTCCCAGGAACTGAGCATCGGCCTCCCCAGACACAGACTCCAGGATGCGCTGACACAGGAGGGCCTGGCCCAGGTCTTGCTCCAGGTGACCAGGCCTGACTCTCTGCAGAAGGACCCATGTAGCACTTATGGGAACCCAGGATAGGCACTTCCTGTCTCACCTGGAGGAGCTGAAGCCCCGTCCTTCCTCTCCAGACCTGGACACCAGAGATGTTTGTGACGTGGCTCTGAGACACATGCCCCAGAGACTCAGCCTCTCCACACACCTCACAGGGGCACAGCCACACCAGGTTTGTCTAGAGGCACCTGGAGAAGGACCCAGGGAGTGGGCTGGGCAGGGCAGGAGGGCACAGGCACTGTCCACAGAGCCAGGCTGGGCAGAGGCACCTGCTCTTGGACAGTGCCTTCAGGACATGCCCTTGGAAGGCAAGCAGCAGGGCCCAGGGCTTCTGTGTGTCCACTTCTCTCCAAGCTCTCTGTCTCAGGGCCTTTTCTGGTGATGCGGTCAGTCCTGGGTGCTGGGGGAGGGGGAAACTGAGGGACATAGTGAGTGCTCAACTGGAGGGGCTGCCTGCTCATTCACTAGTCACCCACCTGGTGGGAACACTGGGATGCCTCTGTCCTGAGTGTCCCTTGTGCTGTCACTTCTTGCTTTTTACTTTTTCTTTTTTTTTTTTTCAGGGCTTAGCACCAAACTTAGGGCACTGCACATGCTAGGTAAGTGCTTGTCCACTGAGCTAAATCCCCAACCCCTGTCCTGTGACTTCTCTGGAAAAACTCCTTCTGAGAAGGAACTACGGGGCAGGACCCACCACTATGCTCAGGGCAGGGACCTGCTGAGAGCCACGGCGGAGTCTGTATGGTCCCTGGCATTTTGCCAACAGTATTGATTGACAGGCGAGGCATTACTATCCGCCTCTGCCGCAACTTTTGAGTTCTCGCACTATTTTGGAGTTCTCGTGGGGATTTCCGGGGATTCCCCGAGAGTTCCCATTGGTTGGGGAAGTGCAGGAGGAGGGATTTCCGCGAGAGATATTTCCGGCTGGGGGTTCCTGGAGAAGCCTCGTCGCGTTCGGGAGGATTCCCCGGGAGCTGTGTGAAGTGTTTTCCTGCAGTTTAAAAATAAAGTTTGTTCCTGCTTCAGTGGCTCGTGATTTGTGCCCAGCCAGACTGCGGCATTTGGTGGCCTGTTACGGGGAGCCCCGGGACACTCGGGGGTAAGTGACGAAAAATGCTGCCCGTCCATAGATAAGACGGGAGCAAATCTGCTCGTCCCTAGGCAGATAGGGCGAGAGGAAAAATGGCCATTTCAAGAAAATGGAGAAGATTGATACAGTATGTTTGTGTCTTGTTTTGTCTCAGTGTATTGTATTGTCTTTGTGATGAAAATATGGAAGGGGTGAGAAGTAAATTACTAAGGGAAGAAGGCACCCCAGTGGAACCAAGAATAGTTAGGGCATGTGTTGATAAGAGCCCAGGAACTCTAGTCAGAAAGAAAAAGAAAGTTCAGAAGAAGAAGGATTATCAGGAAAAAAGTTGCAGCAAAAGGCTATTACTAAATACTTTTCGTTACCGGAGGGTGCGTGAAGCGGAGAGGCGGCTGCCGAGTGTGCAAGCCGGTCACAGCGCAGCAAGGATTTTCCAAGAGGCGGCGGCGACTGGCCCTTCCCCGCCTCCTGGCCGGGGAGCTGGCTCTTCCACTGCCGCGAGCCCAAATCTAGACCTGACCTGGAGGCACAGTCTCGCAGGCTCTTGCTCCCTGTGCCCAGTAGCAGTTTGAGTCCGGGACACTCCCCAGGGCCATCTGGGGCTGCCCAGGCACTACAGCCAGCAGAAGACGCTACTGGTGTCCCTGATGTTTGGTCATTTTCAATGCCAATAACTAAGCTACAATGGTTCTCCCACACCTGGAAGCTGATGAGTAATGAGCACTATTAATGCTTATTTCAAATGCAAAAAAACCTTGAGATAATGTACTAAATTGTTCAGAAGGTTGTTTTCTTAGTAGAATGCTACAGGATTTTCTTTAGCCATCCGGAGTTCCTGCCTTCGTCCCAGTGCCGGTAAAGACCAAGGTGGAAGAATTTCCAGTGTTGCTGAAAACCGGACAAGACTTTGGCTGAGAAACAGACGAGACTTCGGATCAAGCTAGCTGCCTGCAGAACTTACCTGGACTGTGATTTAAGCTAGCTGCCTGCAGAACTTACCTGGACTGTGATTTACCTGGACTGTGAGTTAATCTATTGAGACACTGCTTTACCTGGACTGAGACAACAAACTGTAATCTATAACAAATTGTAACTCGGTATCTTTGCTAACGGTGTCATTGCTGGTATAATTTTTCCAAGGGCTTCTTGCATGGAGCCATCAATTGGCTTGGTATTGTGGCATTTTGTATCCTCCCTTTCTGTTTGTAGCAGGTTATTTATGGTGTTTCTGTAAAAACCACTATGGTCATTATTTAAATTAAACAAAAGGGGGAAATGTTAGAGTCTGTAAACAAGTCAAAATAACACCTGGCATTTTGCCAGGGGAATGTTAAAGTTCGTAAACAAGTCTGGATGGTGCCTGGCAAAATGTCAGAGGGAGTGGTTTGAGAAGTAACAAAACCGAGCCATTAAGTGTAGAGATTCCTGATTGGTTGACTGATGTATCTAGTTTATGCTAATTAGATAAGCTGTGTGGAATGTATAAATACTGCTCCTGTCCTGCAATAAACGGCTCCTACTCCTGCTGTATCAACGTACACAAGTTATTCGTCCCCCCCCTGATTATTCTGCTGCAGCCGGACTGCGGCAGATGGTGGCCCGTTACGGGGAGCCCCGGGACACTCGGGGGTAAGTGACGAAAAAAAGCTGCCCGTCCATAGATAGGACGGGAGCAAATCTGCTCGTCCCTAGGCAGATAGGGCGAGAGGAAAAATGGCCATTTCGAGAAAATGGAGAAGATTGATACAGTATGTTTGTGTCTTGTTTTGTCTCAGTGTATTGTATTGTCTTTGTGATGAAAATATGGAAGGGGTGAGAAGTAAATTACTAAGGGAAGAAGGCACCCCAGTGGAACCAAGAATAGTTAGGGCATGTGTTGATAAGAGCCCAGGAACTCTAGTCAGAAAGAAAAAGAAAGTTCAGAAGAAGAAGGATTATCAGGAAAAAAGTTGCAGCAAAAGGCTATTACTAAATACTTTTCGTTACCGGAGGGTGCGTGAAGCGGAGAGGCGGCTGCCGAGTGTGCAAGCCGGTCACAGCGCAGCAAGGATTTTCCAAGAGGCGGCGGCGACTGGCCCTTCCCCGCCTCCTGGCCGGGGAGCTGGCTCTTCCACTGCCGCGAGCCCAAATCTAGACCTGACCTGGAGGCACAGTCTCGCAGGCTCTTGCTCCCTGTGCCCAGTAGCAGTTTGAGTCCGGGACACTCCCCAGGGCCATCTGGGGCTGCCCAGGCACTACAGCCAGCAGAAGACGCTACTGGTGTCCCTGATGTTTGGTCATTTTCAATGCCAATAACTAAGCTACAATGGTTCTCCCACACCTGGAAGCTAATGAGTAATGAGCACTATTAATGCTTATTTCAAATGCAAAAAAACCTTGAGATAATGTACTAAATTGTTCAGAAGGTTGTTTTCTTAGTAGAATGCTACAGGATTTTCTTTAGCCATCCGGAGTTCCTGCCTTCGTCCCAGTGCCGGTAAAGACCAAGGTGGAAGAATTTCCAGTGTTGCTGAAAACCGGACAAGACTTTGGCTGAGAAACAGACGAGACTTCGGATCAAGCTAGCTGCCTGCAGAACTTACCTGGACTGTGATTTAAGCTAGCTGCCTGCAGAACTTACCTGGACTGTGATTTACCTGGACTGTGAGTTAATCTATTGAGACACTGCTTTACCTGGACTGAGACAACAAACTGTAATCTACAACAAATTGTTACTCAGTATCTTTGCTAACAGTGTCATTGCTGGTATAATTTTTCCAAGGGCTTCTTGCATGGAGCCATCAATTGGCTTGGTATTGTGGCATTTTGTATCCTCCCTTTCTGTTTGTAGCAGGTTATTTATGGTGTTTCTGTAAAAACCACTATGGTCGTTATTTAAATTAAACAAAAGGGGGAAATGTTAGAGTCTGTAAACAAGTCAAAATAACACCTGGCATTTTGCCAGGGGAATGTTAGAGTTGTAAACAAGTCTGGATGGTGCCTGGCAAAATGCCAGAGGGAGTGGTTTGAGAAGTAACAAAAACAAGCCATTAAGTGTGGAAATTCTTTATTGGTTGACTGATGTATCTAGTTTATGCTAATTAGATAAGCTGTGTGGAATGTATAAATACTGCTCCTGTCCTGCAATAAACGGCTCCTACTCCTGCTGTATCAATGTACACAAGTTATTCGTCACCCCCCTGATTATTCTGCTGCAGCCGGACTGCGGCAGGGACCTGAGGGGACTTTTGCTCCTGGGAACAGGTGTGGGTGGGCATCAGTACATCAGCTCTGTGGTTGAGGATCTGAAGCCTAGAATGTGGAGGGGGTCACCCACCAGCCAGCTCCACCAGGGACCCTCTATAGCTCCAGGGCATGGGGACCTCTGAAGTTGTCCATGATGGTGCCCACCTGTGCCCAGCTGTCCTTCACAGTGTCCTAGGGTCACTGGCACATTACAGCAGCTTCCTTCAAACTGGGGCTTAAAGGTACACAGTTCTCAGGGCCCTTATAGAGAACCAAGAAGAAGAGAGGCCTGGGCCTTGGGGAGGACAGAGGCCAGGCCCGTTATGGGGAAGCTGCTGTCCTCACTTCAACAGCATTATGTGTGTCCAGGAATCCAACACAAAGCCACTGTCTGTGATCAGAACCTGCCTCTCAGATGATGCGGGAATCTCCATCAGGTGGATCTTAAATAGCCAGACTCTGCAGCTCACATAGAGATTGTAGCTGGGTGCATGAAGGCCAAGGTGGATGAAGGCCACTCCCTGGGTAAGGGCTGGTGTTTGCTGGTCCAGGAGGGTGAGGCTTACAGGGGTTGGTGCAGGCATGGGGGTGGGTGCTCGGGGCTTTGGGGTTCATCTTTAGCAGGACTCAGCCTGGGCTTGGGTCCCCTGGGGCAGGTGTGCCTGGGGGCATCTTCCAGGGGGATGGTGATACCATAAAGCTGGAGAGACCTTCTCCTTTTAGCACTGTCTGTCACTGGGTCTCAGCCCAGGTGCCCCTGTCCCTGCAGAATGCCATCTCGTTCCACAGTGGAGATGGCGCAAGTGAGACCTGCAAAGGGGGGACCTGGGGTTGCAGAGGACTTAGGTCAAGAATAAGGTGTGTCAGATCACGGTTCTGAGCATTTACTGACTCAGTTCAAGTTCTCAGGAAATTCCACCTTTAGCAACTTTAAAAACGTAAGTGTGTGATAACTGCCTCATTACAGCAAAAATATTCAACAGAGATGAATAATTAATAGGTGAGTCCTAAAGTGGGTTATAATTCACTGCCACCTGAGGGTGTCACTCTTGCTAGAACTGACCATGTTGGGGACCTCCCATTTTACTCCCCGCCATCCTCCTGTCTGCTGGGTCCATGCTGAGGGTGCTGTGGTCCTGGGACAGCTGCAATCTCTGAGAATTGCAGAGTCTGGCTATTTAAGATCCACCTGATGGAGATTCCAGCGTCATCCGAGAGGCAGGTCCTGATCACAGAGAGCGGGGTTGTGTTGGTGGCTTGGCTGGAGGGCTCCCTGGTCTCTGCTCTGTCCTCCTCTGTGGAAGGGGCTTCAGCTTCAGACCTGCTGGGAAGCAGCGGGGCCAGGCCAGTCAGTGCTGCTGCCCAGCTCCTCTCCCAGCTCAGCCCCTCCCAGTTCCCTTTCCGTGCCCCACGCCACACCTGGAGAGCCAGGCTGATGGGGACCCTGTCCCCTGAGAGAACTGGCTCAGCCCAGCATGTGCCTGAGCTGTGTCCTAGATTAGGGCTTTCAGCACCCCACAGGCAACCCTTGGGGTCCCCATACCTGTGAGATGATTTCCTTTTGTGATCCAGAGCCCAGTTTGGTGCCGAATCTTCCCTATGTTCTCCAGTGCTCTGGGAGGTAGATTTCCTCCCAGCAGGACGGTGACAGCGTGACTCTGGAAATGGAATGGGTCCCACTGAAGTATGACAGGTACAGGGACCTACCCTCTATCTCTGGTGTCACCTCCCAAGCCTCAGGGACCCAGACCCTAGTGTCTCAGGGAGAGCTCCAGGGCCTGTGGTGTAGGGGCATGTGACCTATTTCCTGGGAAGGGAGGATGTGGCAGGGGGAGGCCAGTGACCGTGGGCTCTCTGTCCCTGGGGAAAGATCTGAGGGGAGCTCTTCTCTCCATTTGTTGGAGCCCTAGCTCAGGCCTTCCCGTGTCCCTGTGGGGCCCTCTGTCCTCTGCCTGCATCGTTCTCATGTGGTCACCTGCCTTTCCCCATGGGTGATGCCAGGAAGGAGGGGACTGTACAGGGACGTGTGGCCTAGCAGGGTTCTCCCAGGATCAGGAAGGAGCGGTGGGAACAGAAGCTTGTGGGAGAGAGCCCATGGGGCCATTGGTGCCCAGGTGGCAATCAGGTGGCATCTCCACCTCCACCTCCAGCCAAAGCCATGCTCTTGTCACCAAGAATCACCACTCTGAGTGTTGGCTGTGAGTCCCTTGTCACCCCCTGGAGGTCATGAGGAGACTTGTGGTCAGTGTCAGAGACTGTAGCAGGGATGCTGCCCAGGGTCCAAATGGTGAGAGCTCTCCCTGACCCTGGGCACAGGTGGCTCTGACCTACAGGCTGATTATCCTCCATTTGCTCTCACTCCCAGACCAAACCGTCTCCCTCCAGGCTGCCAGTGCCCTGAGCCAATGACTGGTCTCTGGTCCACAGATGCCTAATAGGCCCTCAGCAGGCAGAGCACGGGGCTCAGGCTGCAGACTGACATGCACCACTGACCTGCCACCCATGATCTATGTGATATGATTCAGCAACTGTGTTCCCTGTGCCTCAGTCTCCCTTTATTGGATACATGGGAAGTGGTGTCTGGTTCACCATGTTGTCTCTAAGTTAACCTTGAAATACTCACAGTAACCTGACCTTGCTTTAGAGGAGCTGCCCCCAAAGAAAAAGCCCCTACTCTGATCTGCCTCCCAGTGAGAGCGCCCTGGGCTGGTCCCGGGAGGACCAGGAGCTCCAGGAGCATCTCTTTCCTCTGTTCCTCCCCTTGGGGACATGGACCTTTCGTGGAGCCTCATAGAAGTCCATCAGGGCACCTGACTTGGCCTGAGGCACCTGTCCCTCTGTGCTCACCACACCTAGTCCCGGGAGAAGGAGATGCCCAGGTGCCCTTGCCCAGATGTGGCTCCTGGGACTGTGCCCTGGCTGGTGACCACCTCCAGGAGCTACCAGATCAGGTAGCCAGTAAATCATTGCTCCCCAGCAGCCCTCAACAGGAAGCCAAACTCCAACCCTGGCCACATGTCCTCAGGGTCACCTGGAGCCAGGACCCTGGGACAGAGATCTGGGACAGGAGCTCCCTGGGCTGACCTTCCCTGTGAGGACTCCAGGGCCCTCAGGCCAGGCCTGACTCAGTCCTGCAGGGTCTTTCTCAGGGCCATGCTCCTGAGAAGGGCACAGGGGCTGGGCTGAGACTGCTCTGCCTGGGCCAAGTCTCCCACCAGACCACCCTGCTCTCTGCCAGTGGATTCAGGCAGAGGACTGGGCTCTTCTGAATTCTGTCTACAATGCGTATGTCCTGCACTAAATACTCCAACTCCACTGTGGGGACGTAATGCACAGGAGGAGGTAGGCAGACCCAGTTCTCAGGGTCCTGTGTGTGCAGTGGAGTTAACCCCTCCAACACCCAGAGGGCTGGGGCATCACTCACCATGTACACGGAACTCTCCAGTTGCTGCTTCAGTCCAAAAATAGGCATCTATGGTTTGCAGGGTGTAGAATCCTGTGTCTCCCTTTGTCACATTCATGAACAGCAGGGACCCATTGGGGTGTATTGTCTCTCTACCACTGAATTCAGGGCCTTGGAAACCTGAGTGTGTGATTTTCAAGTAGGATACAATTAGATGGCTGCGGTCTGTTATTTGCCCTCTGTACCAGGCGTAGCCTACAGTGTTCTCCGACACATTGTGGACAAGTAGAAGAACGTCTTTCCCTTCAGCAACATCGGAAGGCACTGGTACAATAGTGAGCTGTGCAGTGGGGTGCGGGTTCCAGAAGGTTAACAGTGAGACTAGGAGGGAAGAGAGAGAAATCCATCAATACTGGGCCCTTCAAACGGGGTGGAAAGATGGGGCCCAGGTCCTCAGCAGGAGTCCTCATCCTCAGCCTTGGGGTGTATGTGCATGTGTCCCTGGGTCAAGGCCAGCAGCATGACCTCCATTCCTTCAGGACCCCTGTACCTGTCATCCTCTCTTGGGAACAATTTCCCCAGGTGTCTGCAAGGCTGGCCCCTCAGTGCCCTCAGATCCCTGCTCACACCCAGGGCACCTGGGCACCCACCTCCCCTGACCACCTCCTTACAGACCCCAGGTCTTCCCTGTGGACATTTCCCTGCTCTCTGCCCTCCTAGATCTACACAGCACCTGGCCTCACCTGCAGATCTCCCTCTGGCCTGGCTTCCTGCCCTCTAGAGAGGAAGCTCCAGGAGGCAGAGACTAGTCTGACCCTTGTGGTAGCCCAGGGCCTGGACCAAGCTCAGTCTCCTGTGGATGAGTGAAGCAGGGTCCCCACCCTGAGGGTCCAGGTGTCTGTGTGCCAATGTCTGAGGCTGGTGGCTTGAGAGAATGTCCACTGCTCAAGTTGCCTTTCTATTTGGAGAGTGGCCCTGACAGAGCTGTTAACAACGATTTTCAAAATATAATGGCCCCTGGTGATTCACTTGGAAAAGAGAACCCCTGAGCTTTCTGTCTCCCTTCATCTGTTCCTCTTGGTGAGCTTCTCTCTGTCTTCTGTGTTCTGTACTCAATGGGTTCTCAGTGGGACAGTGTGAAGCCCTGTGTCCCCTGTGAGGGTCTTCCCCGGGGGACACCAGCAAGGCTGTGCTCCACCTCCCGCCCTCCTCTGGGAACTGTCCCCTCTTACCTGCCAGCAGGACCCCCTGCCAGGGGATGCCCCCTCTGCAGGGACAGGCTGAGGGGGGCCGCATGGTCCCTGCTGCTCTGTCCCCTCTGTGGAAGGAGCTTCACTGAGACCCGCTGGGAAGCCCAGGTCCAGGCCACTCAGCCCTGCTGCCCTGCTCCTCTCTGAGCTCAGCCTCCTCCCAGGGCAGGAGCACTTTCCTGGGTCACAGGGCTGGGGGCGGGTCTCTGTGGAGGAACCTCTCTGTCCCCTCCCTCTCAGTCCTGCCTCCTGTCTCTTCTGCTTTCCCTGTTGGGTTTCACTACTGCATGCCACACCCTGAGGAGCAAGGCAGGTGGGGACGCTGTCCCCTGAGAGAAGTGGCTCACCCAGCACTGGCCTCAGCTGTGTCCTGGCCTCAGGGCTCTCAGCACCACACAGGGAACCCCTGGGGTCCCCTCACCCCTGGGCATATTTCCTTTATGATAGAGAATCCCAGGTTGGCCCCACATCTTCCCCATGTTCTCAAATGCTCAGGGAAGGTGGCTTTCCTCCCTACAGGCAGGGGACAGAGAGAGCTCTGGGGTCTAGAAGGGGGCCACTGAGTGATGGCTGGTGAGGGGACCTGCTCTCTCTCCTGGTGTCCCCAGCTTGGCCTCTGAGTGGCTATCTCAGGACTTCAGACCTTTTGTGTCCTGGGAGGGGAGGACTGTGGTAGTGGAGGTAGGTGACCATGGGCTCCTTGTTCCTCAGGGAGAGATTTTAGGGAGACCCTCCCTCTCCATTGTTTGGTGCAGCTGTGGCTCAGGCCTGCCCATGCCTTCCTTGGGTGGCCTCTGTCCTCTACCTAGTGATTCTCCTGTGGTCACCCTGACTTTTTCATGGGTGTTACCCAGAGGCAAAGGCCTGCTCAGAGGGTCCTCACAGGCCCAGGAAAGAGGGGGATGGGAGCCGAGTAGGTTCGTGGGAGGCACCCTGTTGTCTATTGGTCTATTGGGGATGTAAATCTCGCCACATGTCCACCTCCTGAGCCAAAGCCTAGTCGAAGCCTCAGAATCCATTTGCCAAGTGTTGACTGTGAGTCCCATGTCGCCCCCTGGAGGTCATGAGGAGAACTGTGGCCAGTGTCAGGGACTGTAGCAGGGATGCTGTCCAGGGTCCAACTGGTGAGAGCTGGCCCTGACCCTGGGCAAAGGTGACCCTGACCTACTGGTTGCAGAGTGGGTCCCGTTTACTGAGTGTCCCCAAGATACCTGACTCTGTCCAGTGCAGGGTGAGTCTAGGGAGAGGACGGGAGTTGTCTTGGGGACTCCTTCTCCAGAGTAGGGAGGACTGTGTCCCCAGGGGATGGGCAGCCTCAGTAGGGGCCATCTGTGCCTGAGCGTTCAAAGGAAGGACATGGGGAGGTGTCTCCTGAGGCTTTAGGGGGCAAGCACTGGCCTTGTGAGCTATATCTGCAGTTGGCTGGTGTCGTGTGAGTATTATGGAGATTATCTGGCCAGATACATGACACAACCTCTCATCCCAGCTGTTCAGGAGGCTGAGACAGGAGGATCGCTAGTTTGAGGCCAGCCCATGCAACTTAGTTTGACTTTGTCTCAAAATAAAAAAAATGCAATGTAGTTCAGTGTTAGAGTACTCCTGGGGACAATCCCTAGTCCCTTTCACCTTTCTCTCTCTCTCTCTCTCTCTCTCTCTCTCTCTCTCTCTCTCTCACACACACACACACACACACACACTAAGTAGAGTGGGTGTATCTTATACACATCTTTCTTAAAAACTTTTCATAGTGTAATACTTATTACAAAAATGTTCTCTATTAACCCTTTATACTGCAGAAATACATGCCATGAGTCCATTTGAATATACAACAACCACTACTATCTCCAGGATTTTTTCATCACTTGCACTAAAACTCTGACGATTAAGCTCTCATGTCGCAGGACCCTCTAGCCTCAGGTAACCTTGAATCTCTTTCCTGTCTCTATGAATTTCCCTATTCCAGATATTTCATATAAATGAAATTATACAGGGCTGGGGCTGTGGCTCAAGTGGTAGCGCGCTCACCTTGCATGCATGAGGCACTATGTTCGATTCTCAGCACCACATAAAAATGAAATAAAGATATTGTGTTCACCTAAAAACTAAAAAATAAATATTAAAAAAATAAAATAAATGAAATTATACAACCACATGCCATTTGCTTCTTGTTTAATCATGTTTTCAGGTTGACCCAGGTTGTGATGTGCATCAGAACTTTATTTTTCATGGCTAATTAATAATCCAACATATTTTTAAGCCATGTTTTTTATGTGTTCCTCTGTTGATGGACACGGGGTTGTTTCCACACCTGCCTGTTGTGAAGAATGGTGTGGCGAGCCTTAGCCTGGGGGAGCTATTGGAGTCCCTGTTTCCCATCCCGTGGGCACGTGCCCAGCCGTGGGAGTGCTGGGTACATGGGCTTCTGCCTGGCTCTGGCAGAAAGTGCCCAAGTGCTCTCCACTGTGACTGCAGCTCTTCAGAGTCCCTGGGGAATGTAGGAAGGTGTGGAGTGAGGTGTCATTGTGATTTTGATTTGGTTCCTTAGTGACTGATGACACTGAGCGTCTTGTCATGTGCTTATTGGCCACTGGAACATCTCTGGAGACAGGCCTTCCAAGCCCTTTGCCCTCCCCCTTCTCTTTCACTGCTGGGGATTGATCTGAGGGGCGCTGTACCTCTGAGCTACACCCCCAGCCTTTACATGTACTTATTTATTTTTGTTTTGGGACAGGTGCCCAGGGTGGCTTCAAACTTGTGAATCTCGTGTCTTAAGACACCTGGGATTACAGATGCCCAGGACTGTGCAAGGGTCCTTGGCATATTCTAAATTTAGGTTATTCTTTGGTTGCAGATTTTTACCCATTTGTTATATAATCTAGACATGAAATCCATATCACAAAATATATCTGCAAATATTTTCTTCTATTCTTTACTTTTTCTTAAACTCATGCCACATTTTGTTTATAAGTAATTTCAACAAAAGCATATGGGTCCATACTGGTTTACAAAAACAAGTTCAGTCTTTTATGGTAAATACTTTTAGTGTTTTAAAAAATTAATTCATTTTCATATTTGAATGTCTTTACAGGTAAGGATTCATACTCCTGCATCCTGCTTGTTGGAAGGTAATGTTGAGGATCAGATCACAGGCTTCCTCTTCCCAGTGTGCACAGAACTCCCTGTGTTCACAATGTCATGGACCCAGCAGGTGTCACTGATGTGTGGCTACAGACCCTTGGGAAGCCCTCAGTGCTGTGGAGGTTCAGGCAGCCATGTGGCTGTACCTTGAATCACTTCTTCTCCAGGGACTTCAAGTGATTAGTAGTGACAAGCCCCAGTCAGTCTCTGCCCTCTTACACTCAGTTCTTCTGCCAAGAAGGGGAGGATTTCAAATGCCGAGTTGTTACTGGATGTTGGTGTAGACACTGTTGATTGTCACAGCTAGGGACGGGTCCTACTGGACTTAGTAGGTACAATTCCAGATGGTGCTCGACACCCCACAGCACACAACCCCACAAGGATGACCAGCCCCAGTGTCAGTGGAGAGAAGGGAGCCCTGCTCTGCGCCCTTGCCCGACCTTCCCAGAGCCTCCCCTCCCCCTGCTTCTTCCCACCCCTCACTTCCCTCCAACCCCCTCCCATTGCATATTCACTGAAGGTGCCCTTTGCCCAAGGTCAGCCCTCACCTGCCCTCTCTGGGGGCCTCTGTTCGTGCCTGGCAGGAAGTGTCCACTAGAGGGCGTGCGCGCTCTTCCCTGAGCTCAGGGGAGCCTTGATGTCCTCTGAGACCAGGGCAGCTGCTCTTCCTACCCCAGCCCCAGTCCTGGGTGGAGCTGAGGATTTGCTCTAGAGGGAGCTCCTGGGACAGGCACTTGGGACAGGGACCCCAGGGAAGAACCTCATGTAGAAAGTTTGTGCACCTGGACTGGTGACCCAGGACCAATGCCAGAGACTAGGTCATTTGGAGGGGGAATGTCTTAGACTCAGTGGCTGGACACTCAGGAACCTGATGCCCCTGCCTGTGTGGCCACCGGAGGAAATGTCTGTGAGCCTGTGTCCCTCAAGGCTGTGTCACCTGGGATTTTTGTAAATAGGTGTCAGCAGGGCTGCTGTGGAATATTCCAGACTGGACCTACTGCAATAGGAGATGGGTCCTCCCAGGTATCCTCACTGGAAGAATCAGGAGGGATGTGACAGTCACCAGGCACAGATGCCCATCAGGGCCTGAGGGGGCAGGAGGATCTGGGCCTCATTGTCACCCCTGAGTGGGGATCAGGGTGTGTCATCCTGCCCACTCACCTCAGCAGGGGCCATTGCTGGTTGTCTGTAGGGGATTGGGCTTCCCACCACCATCTTACAGGGCAGAGGAGGATCTGGAACCTTCCCCTAGAGTCAGACTGTGGAGGAAGCAGGTGAGTTAGGAGATGGAGGTGGGAGCTCTTGGTTGATGGGCAGCCAGGAGACGCCCAGGCTCTGAGTGCTGCAGCTGACAGTGGTCAGAGTGGTCCTCTGGGAATCCAGCCTTGTCCCTGCAAATGTTCATGAACTTCCCACCTCTGTGCTCCTCAGTTCCCTACCTGAGCTCCTAGCCACAGCCACCCTCACAGCTGAGGCCCTGGGTCCTACACCAGCACTTTGTCCCCATCTCACTGTGCAACTCTGGGTGGCTGCCCACCTCTCTCCTACCCCAGGTCTTCAGAGTGGCTGTCCTAACACCACTGTCCCCATAAGGGTAAATGGTCAGCTGAAGGCAGAGTCCTTCCTGGTGGGCTGAGGGACCAGCAACGGGGGCCCCTGAGTCCTGATTATCAATGAGTCACCTCGAGGTGGCAGCAGCTGAGCAGAGCTGGAGAGAGAGACTGGGGTGAGTGGGACCCAGGAATGACTGAACTTGCTAGTGTAGATGGCAGGTGGCTTGTGCTGTGGGAACAGGGAATTTAATGGAAAATGTGAGGTGTTTTCTTGTTTTTTAGATTTTGGAGTTTGGAGCTGAAGGTTCCCCTGAATGTCCCTGTCAACCTCAGTGCTATGCATGCATGGCACAGACTTCAGGTTCCACACTTTGATGCAGGTTGGTATTGGGAGCACCATCAGCCTGGCCCAGGGGACCCTCTGCATGTGCAGCTACTGCAGACAGCTGTGCTCTCAGCTGGGAATAGTGCTCCTTCCTCCCTGGGCCTCCTGATCCCAGCTCCCTGAAGCCCCAGCCTCCTGGCAGACCCAGCAATCATCCCCCAGAGGGAACTTCAGGCCTGGTTGTGCAAGGGCAGGTGACCTGTGTCCTAGGAAGAGGTTTGGCAATGGAAGACAGGTGACCCTGGGCTCTGCTGCTCTTGGGGAAAGAGGGGAAAGCTTTTCTCTCCATTTGTTGGTGCAACTGTGCCTCAGGCTTGCCCATGTCCTCTGTGGGTGGCCTCTGTCCTCTGTCCTCTTGTGGTCACCCTGCTTTTCCCCATGAGTGATGGAGGTAGGAGGGGACTACAAGGGACCCATGGCCAAGCAGGGTTCTCCCAGGCACAGAGGCTCAGGGCTCCCCACATGGGACTCTCCAGGCTCCATGGTGATGGGACAGAGGGTCTCCTCCCTGATCAGGATGTTCACTACAGCCTGTCTCCATCAGGGACAGCAGGCATGTGAGGTGGAGCCCACAGGGCCATTGGTGCCCAGGTGAAAATCAGGCGACATCTCCACCTCCATCTCCAGCCAAGGCCACACTCCTGTCTCAAAAGAATCCCAAGGCTGAATGTGACTGTGAGGCCCATTGTTGCCCCTGAAGGTCATGAGGAGACCCATGGCCATTGTCAGGGACTGTAGCAGGGATGCTGCCTAGGGTCCAAATGGTGACAGTTGGCCCTGACACTGGGCACAGGTGGCTCTGACCTACAGGCTATAGGAGAGGTCCTGTTCACCTTGGGTCCCCAGGGTGCCTGACACCCAGTGCAGGGTGAGTCTAGGGAGAGGACAGGGGTTGTCCTGAGGACTCCTGCTCAGAGTCGGGAGAACTTTGCAAACAAGGATGGGCAGCCTCAGGAGGAGCCAACTGTCCTAAGGTTTCAAAAGAAGGACATGGAGGTGTCTCTTGAAGAAGATCACAACCAGGATGGTGCATTGTTAGGAACCCATGGGACACTCTTGGTTTCTGACTTGGTTGAAGTTGTTCTCTGTTTATTTTCCCTGAGAGTCGAAGGCATGTGGGAGGCTTTTCCTGTCTGGCTGGTCCCACAAATGTCCAACCTGAGCAGAGGTGACTCCTACAGACCCCGTGATGAGCACCCAAGGCTGGCAGTGAGCAGGGAGGGGTCTAGGAGGTCTGTCCCCTCTCTGTGCAGGTCAGGGAAGGTGGAGGGGAGCAGGAGGCTGAGGAATGTGGCTGAGGCGGGGCACAGGCAGATTTGGGTTCCCTGGGGGGGTGGAGGGGACCCCAGCCACTATGCAAAAGCAGCACCTGCTGTCACAGGGAGAGAGCAGCAAGTAGATTGCTATTCTGGCTGCAGGTGGCCTGGGAATGACCTCTGGGTCATATGGTGAGGCCAGCTGTATTGTATGTGTCTGTTCCTTTCACAGGTATGAGGAGGGATGGGACCAAGTGTTTCCTTGACAGTCAAATTTCCTAGTGGTTGCTACTGCCCCAGCGCCTTTCTCTGTAGAGGGTCAGGAGGGACCTGAAGCTGTGTTTTGGACCCAGGGCTGGTTTCACAGACACCCTGTGGGGCCTGCTGCCCTCAGGGAGGGAGGAGAGGGACTAGGGTGCTCCTGCATGCTGAAGCCTCAGGTGTCCCACCTGGTGAGTCTGCTCAGACACCTGCCTTGGGGGCAAATGTCAGAGCTGGTGGTTGTCACTGACCTGAAGCTGGCATGATGTGGGGGCAGGTGTTCAGGAGCTCAGAGCACATGGCTCCTGTAGAGGGGAGGGTCTCAGGGGCTGAGCAGGTTGACCTGGGGAAAATGGGAAGGACTGCTGGAGAGTCAGCCCTCATCTGCCCCTGTCAGGGTCTGAGGCTGTGTCCAGGGAGAAACACTGGGCACAGGGACAGGGTACAGAGGACCCTGGGGACGCTCAGATGCAGAAGGTGAAGAGGAATCCACCCCATCCACGTCAGGGAGACTCCCCTGAGTGCACAGGTGACTCTTCCACTGGGCAACCTGGGGGGTGAGTGGGACCTGACATGACACTTCCTGGAGGGCTTGGCGTGACACAGTTTCCCAGGGGCTTGTGTGTGGCTCAGGGAGCAGGATGCGGTGCTCAGGGGGAGCTCCAGCTGGTGTGGTTCCCAGGACAGGACCTGGGGGAAAAGATTCCAAGAGCTTTTAAGATGCTTTTAAGATTTTCAGGGGACTTGTGTTCCTGCGCACACCCAGAAGAGCCTCCAGAAGAATGCAGCTCAGGACACCTTGACTCTGCTGTTTCCGGCCACTGTGTGGGAGCCAGTCTGTGGCAGCTGCACCACGAAACCAAGAAAAGAGAAGTCATCGTGTGTGACCTGATGCTATGTTCATGCAGGACGAGCCTCACTAGAGCTGAGTCACAGTGGAATCTCTGAGGATGACTTCCTACTTCTCATGTCAGGACAGACAACTCTCAGGCATCAGCAGAGTGTCCCCTAATCTTTACTAAATTTACCTCTAATTTCCAGGAATGTAGAGGCCTGATCTACATGAACCTACATGAGAATGTCCCCTGCCCAGCCTTCAGGGAAGGAGTCAGAGCAGTGGCCAGGTGTATCGAGGAGGCTGTAGAGCACATCCTGGTCAGGGAGGAGACCCTCTGTCCCATCACCATGGAGCCTAGAGAGCCCCATGGGGGAGCCCTGAGCCTCTGCCCTGGGTGCTGGAGTGTGCAGAGGAGGCTGGTCCCAGGGAGACCAGGCAGGGCAGAGTGGACGGTGATGGGGGGGCAGGGCTGGAGCCTCGGGCAGGGCCTGAGGCCCTTGTTCAGGACCTGAGTCTGGGTCTGGCCCTGTCCCCTGATTACTCTGATAGTCAATGTCCATGTCCCAGCAGAGGTGAAGATGTGCTGAGTACTGGCCTTTGGGTGGAGAAGAAATCTCGGCCAGAGCTCCCACCCTGGGTCCCTGAAGCGTGAGGGCCACTGAGTGCTCTGCTGGCTGCAGGGCCTTGGGACCCTCACCCTTCCCTGTGGACAGACCTGACCTTTGCCCTGGCTCCACCTCCCAGCTCCTGTCTCCCAGGAAGAGAAACCCTGTGGGAACAACTTAGAGACCACGATTCCCCTGCGTGACACAGGAGAGAGCTGACGGGGAACTTGAGGGGAGTGTCTGCCAAGAGACGTTCCCATATGAACCAAAAGAGCAAAGGAGGGAAGGGGGTCTTTATTCAGCGCCTTTCCAGGTGATCTATAGGGGCCCTTCCCTCTCCCTGAAGCCCCTGTTCCTGGGCACAGGCAGCCTACATGTGGCCATTCAGAGCCCAGGGCAGCCTGTGATCTAGAATCCCCAGGGACCCCTTCCCCTCTAGGTTCCAGAGTCCTATAGGGTCAGGCTCCACCTCTGTCCCATCACCCAGCATCTGGGATCTAGCAGGACCCTCCCTCAGCCCACATGGAGCATCGTGTGGTGGAAACTAAGAATCCACATCAGCCTTGTGGTCGACCCGGCAGTAGATGTCCAGGTCAGGGTTTAGTAATTCCTGAAAAAGAACAAAGAGGCTCTGACCCTTCTGAACCAGGGGACCATGAACTTCTAGGCCCTGGCCCACCTGGGACTGCTCTGTCCCTGTGTCTGTCTGGGCTCAGAGGCTCCTGTTCCCAGGCCCAC
>NW_026000205.1:6780183-6783493 GCF_001458135.2 Marmota marmota marmota
AAGACATTTGGGAACCACGTGCATCTTGAAAATCCCTGACCCCCATTGGTGACCCTGCTGTGGAGGACCCTCTGCTCAGGCCAGGAGATGAGGTGATGTGACAGTGGCCTTTTGTGCTCTCCACCCACCTGACCAGGAGACAGAGAACTTTCCAGGACACACTACTGGCTGGGCCCTGGGATCCCACCTCACACATCAGGGGCCTTGGGTCACACAGGAGGTGTGGAGAGTGGACCCACCTTCCTCTCCAGGCCCCAGCCCTTGCCCTGAGTGACCTGGGACAGGACCCCTCATACACATAGCTCAGCCCTCTCTTGGTGTGGGGGCAAACACTGCAGGAGGTGCCGTTTGGAACACTAGTCTAGGGAGGGACACCAGTGCTGTGGGGACAGGTCCTGGTGACCAATGTGCAGAGGAGGCAGCTGTTGAGCAATCAGCCCAGGGCCAGCAGCTGGTGAGGGACGGGGGCAGCTGGGGTGAGAGGGGAGGGTCCTCGGGAAGTGGGGAGGTCGGAGTCAGGCCAGAGTCTGAGGATGGTCTCCTTCCCTCAGGCCTGGGGTCACCTGGGTGGGATCAGGTGGGGGAAGCCTGGGTACCTTCCAGTTCTTGTGTGGAGCAGGAAACACCCCAGAGCAGCCACCAGAGCCACCCCGACCAGGACCCCAGTCACGATGCCAGCGACGGCCCCCACAGGGAGGCCTGGGGTCCTCTCTTCTGCTGAAAGAGAAGAGAAAGGGGCTGAAGGTCAGGTCTTCAGGGGAACCAGCTGGGCCCTGCAGGGGCCCACAGAGGGTGGAAGGAAGTGGCACCAAGGTCCCAGTGCAGTTAGTCATGTCGTCACCATGTCCTCCTGACTCTGCTTCTGGAGATTTCTTCACGTTTGGTTTTGAAACCTGCATGTGCTCTAGCCTGACCCTCTCCACACGGAGCTGGGCCACATCCTGCTCATGCTCCTGTTAAGGTCTCTTCCTCTTCTCTTTTATTTTAATATATTTCTTAGATGTTGAAGGACCTTTATTTTATTCATTTGTTTGTTTGATGCTGAGAATTGAACCCAGGTTCTCACACAGGCCGGGCAAGTGCTCTACCACTGGGTCACACCCCACTCTTCCTCTTTTCTTCCTTCCCATCACAGGACAGTGTCAGTGGGCAGCCCTCACAGAGTGTCTAGCCCAGGCCCAGCCTCGGGTACAGATCAGAACCAAGGTGACATCAAGGCACCTAATTTCTACGTAGTCAACCACATTCTCTCCAAGCTCTGGCATCTACCCCATGCTCATGGCTGGTGCCATATGATGGCCCTTGACAGTGAAATATATGACGGAAGCACTGGTGGCACGGGGGCCACTCACAGATCACAGCCAGTCTGTAGCGGTCACTCCTGGTGGAACTGGCGGGGTTGGAGGCCTCACACTGATACTCCCCTGCATCCTCCTGTCTGACGGGGTCTATGCTGAGGGTCCTGTGGTCCGGGGACAGCTGCATCCTGTCTGTGAGCTGCAGAGTCTGGCTATTGAAGATCCACGTGATGGAGATTCCAGGGTCATCTGAGAGGCAGGTCATGGCCACAGAGTGTGGTTCTGTGTTGGTGGCTCTGAGGGAGGGCTGGGCCACAAGCCCTGTGGAAAAACAGCAAGGGGCTGACTGACAGTGGGCCTGAGGCTAGGAAGTAACTTCTTCCATGTTGTTTCCAGAAAATCAAAACTCCACCCAGTACTTGATACTGTGCTCCTGGGTCCACTTACCAGAGACGGTAATATTCTTGGTTGTGGTCCTATTGAAGTTAGTGACAGAGTTATGGGCAACACACACATAGGATCCGCTATTATTTGTAGAGAGGTTGGGGACTGAGAGCTGTTGTGTGGATTCCAGGAGCCTCCCATTGAAAGACCAAGAGTACTGAGCAGGCGGGTTAGAGTCTGCGTGGCAGGAGAGGTTGAGATTTGTCCCTGGACGGAAATGTGAGTCTGGGGGTTTTATGATGGGGGCATCCGGACCATCTGGACAAACAAAATAAACCCACATGTAATGTCATCAGAGGGAAGGGGAAGTTCCTAGATTGTAGAAGACCACAATATAACTACTGATCCATGTCACGACCTTGTTTTTTTTTTTTTAAGTCACAACTAGGCTGGGGAGTACAGTGATACAGCACCTGCCCAGCTGCAAGTGGTCCTGGGTTCAAATCCCAGCAACATACATACTCACAGAAAGTCTCAACCAAACCCCTTTGTTCACTGAAATTAGTCTGTGACATTCCACTGCTTCTCTGTCCCAGGTGGCTGACCCCAGGCCTCCCCAGGGAACCACAAGCCCTCCCCTCCTATTCATGGCCCAAGGCTGGGCCTGCCTGGATGTGCCTGGGGCAAATGGCACAGCCAGTCCAGGTGCCCAGGAGAGAGGGTCTGTGTACTTGGACCCAAGAGGGACTTAGTGGCCCAGCCTCTGGCCCTGTGTATTTGAGTTCACAGCCAGGGTAATGGAGGAATAGAAGTTACTCACAGGAAATATTCAGGGTGAGGGGGTCACTGCGGTTGGCACTCACTGGGTTCTGGGTTTCACACTCATAGGGTCCTGTGTCATTCCTTGTGACATTGAATAAAGTGAGAGTCCTGGTTGTTGTTGGACAGCTTCAGCCTGTCACCATCTGGGATCATCTGATTGTTTATCTTCCACAGGTAGCTCCCATAATTAATCTCAGGTTCACACGTTAATGCTAGAGAGTCCTCACCCTCCATGGGTTGGGAGTTGTTGATTGTGATGTTGGGTTTGGGTAATTTCTCTGTGCAGACAACAAACAGAGGATTGCCCTGTGATCTGCACAAAGTTGTCTTTCCACCTGGGCTGGCCTCTCACCTCCCACCAACCTGAATCCTGAAGAACCAGGCAGGAGTGGGTATCCTGGGGAGATGTAGGAGGATCTGAAGGATCAGAGGATGTGGGGCCCCCTGGGCTGTGTCTGGGAGAAGCACAGAGTTTCTCACAGGTGCACTTAATTGCAGAGTTTGGTCCTGGACAGACCCAGGACTGGGAGTTAGAAACCCCGTGTCTTTCCTGGTCCTCGCTGGCCCTGGCTGGCCTTGAGACGCAGAGTCCCTCCATCTGCACGGACTCCAGGGCTCGGCCCACGTGTGTGTCCTCTGAGCCTTTGGTTCTGAAGGCCATCCTAGAGGTGGGTCATGATGGGACACCCCACTGTGCCTAAACACCAAGAAGACCCCACAGCCTGATGTGAGAATGGGGTGTGTGAACAGAAATCCCACACTAGGAGACCGGGGGGCATTCAGTTGGGTGGTCAGGCTGGGGCCAC
>NW_026000205.1:6784374-6912029 GCF_001458135.2 Marmota marmota marmota
CTCCTGTGGATGAGTGAAGCAGGGTCCCCACCCTGAGGGTCCAGGTGTCTGTGTGCCAATGTCTGAGGCTGGTGGCTTGAGCAAATGTCCACTGCTCAAGTTGCCTTTCTATTTGGAGAGTGGCCCTGACAGAGCTGTTAACACTGATTTTCAAAATATAATGGCCCCTGGTGAGTCACTTGGGGAAGAGAACCCCTGAGCTTTCCATCCCCCTTCATCTGTTCTCTTGGTGAGTTTCTCTCTGTCTCTGTGTTCTGTTCCCAATGGATTCCCAATGGGACAGAGTGAAGCCCTGTGTCCCCTGTGAGGGTCATGTCCTCCCCAGGGGGCACCAGCAAGACTGTGCTCCACCTCCGGTCCTCTTTCAAGGAATTGTCCCTTCTTACCTGCCAGCAGGATCCCCTGCCAGGGGATGCCCCCTCTGCAGGGACAGGCTGAGGGGGGCTGCATGGTCCCTGCTGCTCTGTCCCCTCTGTGGAAGGAGCTTCACTGAGACCCGCTGGGAAGCCCAGGTCCAGGCCACTCAGCCCTGCTGCCCTGCTCCTCTCTGAGCTCAGCCTCCTCCCAGGGCAGGAGCACTTTCCTGGGTCACATGGGCTGGGGGCGGGGTCTCTGTGGAGGAACCTCTCTGTCCCCTCCCTCTCAGTCCTGCCTCCTGTCCCTTCTGCTTTCCCTGTTGGGTTTCACTACTGCATGCCACACCCTGAGGAGCAAGGCAGGTGGGGACGCTGTCCCCTGAGAGAAGTGGCTCACCCAGCACTGGCCTCAGCTGTGTCCTGGCCTCAGGGCTCTCAGCACCACCCAGGGAGCCCCTGGGGTCCCCTCACCCTGGGCATATTTCCTTTATGATGAGAATCCCAGTTTACCCTGTGTCTTCCCTTGTTCTCCCCCCTCTGGGAAGGTGGATTGCTCCTGGCAGGAAGGGGTCCTACATGGCTCTGGAGCTAGAATGGGTCCCACTGAGGAATGACTGTGGGGGGGACCTGTCCTCTACCTCTGTGTCACCAGCCTAGCTCAGAGTCCCACATCCACATGTCTCAGAGGGAGCTTCAGGGCCTTGTGGTGCAGGGGCAGGCGACCTGTGTCCTTGGAAGGGAGGATGTGGCAGTGGGAGGCAGGTGACCCTGGGCTCTGCTGCCCTTGGTGAAGGATTTCAGGGAGAGCTTTTCCCTTCATTTATTGGTAGAGCTGTGGCTCAGACCTGTCATGGCCTCTTGGGTGGCCTCTGTCCTCTCTGGATTGTTCTTTTGTGGTCACCCTGCCTTTCCCCAGGTGTGATACCAGGAAGGAGGGAAATACATGTGGTAGAACAGGGTTCTCCAGGACCAAAAAGGATTGGTGGGGACAACAGGCATGAGGGAGGGAGCCCATGTGGCCATTGGTTCCAAGGTGGAAATCAGGCTACATCTCCACCTCCATCTCTAGCCAAAACCAATCTCCTGTCTCAAAGAATCAGCATCCGGAGGGTTGGTTGCAAGTCCATGTGATCACCGGTTGAGCTCCTGAGGAGACCCCTGTCCAGTGTCAGGGACTGTAGCAGGGATGCTGCCCAGGGTCTAAATGCTGAGAGCTGGCCCTGACACCCAGGCACAGGTGGCCCTGACCTACAAACTGCAATATGAGTCCTGTTCACCTTGGGTCCAGGCTGCCTGACACCCAGTGCAGGGTGAGTCTAGGGAGAGGACAGGAGTTGTCCTGAGGACTGCTGCTCAGAGTTGGAAGATGGGCACCCGGGGATGGGCAGCCTCAGGAGGAGCCATCTGTCCCAAGGTTTCAAAGGAAGGACATGGGTGGTGTCTCTTGGAGCTCTGGGGAGAGGAAACCAGCTTGGGGGCTGGTCCTAGAATACCAGGTTTCTCCATCATGGCACATAGGGTCTTGGCTCCAAAGTCATCACTGTCCCTGTCTGGCTTCTGTGTAGGCCTGCTCACAGGGTCCAGGAACTGGAGATGCTCCCACCTGCATCTCCACCAGGGTTCCCTGGTTCCTCTGTGGGAAGAGAAAGCCCTGTGAACCCCCAGCCCCTCTGAGATGGAAACAAAGTCAGGTCCTGTGTGCTGAGCTCCCCTCACGCCCCAGACTCTTTGGGCTGCTGAGATGTCTGCAGGGACCATAGGCACAGGAATCCTCAGGCTGGTGCCCTTGAGGCTGAGAGTCACCTTCCTCTGTGGTCACATGGGGCTCTGGCTTTCCCTGGTAGAAATTCCATCTGGGATGGGGAATCTGGAGGAAGGACAGGCAGCTGCCCAGACCTCCTGGGAAAAGTGGTGTCACTCACTGGGTAGAGATAGGGAGAGGCTGTCAGGGCTGTGGAAAGAATCAGGAATGACCCCTCACTGTTAGGAGGCCTCTGTCTTCCCCCAACACTACCAGCATGAAGGCCTCATCTCTGGGCAGCTTCAGGCACTTGCTGGCCGTCTCCAGAGCTGAGGCCAGTGTTCCATTGTGCACATGGAACATACTCTGACTTTGGTGGCCACATGGAGGTCATGTGCTTTGATTGATTGGTTCTCCCTACATTTCATGAGTATTCATTGAGCATCTGTTACGTGTCGGGCACTGGGCTGGGAGTCCCACGGAGGGCAGGACAGACGTGGTGCCTGCATTCATGGAGTCTCTCTTGTTCAGGGCAGACAGACACTCGGGGAGCTCCTGGAACCGAGGAGCTAGCTGCAACAGAGAGAAGGGCCACTAGTGACAGAGTTTAGGCAGCCAGAGCCTGTGCTGGAGTGGGAGCTCAGAAGGCTCCCCTGGGAAAGGGCCTTTCTGACCAGAACTTGAAGCCAGAGGACATTGCCTGGGGAAGACCTGAGGAATAGGGGCAGGAGCTGGCTGCAGAGGATGGCCTTCAGCATGGAGCTGGCAGAGGCCATCTGGGGCAGCTTAGAGAGGCAGGAGGACTGTGGGCTGAGGCTGGGCTGGGGAGCCCTGGGGAGCAGCCATGCTGATCTGCTGCCCTCTGGTGGACAGTGAGGAGAGCACAAATGGGAGTCTAGGAAATGTTTTCTTTTCTTATATTGTCTTTAAGCCTGTAAGAAATGTACATTTAATTTTTTTAAAAAGTACCACTTTTAGTCTTGAATTCTCAATATCACTCAACAAAGCTCTTCTGTGACCTCAGGTTTGTGGTCTGATGCCCAACATGGTTCTGTCCATTAGTACTGGGGATCCAGCACCATGTCACCACCCTCAGTCCAGGCTGGAGCCTATGTGGGCACAACGGAGGTTCAATATCCATGACCCTCACATGAGCCAGAGTGTTCAGGTGGACAGACGCCATACCCTTCCCCACCCTAGATGACCTCAGAGCCTGCTCAAATCACAGCCCGGGGTGGTGAGGTCCAGGACTCCTCTTCCCTCCTCAGGGACTTCCCCATCCCCTCTGTCCTCAGGGTGTCTGGGCTGCACTGTCAGGAAAGCTAGAGGATCCTTCCAGACCCCACCTGGAGATACCTTAGGCAGAGAATCAGGCTTCAGGGTCAGAGACCCTGTCACACCTCATGGTTCCCAATCCTCCACAAAAGTCAGGCTGCTGAGGCTCGGCTTGGAATCAGTGTCCTCAGCTCAGCATATTCTCCCAGAGACACAGAATTTGGGGGAGATCATATGGAGGTTGCTTCCAGCCATTCACGATGAAGGTCTGGATGGGATTGGAGAGGTTCACTCTGCCCTCTCCATGCAGTGTGACCCAGGGAGTGTCTCAGGAGGCATGGCACTGTGTGGGATAGGGAAGGAAGGGGTCCCAAGAACCTGAAATTTCTCCCTGACAAGATGCCATCAGCCTTCCTGGGTGGTGATAACAGGGTGGCTAAGGCCATCCAGTTCATCTACCTGAGCCTGTGTCTGTCACGTCACCTGGCTCAGTGTCCTGCTCATTGCTGTATTTTGAGGAGCTTCCTCATCTGCACAGAGAGGGGGAGATAACAGATCCCAGAAGTCTAAGTTATTTTTCCCTAGGGAGCACTAGGCTGGGAAGTTCAAGGCCAAGGTGGTGCACTACTAGGAATTCAGGGGAGTCTTTTGCCTTCTGATTTCTGGTTAGAGATTTTTCCTGTTTATTTCATCTTCAAAGGCATGTGGGAGGCGTTTTCTTTCTTCCTGTCCCACAGATTACCTGACCTGAGCACAGGTGATTCCTGAAGAATCCATATGATCACCGAAGGCTGGCAGTGAGCAGGGAGAGTGCTAGGAGGGCTGTCCCCTCTCTGTGCAGGATTAGGGAAGATGGAGGGGAGCAGGTGGCTGAGGAGTTTGGCTGGAGGCAGGTGCACAGGCAGGTTTGGGTTCCTGGGGCTGGAGGTCGAGGTCTACTCCCCTCGGGGAGGGAGGAGAGGGACTAGGATGCTGCTGCATGCTGAAGCCTCAGGTGTCCCACCTGGTGAGTCTGCTCAGACACCTGCTGTGGGTGAGGATGTCAGAGCTGGGTGATGGTTGTCATTGAACTGAAGCTGGCATGATGTGGGGGCAGGTGTTCAGGACCCCAGGGTACAAGGCACCTGTAGAGAGGAGGGTCCCAAAGGCTGAGCAGATTCTTGTGGGAAGAGTGGGAAGGACTCCTGGAGAGATAGCACCCCAACTCCACCTGTCGGGATCTGAGGCTGTGTTCAAGGAGAAACAGTGGGTGAAGGGACAGGGTACAGAGGACCCTGGTGACTGCTGAGATGCAGAAGGTGAGGAGGAATCACCCCATCGTAGCCATGGAGGCTCCCCTGAGTGCACAGGTGACCCTTCCTCTGGGCAATCAGTTGCTGTGAGTGTGACCTGCAGGGTCACTGGATGGACTGGAGTCAGTTTCTCAGGGGCTCATGTGTGGATCAGGGAGCAGGATACTGTGCTCAGGGGTTGCTCCAGGCTGGTGTGGTTCTCAGGACAGGCACTGAGGACAGATGTTAGGGAAAAATTCCCTACCAGATTTTAGGCCGCAACAGGGACTTGAGTTTCAGGGGACTTGTGTTGGCGTGTGCATAAACACATGCACGTATCATGCTGGGATCATCCCCAGGGCCTCATGTAGGCAAGGCAACTGCCTCCCACTGAGCTTGAACCCAGCCCCTGAGTCTCAGTCACTGGGAGCCTGCAGCAGGCTCTCAGCCTCCTAAGGTCCACTGTGGTACAGCAATCTGCTAGTGGACGAGTCAACAACCCTCACGCCCCGACATGTGCAGAGGCCTCACAGTACAGTAGAGGCCACTGGGATCATGCCTGGAATAACTCTCTTGTGCAGAATGGAAATGGGCATATTTCCCAGCAGACCCTTCTCTTCTGGGTCCTGCCTGCTGCATTGCCTGGGAACCAGCAACCTGAGACTCTGTCCATGGTGCTGACAACCAGCAACTGCTGAAGGCTGCTGAGCCTGGATCTCACAGTTCTGTTGTTCCTAAGATCTGAACATCATCAGCAGGGAGAAGGTGGGGAGGGGCTGGAGTGTGGCCTGTCCCCTGCCCCCCTTTCAGGAGTTAGAGGTGCTGGAGCTGTCACTTCAGATTACAGGTGACCCAGTTCAGCTACCCATGTGCACTTTTCAGTGAAAGAAGAAAAACAAAATGTCCTTTAGAAGTGTGGTCAATAGAGAAATGTCCCCACAGAGATGTCCCCATCCTCACCCACAGAATCAGAATGTGCCACATGGTAGAAAATTCCTTATAGATGACATTAATTGTCATGAGATTGAGAGGTTCTTGTGTCCATCTGGTGGGTCCAGGTGTCACAAGGTCCTTCCCTTGCAAGTGAGAGAGGGAGGCAGGACTGCAGAGGGGTGGGAGGGGTGGGTTGGAGCAGATCAGAGAGGATGCAGGGTGACGCTGCTGGCTTCAAAGGGGAGTCGGGCCCACAGGCCAGGGAAGCAGGCAGCAGCTAGAAGCTGGAAAAAGTGAGGAAACTGACTCCTGTGGAGCCTCCCGAAGAATGCAGCTCATGGCCACCTTGGTATCTGCTGTTCGGAGCCACTGTGTGGGAGCAGTCTGTAGCAGCAGCACCAGGAAACCAAGGAGAGAGAAGTCACCGTGTGTGACGTGATGCTATGTTCATGCAGAGGAGCCTCACTAGAGCTGAGTCATGCTGGACACTCTGACGATTTCTTCCTACTTCTCATCTCAGCACAGACCACTGTGAGGCATCAGGAGAGCGTCTCTGAGCTTTAGTACATGAACCATTTATTTCCAGGAATGTAGTGGCCTGGTCCATGTGAACCTACCTGAGAATGTCACCCTTGCAAGCCTCAGGGAATGAGCTAGGAAGTGCTCCAGGTTTGTGGAGAGGTGGCAGTGGACATCCTTGGCCCCAGGTCAGGGAGGAGACCCTCTGTCCCATCACCATGGAGCCTGCAGAGCCCCATGTGGGGAGCCCTGAGCCTCTGCCCTGGGTGCTGGAGTGTGCAGAGGAGGCTGATTCCAGAGAGACCAGGCAGGGCAGAGTGGAAGGTTGCCCCAGTCTGGCTGGGCACAAATCACGAGCCACTCAAGCAGGAACAAACTTTATTTTCCCAACTCCCGGGAACACCACCTAAGCGGGCCTTCTAGGCACACCACACACCAACCGGAACTCCCACCACCAGAACTTCACCAACCAACGTGAACTCCCCAGGAATCCCCGCGAGAACTCCAAAGTAGCGGGCGCCCAAGGCGGACAGCAGGGGTCTAATACAATTGAATGCACAACCTGTTTCAATCCAGCATCATCTTTTTTTTTTTTTGCATTTTAATTTTTATTTGAAAACAACTTAAATTTTTAGACAAATGATTTTAGTATATAAATTTGATTTTGTTTTTATGCAGAATATAAAGATTTCCCTCATTAATCTTCCATGTGAAGGGTATTACAGACTGGAAGGAAGATACATTCTGCACACAAGTCTGTATCTTCTGTGTGCGGCACTGGAAACAAATGGTGTAGTGCTCCTACACATAAATTAGATCAAGTGACATTACAGTTTAAAGGGGGAGAAGAGAAATATTGTCGTTAATCCGATTCAAGAAGCAAACATGACACAAAAACTGTGCAAATAAGACCAAGTCAGTAACTTTAGTTAGGATATTGCAGATTATAAGGGAAGGTTTGTGAGGCTATAGTGTACACCACATTAAAACAGCAAGAAAAGCTATTTATATAGAAAAGCTGGAATGAGGGATTTTCACTAAAGCAAATTAACTTCTTGCCAACTGCCAAAACAAAACAGAGCATATGAGTGTTAGTATACTGAAGGCATGTTATACCAGTTTCTGTGCAGCATGCTAAAAGTTATTTAGAACTTCTTCACACTGGTGCATACGAATCATTAATGGTCACATTTTTGCTTCTTCTCACCAAATTTCAGGCATGTCTTATTTTANTCTCTGACAGGCCAGAACTTACTCCCTGTGTCTGTTTAGCCCTTTCTTCTCAAGAGGTACCAGCTCTGGGTCCTAAGCACCAGCCTCCACTTCAGGACAGACACCCCAGTTTCTGTCCAGACTATGGTCCCCATCATTAACCCAGGGCCACTGATAGAAGCTCCCAGCACCCATTCTGCACCAGGACTCTCCTGAGATGGCAGGAAGTAGGGTGGGCTGAGGACAGAATGATGGTGTCCTGTCCCTGAGAGTGGCCAAGTCTCTGGCCAGGGCCAGGCTAACCCTGTCCTGGTCCATCATGAGTGGGGTTGTCTGTGCTGTGTCGGGGTTGACAGTGCCCCTGTCCTGAGCCTGCAGAGCTAGTCCCCTGTGTAGAGACAGCTGGGGGGACTTACCAGGGAGGTGGAAGTGTCAGAGGGACCTTGGCCTGGGGACAGAGACAAGAGTTAGCAGTAGTGTGAAGAAGGCTGGGCCCCTTCTGCAGGTAGGGCTGGGGGACCTCAACTATCAGAGTGTCAGGGGAGACAGCATGTCCTGGGAGAGACCCTTTTGCCCTTGTAGTGGTCCAAAGAACCAAGGAACATGAGGAGGAGACCAGATGCCACAAGTCTGGGCTGGCTTGGCCAGGTGGGTCCCCTGTTGTGTTTGATGACAGGGATCCTTGAATCCCCAGTGTAAACTTTCAACCCTGGACGTGTGGTTGTGGGCTAGGGTGGACACTATGGGGCAGGCCTAGGGGCTCCTAGCCACCCTCAGGCTGAGGGGGCACTTACCGGGTCTTGATGCTGGGGTGCGGTGGTCTCTGAGGCCAAGCTGGACACTGGCCCTAGGAAAGGTCAGCCTTATTCATGAGGGTCATGGACTGGGGCGAGATAGGGGATGAGGAGGGTACCCCATTTCCAAGGAGGGTGTGAAAGCTTCCTCTCCCCATCAGGTCTGGTACCAGGGGGCCCAGGAGAGGGGAGGGGAGGAAAGGCCTTAAGAATACACTGCTGCCCTGGGCCAAGGTGAAAGACCCTCCCAGGTGCAGACCCAGGAGAATGTTGGCTGAAGGACCCAGAAAAGGGACTGAGGATTAAGGAAGAATTAGAGCAGGAGAGTTTGACTGAGTGGAAGGGTCCAGGCCCTGGGGGGAGGAAAGCAGGGTTACTACATAGGTAAGACGTTTGGGAACCACGTGCATCTTGAAAATCCCTGACCCCCATTGGTGACCCTGCTGTGGAGGACCCTCTGCTCAGGCCAGGAGATGAGGTGATGTGACAGTGGCCTTTTGTGCTCTCCACCCACCTGACCAGGAGACAGAGAACTTTCCAGGACACACTACTGGCTGGGCCCTGGGATCCCACCTCACACATCAGGGGCCTTGGGTCACACAGGAGGTGTGGAGAGTGGACCCACCTTCCTCTCCAGGCCCCAGCCCTTGCCCTGAGTGACCTGGGACAGGACCCCTCATACACATAGCTCAGCCCTCTCTTGGTGTGGGGGCAAACACTGCAGGAGGTGCCGTTTGGAACACTAGTCTAGGGAGGGACACCAGTGCTGTGGGGACAGGTCCTGGTGACCAATGTGCAGAGGAGGCAGCTGTTGAGCAATCAGCCCAGGGCCAGCAGCTGGTGAGGGACGGGGGCAGCTGGGGTGAGAGGGGAGGGTCCTCGGGAAGTGGGGAGGTCGGAGTCAGGCCAGAGTCTGAGGATGGTCTCCTTCCCTCAGGCCTGGGGTCACCTGGGTGGGATCAGGTGGGGGAAGCCTGGGTACCTTCCAGTTCTTGTGTGGAGCAGGAAACACCCCAGAGCAGCCACCAGAGCCACCCCGACCAGGACCCCAGTCACGATGCCAGCGACGGCCCCCACAGGGAGGCCTGGGGTCCTCTCTTCTGCTGAAAGAGAAGAGAAAGGGGCTGAAGGTCAGGTCTTCAGGGGAACCAGCTGGGCCCTGCAGGGGCCCACAGAGGGTGGAAGGAAGTGGCACCAAGGTCCCAGTGCAGTTAGTCATGTCGTCACCATGTCCTCCTGACTCTGCTTCTGGAGATTTCTTCACGTTTGGTTTTGAAACCTGCATGTGCTCTAGCCTGACCCTCTCCACACGGAGCTGGGCCACATCCTGCTCATGCTCCTGTTAAGGTCTCTTCCTCTTCTCTTTTATTTTAATATATTTCTTAGATGTTGAAGGACCTTTATTTTATTCATTTGTTTGTTTGATGCTGAGAATTGAACCCAGGTTCTCACACAGGCCGGGCAAGTGCTCTACCACTGGGTCACACCCCACTCTTCCTCTTTTCTTCCTTCCCATCACAGGACAGTGTCAGTGGGCAGCCCTCACAGAGTGTCTAGCCCAGGCCCAGCCTCGGGTACAGATCAGAACCAAGGTGACATCAAGGCACCTAATTTCTACGTAGTCAACCACATTCTCTCCAAGCTCTGGCATCTACCCCATGCTCATGGCTGGTGCCATATGATGGCCCTTGACAGTGAAATATATGACGGAAGCACTGGTGGCACGGGGGCCACTCACAGATCACAGCCAGTCTGTAGCGGTCACTCCTGGTGGAACTGGCGGGGTTGGAGGCCTCACACTGATACTCCCCTGCATCCTCCTGTCTGACGGGGTCTATGCTGAGGGTCCTGTGGTCCGGGGACAGCTGCATCCTGTCTGTGAGCTGCAGAGTCTGGCTATTGAAGATCCACGTGATGGAGATTCCAGGGTCATCTGAGAGGCAGGTCATGGCCACAGAGTGTGGTTCTGTGTTGGTGGCTCTGAGGGAGGGCTGGGCCACAAGCCCTGTGGAAAAACAGCAAGGGGCTGACTGACAGTGGGCCTGAGGCTAGGAAGTAACTTCTTCCATGTTGTTTCCAGAAAATCAAAACTCCACCCAGTACTTGATACTGTGCTCCTGGGTCCACTTACCAGAGACGGTAATATTCTTGGTTGTGGTCCTATTGAAGTTAGTGACAGAGTTATGGGCAACACACACATAGGATCCGCTATTATTTGTAGAGAGGTTGGGGACTGAGAGCTGTTGTGTGGATTCCAGGAGCCTCCCATTGAAAGACCAAGAGTACTGAGCAGGCGGGTTAGAGTCTGCGTGGCAGGAGAGGTTGAGATTTGTCCCTGGACGGAAATGTGAGTCTGGGGGTTTTATGATGGGGGCATCCGGACCATCTGGACAAACAAAATAAACCCACATGTAATGTCATCAGAGGGAAGGGGAAGTTCCTAGATTGTAGAAGACCACAATATAACTACTGATCCATGTCACGACCTTGTTTTTTTTTTTTTAAGTCACAACTAGGCTGGGGAGTACAGTGATACAGCACCTGCCCAGCTGCAAGTGGTCCTGGGTTCAAATCCCAGCAACATACATACTCACAGAAAGTCTCAACCAAACCCCTTTGTTCACTGAAATTAGTCTGTGACATTCCACTGCTTCTCTGTCCCAGGTGGCTGACCCCAGGCCTCCCCAGGGAACCACAAGCCCTCCCCTCCTATTCATGGCCCAAGGCTGGGCCTGCCTGGATGTGCCTGGGGCAAATGGCACAGCCAGTCCAGGTGCCCAGGAGAGAGGGTCTGTGTACTTGGACCCAAGAGGGACTTAGTGGCCCAGCCTCTGGCCCTGTGTATTTGAGTTCACAGCCAGGGTAATGGAGGAATAGAAGTTACTCACAGGAAATATTCAGGGTGAGGGGGTCACTGCGGTTGGCACTCACTGGGTTCTGGGTTTCACACTCATAGGGTCCTGTGTCATTCCTTGTGACATTGAATAAAGTGAGAGTCCTGGTTGTTGTTGGACAGCTTCAGCCTGTCACCATCTGGGATCATCTGATTGTTTATCTTCCACAGGTAGCTCCCATAATTAATCTCAGGTTCACACGTTAATGCTAGAGAGTCCTCACCCTCCATGGGTTGGGAGTTGTTGATTGTGATGTTGGGTTTGGGTAATTTCTCTGTGCAGACAACAAACAGAGGATTGCCCTGTGATCTGCACAAAGTTGTCTTTCCACCTGGGCTGGCCTCTCACCTCCCACCAACCTGAATCCTGAAGAACCAGGCAGGAGTGGGTATCCTGGGGAGATGTAGGAGGATCTGAAGGATCAGAGGATGTGGGGCCCCCTGGGCTGTGTCTGGGAGAAGCACAGAGTTTCTCACAGGTGCACTTAATTGCAGAGTTTGGTCCTGGACAGACCCAGGACTGGGAGTTAGAAACCCCGTGTCTCTGCTGGTCCTCGCTGGCCCTGGCTGGCCTTGAGACGCAGAGTCCCTCCATCTGCACAGACTCCAGGGCTCGGCCCACGTGTGTGTCCTCTGAGCCTTTGGTTCTGAAGGCCATCCTAGAGGTGGGTCATGATGGGACACCCCACTGTGCCTAAACACCAAGAAGACCCCACAGCCTGATGTGAGAATGGGGTGTGTGAACAGAAATCCCACACTAGGAGACCGGGGGGCATTCAGTTGGGTGGTCAGGCTGGGGCCACTGGGGGGACAGTTCTGCTCAGATGTTTCCTGGTGACTGAGGAGCCAGTGATACCTGAAAGGCAAAGCCTGAGTCCAAAGAATGCTCTAGGGTGAGGGGGACAGACAAGGTTTAGAGCAGAATCAAGTTCCTGTCCTTGGTCTTTACATCCCTTCTCCCCCTGCAGAGAGCAGGTGAGACATGTGGAATGGTCCTGAGAGACCAGTGGATGGTTCCAAACATATTAGCACTAAGAGGTGGAGCAAGGGGACCAGGACCTTGCTGAAAATATGGCCCTCGTGGGCTTGTGTGTGGCAGACCTGGGGTAGAAATGGGGGATGTTAAAGTTTTCCCATATGGGAAAATAGTTTTTAATACCCAGGATCTAAGACTCCTTTCTGAAAGAAATATTTCTCTAAGGAGCACAATGTCTTAGACTGAGCTCTGAAGTCCTGCGAGGTCACATTATGACCCAAGGCAGATGCTAAAGTCAGTTTGAAACCAGGAACCTCCTGAGTAAGGAGAGACCTGTGGGTCCTGGTGGAGGACTGAACTGGTCAGAGGGGACACCTGAGGCATGTCTGTTACATAAAATGGGGCACAACACCAAACTCAGAGAAGTATTATTGATCATGTTAACCAATCTAGAAGTCTATGTTCCCAATTGCTATGGAGACTCAGGCAAAGTGGGGAAGAACCTGACACAGGCCTGTGGAATGCCTTCTTCCTTTTCTTTTCTCCCCAGGAAGTGCAGTGAGATTATCAAATTGATCCAAATCAGAGCCTAGAGCCTAATGTAAATGACCATGGCTGGAGCATCACACCATGTGGGGACAGACCTCCCTTGTGGTGATGGCGCCTCCTGAGGTCACAGGCACATATGGAATAGTCAGTTAGCCCCTGAGACAGCACCGTTCAGTCCAGCTCCCCCTTGGGGAAAGTCCTGGGAGTCACTGGAGGAGCGTGAGCCCCACTTAGGGACCAGGATGGAGCCACCAGTCATCTGGGTGTAAGGAGCCTGGGACCTAGGGGCTTGCAGCCCTGTCCTGCCTGTGTCCCCCTCGCTGAGTCAGTGCAGAGAGTAGATGGAGGAGATGCTCAGGCCTGTGTCCTGGCCTATTTCACATGTCGTTGTCATGGAAGGAAAGAGCCCTGGAGGGGACACAGTGGGGCCCCCTTCACAGTGGGTGACATTGCCCCTGATGCAGCCTGACAGGGGCACTTGTATCGACTGTTTCTGTGCCCTTTACTACGGCCAGGAGGGGGTCTGGCCCCAGGTGTTAGCAGGAAGTGGACAGGACAGATGGCCATTAGTGCAGGAGGGAAGGGCATGGCTCATTGTGCAGGGCAGGGCCAGTCCTGTCTGAATGAGAAGGAGGGAGAGGACGGACAGGCAGGAGCAAGACAGCCAGAATCGCCATGGCAGTGAGCAGTGGGGGTACAGTGACTTAAAGCCCCAGGTCCAAGAGCCTCATGGCCGCCTCAGAACTGACCCAGGGCCACCCTGAAGACCCTTCACAGCCCGGCCTCCCCACGGGCATCCTGTGATGTGGCTCCTGGGTGGCCTCAGGAGAGGTGGTTGGTTGGGATGGAGCAAGAGCCTCAGCCTCCAGGAGGGACAGGGAGCAGGTGGCAGAACCCCCTGGGATTGCACATGCGGGTTCCAGACTCTGAAGGGGTTCAGGGTCATTCATTCATGATCCCTCCCCCCCTTATCCCAAAACCATTGAGAGTTGGCCACACACTGGGCCTTGTGCTGGTTGGAGGGTCTTGTGGGGAGTGAGAACGTCCTGTTCCTTATGCTGCAGAGTGAGTGACACCCAACACACCAAGAAACACATGACCTCAAGTCCACCAAGGGAGCTTGTGGACCTACTTATGAAGGGGAATCCTGGACATTTTGTTGAGGAAGGGGATTTGGTTCTAGAATAAAACTTGATTATTCTCCATTTGCTCTCACTCCCAGACCACAGTGTCCCCTCCAGGCTGCCAGTGCCCAGGACTAAACTACCTGAGCCAATGTCTGGTCTCTGGTTCACAGATGCCTAATAGGCCCTCAGCATGCAGAGCACGGGGCTCTAGCTGCACAGTGACATGCACCACTGATCTGCCACCCATGGTCTGTGTTCCCTGTGCCTCAGTTTCCTGTGGGAAGCCATTCTCACACGTGACTGGGCAACTCCCAGTTTGGGTCTGAGGCGCTCTGGCTAAACTGTGTCGGAGCCTGTCCGTGTGGGGGTGTGTCTTGACCACTGACCCTGGGGCCAATCACTGACCCTGACCTTGGAGTGCGGCCCCCCTCAACCTTCATTGGATGGAATTCTCCCCTGAATTTCTTGTTCCCCAATAAAAGGCTACTCCCTGGCGTGCTCGCTCTCTCTCTCTCTCCTGCTAGCCCTGAGTAATCCCTGCTGCCCTACGGGTGGTTCGAGATGGGAACCAGAGGGGGAGCCGTCTCGGACCTGGTCATAGAAAAAGGTAACTGAGTCTGTGTGTTTATTTCGATCTCACTAGTTAACTTTTATGCCAAGAACCTCATTAATGAAACCAGTGCGCTGGTCGC
Organism: Marmota marmota marmota; assembly: GCF_001458135.2. Taxonomy (NCBI): domain Eukaryota; kingdom Metazoa; phylum Chordata; class Mammalia; order Rodentia; family Sciuridae; genus Marmota; species Marmota marmota. Next base: position 6,798,713 of record NW_026000205.1, read on the forward strand.
ATGGTAGAAGTTTCCCTTTATTGGATACCTGGGAAGTGGTGTCTGGTTCACCATGTTGTCTATAAATCAACCTTGAAATACTCACAGTAACCTGACCTTGGTTTAGAGGAGCTGCCCCCAAAGAAAAAGCCCCTGCTCTGATCTGCCTCCCAGTGAGAGCGCCCTGGGCTGGTCCCAGGAGGACCAGGAGCTCCAGGAGCATCTCTTTCCTCTGTTCCTCCCCTTGGGGACATGGACCTTCCTGTGGAGCCTCATAGAGGTCCATCAGGGCACCTGAATGGCCCGAGGCACCTGTCCCTCTGTGCTCACCACACCTAGTCCCAGGAGAAGGAGATGCCCAGGTGCCCTTGCCCAGATGTGGCTCCTGGGACTGTGCCCTGGCTGGTGACCACCTCCAGGAGCTACCAGATCAGGTAGCCAGTAAATCATTGCTCCCCAGTGTCCCTCAGCAGGAAGCCAAACTCCAACCCTGGCCACATGTCCTCAGGGTCACCTGGAGCCAGGAGCCTGGGACAGAGATCTGGGACAGGAGTTTCCTGGGCTGACCTTCTCTGTGAGGACTCCAGGGCCCTCAGGCCAGGCCTGACTCAGTCCTGCAGGGTCTTTCTCAGGGCCATGCTCCTGGGAAGGACACAGGGGCTGGGCTGAGACTGCTCTGCCTGGGCCGAGTCTCCCACCAGACCACCCTGCTCTCTGCCAGTGGATTCAGGCAGAGGAGTAGGATCTTCTGAAGTCTGTCTGCCCTGCGTGTGTCCTGAGTTAAATTCTCCAACGCAAAGTCCAGGCCTCAGGGTCCTGTGTGTGTGCAGTGGAGTTAACCACTTCAACACCCAGCAGGCCTTGGGATGTCACTCACCATGTACGAAGAACTCTCCAGTTGCTAATTCAACTATAGCATCAGCAGTTACAGTTTGCAGGGTGTAGAATCCTGTGTCGTTCTGTGTCACTTTCTGTAACAGCAGGGATCCATTGGAGTATATTTTCTCTCCACCATTGAATGCAGGCCCTGGGGTAGTCATCTGTGAGGATACCAGGTATGATATAATTTTGAAACTGTTGTTTGCTGTGTTTCCTTTGAACCAGTTGTAGCCTATTGCATTCTCCGACACATTGTGGACAAGGAGAAGAACGTCTCTGCCTTCAGCAGCATCGAAAGGCACTGGTTCAATAGTGAGCAGGGCAGTGGGGTGCGGGTACCAGAAGGTTAACAGTGAGACTAGGAGGGAAGAGAGAGAAATCCATCAATACTGGGCCCTTCAAATGGGGTGGAAAGATGGGGCCCAGGTCCTCAGCAGGAGTCCTCATCCTCAGCCTTGGGGTGTATGTGCATGTGTGTCCCTGGATCAAGGCCAGCAGCATGACCTCCATTCCTTCAGGACCCCTGTCCCTATCATCCTCTCTTAGAAACACCTTTCCCCAGGTGTCTGCAAGGCTGGCCCCTCAGTGTCCTCAGATCTCTGCTCTGACCAGGGCACCTGGGCACCCGCCTCCCCTGACCCCCTCCTTACAGCCCCCAGGTCCTCCCTGTGGACATTTCCCTGCTCTCTGCCCTCCTAGATCTACACAGCACCTGGCCTCACCTGCAGATCTCCCTCTGGCCTGGCTTCCTGCCCTCTAGAGAGGAAGCTCCAGGAGGCAGAGACTAGTCTGACCCTTGTGGTAGCCCAGGGCCTGGACCAGGCTCAGTCTCCTGTGGATGAGTGAAGCAGGGTCCCCACCCTGAGTGTCCAGGTGTCTGTGTGCCAATGTCTGAGGCTGGTGGCTGCAGACAGTGTCCACTGCTCAAGTTGCCTTTCTATTTGGAGAGTGGCCCTGACAGAGCTGTTAACACTGATTTTCAAAATATAATGGCCCCTGGTGATTCACTTGGGGAAGAGAACCTCTGAGCTTTCCATCCCCCTCATCAGCTCCAGGTCACTGAGAGTTCCCTGTTGGTGAGCTTCTGTCTTCTGTGTTCTGTTCCCATCGGGTTCTCAGTGAATGCTTGTGTCCCCTGTGAGGGTCGTGTCCTCCCTGGGGGACACCAGCAAGACTGTGCTCCACCTCCCACACTCCTCAGGGAACTGTCCCCTCTTACCTGCCAGCAGGATCCTCTGCCAGGGGATGCCCCCTCTGCAGGGACAGGCTGAGGGGGGCTGCATGGTCCCTGCTGCTCTGTCCCCTCTGTGGAAGGAGCTTCACTGAGACCCGCTGGGAAGCCCAGGTCCAGGCCACTCAGCCCTGCTGCCCTGCTCCTCTCTGAGCTCAGCCTCCTCCCAGGGCAGGAGCACTTTCCTGGGTCACAGGGCTGGGGGCGGGGTCTCTGTGGAGGAACCTCTCTGTCCCCTCCCTCTCAGTCCTGCCTCCTGTCCCTTCTGCTTTCCCTGTTGGGTTTCACTACTGCATGCCACACCCTGAGGAGCAAGGCAGGTGGGGACGCTGTCCCCTGAGAGAAGTGGCTCACCCAGCACTGGCCTCAGCTGTGTCCTGGCCTCAGGGCTCTCAGCACCACCCAGGGAACCCCTGGGGTCCCCTCACCCCTTGATATATTTCCTTTATGATGAGAGTCCCAGTTTACCCTGTGTCTTCCCCATGTTCTCAAATGCTCTAGGAAGGTGGATTTCCCCCCAGCAGGAAGGGGACAGAGAGAGCTCTGGGGTCAGGAAAGGGGCCCTCTGAGTGATGGCTGGTGAGGGGACCTGCTCTCTGTCCTGGTGTCTCCAGCTTGGCCTCTGAGTGGCTATCTCAGGACTTCAGACCTTTTGTGTCCTGGGAGGGGAGGACTGTGGTAGTGGAGGTAGGTGACCATGGGCTCCTTGGTCCTCAGGGAGAGATTTTAGGGAGACCCTCTCTCTCCAACTTTTGGCAGAGCTGTGTCTCAGGCCTGCCCATGCCTTCCTTGGGTGGCCTCTGTCCTCTACCTAGTGATTCTCCTGTGGTCACCCTGACTTTCCCCATGGGTGATGCCTGGGTGCAGGGCCTGCTCAGAGACCCCTGGCTGTGCAGGGTCCTCACAGGCCCAGGAAGGAACACTAGTGGGAGCCGAGCAGGTTCGTGGGAGGCACCCTGCAGTCTACTGGGGATGGAAATCAGACCACACTTCCACCTCCTGACTCAAAGCCTAGTCCAAGTGTCATAATCAATCTGCCAAGTGTTGACTGTGAGTCCCATGTCGCCCCCTGGTGGTTATGAGGAGATCTGTGGCCAGTGTCAAGGACTCAAGCAGGGATGCTGTCCAGGATCCAAACGGTGAGAGCGGGCCCTGACCCTGGTCACAGGAGGCTCTGACAGGCTGTATGGTGGTTCCTGTTCACCTTGGGTACTAAGGCTTACTGACTCTGTCCAATGTAGGGTGAATACAGGGAGATGACAGGAGCTGTCTTGGGGACTCCTGCTCCAGAGCAGGGAGAACTGTGCACCCAGGGGATGGGCAGCCTCAGGAGGGGCCATCTGTTCTTGAGCCTTCAAAGGAAGGGCCTTGGGAAGAGCTCTCGAAGCTTTAGGGTGGAAGCACTGGCTTTGTGAGCAGGGTCTGCAGGTGGCTGGTTTGTTTCTTGTGTTTAAATACTTGGATCTTAGTCTCAAAGGTCCTGCAGGGTTGTCATGTGAGTATTTTGAAGACTATCCAGCCAGATGCATGACACAGCCTCTCATCCCAGCTGTTCAGGAGGCTGTGGCAGGAGGAGCACTAGTTTGAGGACAGCCCATGCAACTTAGTGAGACCTTGTTGCAAAATAAAAAATGAAATGTAGTCCAGTGGCAGAGTGCCCTGGGGCCAATCCCTAGTTCCTCACGCCTGTCCCCTACCTTACAGACACACACACATACACACACAAAAAAAATACCTGAGCAGAATGGGTGTATTTTACACACCTTTCCTAAAGACGTTTCCTTGTGTAGTGTTTATAACAAAAATGTGCTATATGAACCCTTTTAACTGTACAAATACATGCCATGATTCCAGTCAAATATACAGTGACCACTACTATTTCCAGAATCTTTTTATCGCCTGCACTAAAACTCTAAGCATTATGCAATCACATCTCAGGACCCCCAAGCCCCAGGTAAACTTGAATCTATTTCCTGTCTCTATGAATTTCCCTATTCCAGATATTTCATATGAATGAAATTAAACAACCACGTACCATTTTGCCTTGTTTAATCACGTTTTCAGGTTTACTCAGGTTGTGGTGTGCATCAGAAGTTTATTTTTTTGTGGCTGATTAATACTCCAACATATTTATTTGTAAGCCATGTTTATTTATGTATTCCTCTATTGATGGACACTTGTGTGGTTTCCACACTCGGTCTACGGTTAAAAATGGTGTGTCGAGCCTTAGCCTGTGAGGAGCTATTGGAGTCCCTGTTTCCATCCTCTGGGCACATGCCCAGCTGTGGGAGTGCTGGGTAATTAGCTTCTGCCTGGCTCTGTTAGAAGTGCTGAAGTCCACAGTGCTTAGAGTCCCTCAGGAATGTAGGAAGGTGTGGGGTGAGAAGTTGTTGTGATTTGGGTTTGTTTCCATAGTGACTGATGACACTGAGCATCTTGTCATGTGCTTATTGGCCACTGTCCCTCTGAGCTACACCCCCGAGCCCTTTACATATATCTATTTATTTTTGGTTTGAGACAGTTCCCCAGGCTGGCTTCAAACTTGCCAATCTCATGTCTTAGACACCTAGGGTTACAGACACCCAGGACTGTGCCGGGCTCCTTGGCCTCTTTTTTTTTTTTTTTTTTAGTTATACACGGACAGAATATCTTTATTTTGTTTATTTATTTTTATGTGGTGCTGAGAATCTAAACCAGTGCCTCACATGTGCAAGGCATGTACTCTGCCACTGAGCCATAACCCCAGCCCTCCTAGGCCTCTTTTAAACATCGGTTATTCTTTGGTTGCACATTTGTACCTGTTCTTTATATATTCTAGCATGAAACCCATATCCCATGTATGATTTGCAAATATTTTCTTCCATTCTGTAACTTCAATTTCTTTTTTTAAAAAATTCATCCCTAATTATTTTATTAGTAATTTTGTTAAAAGCCCATGGATCAATATTCATTTACAAAAACAGTATTTTATGGTAAATACTTTATGGTTTTAAAAAATAAATTCGTTTTCCACATTTGAACGTCTTTACAAGTGAGGATCCATTGTCCCTCTGCCTCCTGCTTCCTGGGAGGTGCTGTTGAGGTGGGTCTGTTCGGGATTCTTCTCCTCCTTCTCGGCCTCTCCCTCTCTCTCTTTCCAGAAGCAGAGGATTTTGTGTCCTGGGCATTTTTCTTTCTCTCCCAACAGCTCAAAGGACTGGGGCAGCTTATTTTCCTGCAGATGTTCTTCTCTGTGCAGAGTTTCTGCTAAACCTGCTCTTCTTGGAGTTGCTGCTACTCTGTCCCTCAAAGACATGGACAAGCTGGTCACGGTCATAAAGCAGTTGTGTTGGTAGAGTTTGTGCAAAACCTTTAGAGTTCTGAATACTAAGCCTGAGAGGAGCTCCAGCCAACCCTCTTTACCTTCAAAGACAGATTCTGACCCCATTTTGCCCCAAAATCATGATGAGGATCACCCTGTCCAAACATGAAAGAGGACATTCTGATCCACTCATGGCATTCTTGGGATGGGGACAATGTCAGAGTTGGTTTTCCTGTGCCATCAGTTTTGCTCCATGGAAGTCCTTCCCCGTGTCTTTTTGCTGGCACCCATCTGGGGGTACCCAGCTACATCTCCCCTCTAACACAGTGAGGCAGCTGCTCCCACAGCTGGATGTGGCCCCAAGGAGCTCCTGGTGCTTGGGTGGAACCAGGCAGTGCCCAACAGACCTGAAAATAGGTGGCTGCTTTCCAATGGGGGTTCAACTTCCAGAAGTTCCCAGTACCTGTGAGCAGAGTCAGAGGCAGAGAAGGCGGGATTCCAGGGAGAACTGGAATTGTAGGGGAAAAAAAAGAGCCTGAGACTTTTCATGTCCAACTCCTCAGCCACCAGCCAGGGCTCCTGTGGACATGGGATATCCCAGGCTCAAGGACAGCACTGGGAAGTGCCCAGCTGCAGTGGGTGGCACTGTTGGCCCTGGAGGATGTTAGGAGCTGCTTTTAGTAATGTAACAAATTCAAGGAGGAGAAACATTGTAATTTCCACCAGAACACATAAGCTGGAGATGGTTCATGAGCACCTTTCCAACACCTTAAAAATGAGCAGAACACACTTGTATGGAAAATAGTACCAGTAATTGTGATGCGTGTTCTGTTCTTCTAGAAGCCTGTGAATGCCACATTTTGCAATTTCTCTCTTAAGGAGCTGGGAGAGCTGTCCACACAATGTGGACTTAAGTGGACTGTGCTGTCCATGTAGCTGCCACACATTCGTGTGGCTCACCCTCTCTGCACAGCAATGAGGTGCTCTGTGTCTCTGTCCACTGGTCACCCCTGCACACAGCGGGAGGGGGCTCATGCTCCCCCTAAGTGCTGGAAAGTGTCTTGGTTCCTCTTCATCCCACCATTCAGAATGGTCCAAATTCTGCTGGTCACAGTGTTGGGACCCCAGGTGGAGGTCTGTTCAGGGTGATGTGAAGGAAACCGTCTCTGAGAACATGTCCCTCCAGATCACCTGCAGAGGGCATTTTGGACCTGTGATGATGTCAAGATAAGTGAGAGAAGCAGAGGTCAGGGATAAGGACACTGAATCCAAGAGTGGACAACAGAATTGCCCAGAGACTGAGAGGTGGTGGGTAAACAGTGAGGACCCTAAAAGCTCCCTCTCACCTGCCCCCTGAAGAAAAATCAGCGAAGGCCCCTGTGGCTCTGAATGGGCCAGAGTTGGGGCAGCAGAGTGCTGCAGGCCCAGGGGCTGGTGAGACCCAGCTCTGTCCAGCCACTTGGTCTGTGTGGGGTTGAGTCAACTTAATGAGTGATCCACAGTCTACAACTTTGAACATGAAGAGAAATTCCTGTGCTGTCCTTTCCTCTTACTAAGACCTTTCTTCCTAACTTAGAACGGACTTTGCCATCTTTGCTTAGAAGCCTCCTGAGGTGGTGAGAGTGGCCCAGGGACTGTCCAGGGTGCTGGATGTGAGCTCAGATCACAGGCTTCCTCTTCCCAGTGTGACAGAGCTCCCTGAATCCACGATGTCATGGACCCAGCAGGTGTCACTGATGTGTGGCTACAGACCCTTGAAAGCCCACAGTGCTGTGGAGGTTCAGGATGCCATGCGGCCATCATCTTGAAACATGTCTTCTCCAGGGACAAGTGATTGACTTGTGACCAGAACCAGTCAGTCTCTGCCCTTTTACACTCAGTTCTTCTACCAAAATGGGGTGGATTTCATCTGTGAAGTTGTTTACTGCAGGTTTATGTAGACCAGTGAGTCTCAGCCAGGGGCCATGTTGCCATCCAGGGGACATCTGGCAGCGTCTGGAGACACTTCTGATTGTCAGAGCTGGGGGGAGGGGATCCTACTGGACTTAGTAGGTGGAATCCCAGATGGTGCTCAACACCCCACAGCACACAGCCCCCCAAGGATGACCAGCCCCAGTGTCAGTGGAGAGGAGAGGAGAGGGGAGCCCTGCTCTTCACCCTTTCCTGAGCTCCCCAGAGCCTCCCCTCACCCTGCTCCTTCCCTCCCCTCCTCACCCTTCCACAACTTCCTCCTTCTCCCTTTGAATCTTCAGTTCCATCCTCCAAAGGTGCCCTTTGCCCAAGGTGCCTCACCTGCCCTCTATGGGACTCTTAGCATGTCCACTAGAGGGCGTGTGCTCTCTTCCCCAAGTTCAGGGGAGCCTCCCACTCCTCTGAGACCTGTGCAGCTGCTTTTTCTGCCCTATCCCCAAGTCCTGAGCTGAGCTGCAGATTTGCCCAGGAGGAAGCCCCTGGGAAGGCACCAGGGACTCCAGGGAAGATCCTGTCATAGGAGGCGTGGGCACATGGAACCAACTCCAGAGCCCTGGTCAGTGGGGAGGGAGTAAGTCCAAGACTCAGTGGCTGGACACTCAAGGCCCTGATGCCCCTGCCTTATGGCCACTGGAGGAAATGGCTGTGAGTCTGTGTCCCTAAAGGCTGTGTCACCTGGGATTTGTGTAAATAGGTGTCAGCAGGGCTGCTGTGGAATTCCAAACTGGACCTTCTACAATGGGAGACGGGTCCTCCCAGGTATCCTCACATGGAAGAATCAGGAGGGAATGGGGTTTCCCACCACCCCTTGCAGGGCTGAGGAGGATCTGGAACCTTCCCCTAGAGTCAGACAGCTGACTGCACAGGGTCATCGTGCTGGTCACTGGCTGTGTGTGCTCCTGATGTGTCCTGGTGCTGTCCAAATCCTGCAGGTACCCTGAGAAGGGAGAGAGAGACAGAGACAGAAAGCACCAGAATAGTCGTGCAACCTCAGGCTAAGGGATTTTGAGAGTCATTTAACAAATATTTATTTAAATTCAAGGATCCAAACAGTAGGACCTATATTGATAATAAATGTTGTGGATTGGCCTCTCTTCTTCACAGTTCATTTTCTGTTTGGAACATTGTTCATGTCGATGACACACCCATGCTCATGGGAGTGATGGCGGGGGGAAGCATTTTTGACGACAAACTTGCCATTAGGAGATGGGGAGTTCCATTGCCAGGGGGTCACAGACACAGGGCCTGGGTGGGGACTTTAGTGAACGATTTCTTTAGACTCAGACAGTCTGAGTGCTAGGGGCTCATAAATCCTGTGTGGTCTGTTTTCTTCCTCTCTCTCTGTTTCTTCTTCCTTTTTATGTTGTACTAGGACTGAAGCCCTGGGTGCTTTACCACCAAACTACATCCCCAGCCTTTTTTTTTTTTTTCTTTTGAAACAGGGTCTTCCTAAGTTGCTGAGGCTGGCCTTGAACTTGTGACCTTCTGCCTCAGCCTCCTGAGTCATTGGGATTCCAGGAACCTGCCACTGGGCCCAGTAAGCGGGGGGGGGGGGGCAGTCTGCTTTTCTGGTGCATGTGCTATTGTTACCTGAAAGTCACCAAATGTTCTGGGGTCTGTAACTCTAGAGAAAAGTTACTAATTAGCCACTGTCGTTTTTCAGGAATAGCTGACCTCATTGTTTAATATAACAGAACAACAGCTGGGCACAGTGGTGCATACCTGTCATCCCAGAAACTCTGGAGGCTGAGGCAGGAGGAGCCTAGGTTTGAACAATTTAGCAAGCCTCCAAAACATAGTAAGATCCTGTCTCAAAATAAAAAGGGCTGAGGATGTGGTTCAGCAGTTTTGCACCCCTGGGTTGGATCCTGAAAACACCCCTCAAAAATAGCAGAACAAGGGAGAAGAGCAAAAGCCAAAAACAATTTTAAAAAGAACCTCAACTTTTGTTGGAGAACACTTTTAACCCCAGGGTAGTTTGGTTATCCTTGTCCTCTAGAGCGGAGCTACTGGGAGGCTAACAGTGTATTGCTGCAAGGTGTGACTCCAAAATTAGTGCTGTTTAAAGTCAACTAAAAGGAAGTGAAGCTACAGAGTACATTTAGGGTCTCCCTCAAATAAAAGGGGAGGGTGCCTTTGTGGGAAGGAAAGTGAGGTCTTCAGGAGGAGGTGTGGGCACTCAGCCTTGGAAAGTTCCAGTGACAGAGCAGCAGGTGCTAAGGGTTTGCTCTCCTCTGTGTGTTTATGGCTCCTGACGTGGGTCAGGGGGAAAAGGATGGATCTGTGAGGAACATGTGACATCCCGGTGCCCTGGCATCCTCTGGAGACTGCACAGGCCCCAAGGAGGCCAAATGTGCTGGGATTTGTAGAATAAAACCTAGTGATTTGCACTGAAGGGACAATCTGAGGCTTCTGTCCTGCTGGCTGGCAAGGTTAGAACCTTGGGCTGCATGTGGCCCTCAGTGTGACTCCACCTGTTGGGGCCAAATCCCCTTTAGGTCAGGTCCTAAAGCAGTGTGTGGCAGACCCCATGGTCAGGGGTCCTCTGTTGGGGGGTCTCCCTGAGTGGAATCTGTCCATCCCCCCAGGTCACCTCCGTGTCTGGAGCTCTGCTGTCCTCCCAGCAGGAAGCTAGATGCCTGGCCACAGGTGGTTCCCCTCAGCACCCCCAGTTCTCCATATCCCGGCAGTAGCCACCATCTGCATTCCCTGGATGGTCCAGCAGACATGACCCTGCCTGTGGCCAGGCCCAGATCTCCCCCAAGTGTCCTGTGAGTCTGTCAGAGAAGGCTCTGGAAGGCCTGTGAGACAGGAGGAGGGGGAGATGGGACCTCCTTGCTTCTGAGGTGACTGTGATGTGTGACATTCATCCAGTGATTGAGACTAGGAGGAAGAGGGGTCAGAGCAGGGCAAAGACCCACTTTCTTTATGGGCAGAAAGACCCTTTCTGTGCATGCAGAACTGAGGCCTGAGGGGCCTGTGTCCTGAAGGTCAGGCAGGAAGTGTTCCATCGGGGCCTGGTGTCCCCAGGAACAGAGCATCGGCCTCCCCAGACACAGACTCCAGGATGCGCTGACACAGGAGGGCCTGGCCCAGGTCTTGCTGCAGGGTGACCAGGCCTGACTCTCTGCAGAAGGCCCCGTGCAGCACTTAGGGAACCCAGGACTGGCACTTCCTGTCTCACATAAAGGAGCTGGAGCTCTGTCCTTCCTCTCCAGTCCTGGACACCAGAGATGTTCGTGACGTGACTCTGAGACACATGCACCAGAGACTCAGCCTCTCCACACACCTCACAGGGGCACAGCCACACCAGGTTTGTCTAGAGGCACCTGGAGAAGGACCCAGGGAGTGGGCTGGGCAGGGAAGGGCAGGAAGGCACAGGCACTGTCCACAGAGCCAGGCTGGGCAGAGGCAACCCCTCTTGGACAATGACCTCGGGACTTGTCCTTGGAAGGCAAGCAGCAGGGCCCAGGGCTTCTGTGTGTCCATTTCTCTCCGAGCTCTCTGTCTCAGGGCCCTCTCTGGTGATGTGGTCAGTCCTGGGTGCTGGGGGTGGGGGACCCTGAAGGACACAGTGAGAGCCAGCTAGAGAGGCTTCCTGCTCATTCACCAGTCACCCACCTGGGTGGGAACTAAGAGATGAGTCCATCCTGAGTGTCCTCTGTCCTGATATATTTCACTTTTTTTTTCAGGGCCAAGGACAGAACCTGGGGTGTTGCACATGCTAGGCAAGAGCTCTGCCTTGCCTCAGAGCCACATCATGAGCATCTGGTGTCCAGGTAAATTCCCAACCCCTGTCCTGCAACTTCTCTGGAAAAACTCCACCTTAGCAGGTTCTGTGGGGCAGGATCCACCACTATTCTCTGGTGGGTGTCATGTGCTCCCTGGGGACAGGTCTGGATGGAGGTCACCACATCAACTCTGTAGTTGATGATCTGAAGTCTACAGTGTGGAAAGGGTCACCCACCAGCCAGTTCCATCAGGGACCTTCTATATCTCCAGGGCATGGGGCACATCTGGAGTTGTCCATGATGGTGCCCACCTGTGCCCAGCTGTCCCTCACAGAGTCAGGGCACATTGGGGCATCATCCTTCAAATTGGGCTCAGAGGTACATAGTTCCCAGAACCCATAGGATAGGGAGTGAGCCTGGACCTTGGGGAGGACAGAGGCAGGCCTGTTATGGAGAAGCTGTGGTTCTCACTCTAATGACATTACATGTGTCCAGGAATCCTCTGTGTCATGGTGGATGAAGGCCACTCCCTGGGTAGGGGCTGGTGTTTGCTGTTCCAGGAGGGTGAGGCCTGCGGGGGCTGTTGCAGTCATAGTGGTGGGTGTTCAGGGCTTTGGGGTTCATCCTTACCAGGACTTAGCCTGGGCTTGGGACTCCTGGGGCAGGTGTGCCTGGGAGCATCTTATAATGGGATGGTAAAAACACATGGTAGGAGAGGCTTTCTCATTTCTGCACCGTCTCCAACTGGGTCTCAGCCCAGGGGCCCCTGTCCCTACAGAACACCATCTCACTCCACAGTGGAAAGGATGCCTCTGAGATCTGCAAAAGGTGGGATCTTTTTAACTCTTGTTTATCATGGAAGGTTTTTATTTTGTCATCAGAGCTGATGCTTAATTTTGCTGGATATAAGATTCTTGGTTGGCATCCATTTATTTTTTTATTTTTATTTTTTTCAGAGCTTGGTATATGTTGTTCCAGGATCTCCGAGCTTTGAGAGTCTGGGTGGAAAAATCTGCTGAGATCTGAATTGCCCTCCCACTACATGTAATCTGAAATTTTTCTCTTGCAGCTTTTAAAATTCTATCCTTATTCTGTATGCTAGGCATTTTCATTATAATGTGCCTTCATGTGGATCTGTTGTAATTTTGTACATTTGGTGTCCTGTAAGCTCTTGTATTTGATTTTCCAATTCATTCTTTATGTTTGGGAAATTTTCTGATATTATTTCATTGAAGAGGTTATGTGTTCCCTTGGTTTGTATCTCTGTGCCTTCCTCTATCCTGATAATTCTTATATTTGTTCTTTTCATATTACCCCCATAATTTTTGGAGGTTCTGTTCATGGTTTCTCACCATCTTCATTATGTGTTCAACTTTATTTTTAAGATTATATATTTGGTCTTCATTGCCTGAGGTTCTGTCTTCCAAGTCATATAATCTGTTGGTGATGTTTCTATTGAATTTTTAATTTGGTTTATCGGTTCCTTCGTTTCAAAGAAATGTTTGTTTGTTTGTTTGTTTGTTTGTTTGTTTTTTCCAGAATCTCTACCTCTTTATTTGAAGTGATCTTTTTGCTACCTGTATTTGTTCTCTGAACTCTTTGTTGGAGTGATCAATTGTTGCCTGTATTTGCTCTCTTATACCATTCCTTGCTTCGCAGATCATTTTAATTATGTACATTCTGAACTCCTTCTCTGACCTTTCATCTACTATGCTGTCAATGGATTCTATTATTGTGGCATCGTGGTTTGTTTGGGATACTTTCTTCTCTTGTTTTTCATGTTGTCTATGTGTCTACCTTTCTAGTAGTGTGGATCCGAGGTATTCTAGCCCTACAATCTTGTAGTGTCCCTGCAGGTTACCAATACCTCACCTTTAAGGGGGAGATCAATATTTACAGCACCCAATGCAAATAATCTGCTGTCTTAAACCATATAGCTCCTATTCAAACAATCAGTTTTCTCTCAATAAACAGAAATGATGTGTTTGATTAATATCTATAATATAAATAGTAGGTTTGCATAAGGGGCTACAGTTTCTAATGGTGGACAAAGAGAGAGTGGGGGACTGGGGTGTAGGATGTGGGGTTGATGAAGTAAGAGGTGAGAATATAGCAGTATTAGATCACAGGAAGAGTGAAAGAGGAATCAAGAGAAGTAGGCTAACAGGGATACCTGATGTAACCAAACCTGCAGGGACCTTGGTGATGGTCTTCCAGGTCCTGGCTGTTGTCTTTAGATGGAAGCAGACATGTCCCTACTTGATGAAGCAGGCAGCATCAGACCTGTAGATACCTTGATGTTAGGCTTCCAGGCCCTAGCCAGTGTCCTAAGATGGAAGCTGCCCCAACTAAAGATGGTGGTGATGGCAGCAGAGATAACCCAAGATGGTGGCGGAGGTGTCCAAAGATGGAGGCAACCACTTTCAGAGATGGGGCTGAGAAGTTATGCCATACAGAGACACTGGGCAGCCTGTTTGGAGATGCAGCTCTGTGGCAATGCAGCACTAAAGCATGTCCATTATCCCAAGGTGAAGGCTTATACGTGGCAGGTGGGGGTCTATGGAGGTGGCAGCAGAGTCCTATCCTCAGCCATTTTTATTTTTTATTTTGAAGCAGGATCTTTCTAACTTTCTAAGATTGGCCTTAAATTTGTGACCTCCAGCCTCAGCCTGCCAAGTCACTAAGCTTCCAAGAGCATGCCACTGGGCCCAGCAGGGGTCTGTTTCTCTGATACATGTGCTATTGTTAATTGAAAGTCACCAAATATTCTAGGATGTGTAACTCTAGAGAAAAGTTACTGATTGGATACTGGGTGTTTTTGTTGTTTGTTTATTTGTTTGTTTATTTCCAAGAATAGCTGACCTCATTGTTTAAGATAACAGAAAAAGAACAAGGAACAGTGGTGCACACCTATAATCCCTGCATCTCTGGAAGCTGAGACAGGAGGAGCCTAGGTTCAAGGCCAGTCTCAACAACTTAGCAAGGCCTTCAAAACTTAGCGAGAGTCTGTATCTAAATAAAAAGGGCTAGGGATGTGGTTCAGTGGCTAAGCACCCCTGGGTTGGATCCTGAAAGCCCCCCTCAAAAAAAAATATTGCAGAACAAGAGAGAAGAGCAAGAAACAAAGAAAAACAACTTCTCTGGAAAAATTCCCCCTTAGCAGGCTTCATGGAGCAAGACTCACCACTATACTCAGGGCAGGGATCTGAGGTGCCATGAGCTCCCTGGGACAGCTGTGGATAGAGGTCACCACATCAGCTCTGTGGTTGAAGCCTAGAGTGTGGAGAGGGTCACCCACCAGCCAGCTCCACCAGGGACCCTCTATAGCTCCAGGGCATGGTGGACCTCTAAAATTGTCTGTGATGGACCCACCTGTGCCCAGCTGTCCCTCATAGGGTCAGGGGTGCATTAGAGCAGCTTCCTTCAAACTGAGGTTCAGAGATACAGAGAACCCAGAGCCCTTGGGGAGACAGAGAACCTGAGGGAGAGAGCCCTGGGCCTTGGGGAGGACAGAGGCCACCCTGTTATGGAAAAGCTGTGGTCCTCACTCCAACAACATTACATGTGTCCAGGAATCAATCCTTTGTGTCGTAGTGGATGAAGGCCCCTCCCTGGGTAGGGGCTGGTGTTTGCTGGTCCAGGAGGGCGAGACCTGCAGGGGCTGGTCAGGGCTGGTGGTGGGTGCTCAGGGCTTTGGGGTTCATCCTTAGCAGGACTCAGCCTGGGCTTGGGTCCCCTGGGGCAGGTGTGCCTGGGAGCTCTTCCAGGGGGATGGTGAAACCACATGGGGGGAGGGGCCTTGTCCTCTCAGCACCATCTCTCACTGGGTCTCAGCACAGGTGCCCCTGTCCCTGCAGAACACCATCTTGCTCCACAGTGGAGAGGGTGCCTGTGAGACCTGCAAAGGGTGGGACCTGGTGTTGCACAGGACCTTAGGTCAAGAATAACGAGCCTGTCAATTCATGGTTTGAAGCATTTACTGACTCAGTTCAAGTTCTGAGGACTTTCCACCTTCAATAGATTAAGGATTCTCAACAGCTGTCTAAACATAAGTGCCTGATTGCCGCAACCGGCGTGGCTAAATTAGCAGGTTCCAGCCGGGGCAAAGGGGGATAAGAAAAATAAAGACAGATGCAGATTTTGAAGATAAAGCTGGGGCCAGGTGGAGTGCTGCTCTCTGATGGAGAAGCAGGTCTAAAGAGTTAAGCGAGCAATCTTTATATATTTATGTCTCATCATCAAGTTTAAGACTATAGAAGCATTATTCTTTGTACTCAGAAAGTTACAGGGCTGGCAACATTATGCAGCTTTTTCCCAGTTACATTCTACAGTTGCAAGGTGCAAGGTTAGGAGCTATGTGTAGCTCTCTAGAAAGTCCATCCTTTAAAGTTACTGTTAGGCAGGCAGGTTCAGGAGGAGTTGGTAAAACATTGTGGTTGTCTAGCAGGAGAGTTTCTCTAATCCCAGGAGCTGTGTGCCTGAGATCAAGGTCGAGGCTGCTAAGAGTCTAGCCCAGTCTTCTCATGCAGGACATTACCACAGCAGGTGGGCATCCTGCACCTTTGCACAGAAGCACTTCCAGGCACCAGGCATGCCACACCCAAGAGGTCATCAGAGACCCCAATCTAAGACTCTGCTCTCCCATTCTCTGACACCACTCTCCACACCTAATAACTACCACTTTACAGAAAAAAAAAATTCAACAGAGTTGAATAACTGATAGGTGGGGCCACAGGTGGGTTATAATTCAGTGCCAGGTGAGGATGTCACTCTTGATAGAAATGACAGGGTTGGAGACCTCAGACTGATACACCCCGGCATCCTCCTGTCTGAAGCGTCAATGCTGAGGGCGCTGTGGT
This sequence comes from Marmota marmota marmota, assembly GCF_001458135.2. Lineage (NCBI taxonomy): Eukaryota > Metazoa > Chordata > Mammalia > Rodentia > Sciuridae > Marmota > Marmota marmota. Next base: position 6,814,664 of record NW_026000205.1, read on the forward strand.
CCCGGGACAGCTGCCTGCTCTCTGTGACCTGCAGACTCTGGCTATGAAGATCCACCAGGTGAAGATTCCTGTGTCATCTGAGAGGCAGGTCCTGACCAGACTGCAGTTTTGTGTTGGTGGCATGAGTGAGGGTTCCCTGGTCCCCACTGCTGCTCTGTCCCCTCTGTGGAAGGAGCTTCACTGAGACCCGCTGGGAAGCCCAGGTCCAGGCCACTCAGCCCTGCTGCCCTGCTCCTCTCTGAGCTCAGCCTCCTCCCAGGGCAGGAGCACTTTCCTGGGTCACATGGGCTGGGGGCGGGGTCTCTGTGGAGGAACCTCTCTGTCCCCTCCCTCTCAGTCCTGCCTCCTGTCCCCTCTAGTTCCCTATTGTGTTTCACGACTGCATGCCACAACGCCCTGAGAAACAAGGTTGGTGGGGACACTGTCCCCTGAGAGCGCTGGCTCACCCCTGGCCCCAGCTATGTCCTGGCCTCAGGGCTTTCAGCACCACAGCGAGCCCCTGAGCATATTTCCATTTATCATACAGAATCTCACTTTGGCTCCGCTTCTTCCCCAAGTTCTCAAATGCTCTAAGAAGGTGGATTTCCTAGCAGTAGGGAGATGACAGCTTGGCTCTGGAGGCTAGAATGGGTCCCACTGAGGTATGACGGGTACGGGGACCTACCCTCTATCTCTGGTGTCACCAACCTAGCATGGGAGTCCCATATCCAATGTCTCAGAGGAGCTTCAGGGCCTGTGCATGCAGGGGCGGGCGACCTGGGCCCTGGGAAGGGAGGATGTGGCAGTGGGAGGCAGTGACCCTGGGCTCTGCTGCCCTTGGGGAAAGATTTCAGGGAGAGCTTTGCTCTCCATCTGTTGGTGGAGCTGTGGCTCAGGCCTGCCCATGTCCTCTGTGGGTGGCCTCTTCCCTCTGCCTGGATGGTTCTCTTGTGGTCACCCTGCCTTTTCTTGTGGGTGATGCCAGGAAGGATGGGACTACACAGGGATCTGTGGCCAAGCAGGGTTCCCCAGACCAGGAAGGAGTGGTGGGAACAACAGGCATGTTGGGAGGGAGCCCAAGGGGCCATGGGTGATGGGGCGGAAGTCATGGGGCACCTCCAACTCCATCTCCAGGCCAAGCCACACTTCTATCTCAAAGAATCAAATGCTGAGTGTTGGCTGTGAGTTCAATGTCACCCCCTGAAGGTCATGAGGAGGCCAGTGTCAGGGACTGTAGCAGGAATGCTTGCCAGAGTCCAAATGTGAGAGCAGACTGTGACCCTGGGCACAGTTGGTTCTGACCTACAGGCTGCAGGGTGGGTCCTGTTCACCTTGGGTCCCCAGGCTGCCTGACTCTGTCCAGTGCAGGATGAGTCTAGGGAGAGGACAGGAGGTGACCTGAGAACTCCTGCTTAGAGTGGGGAGAACTTGGCACCCAAGGATGGTCAGCCTTAGCAGAGGCCATCTGTCCCAAGGTCTCAAAGGAAGGACAAGGGGAGGTATCTCTTGAAGAAGATCACTAGCAGGATGGTGCACTGTTAGGAACCCATGGGACACTCTTGCCTTCTGACTTTTGGTTGGAGTTGTTCTCTGTTTATTTTTCCTGATAGTCGAAGGCATGTGGGAGGCTTTTCCTGTCTGCCTGGTCCCACAAATGACCAACCTGAGCACAGGTGACTCCTGCAGACCCCGTGATGAGCACCCAAGGCTGGCAGTGAGCAGGGAGAGGCTAGGAGGGCTGTCCCTTCTCTGTGCAGGTCAGGGAGGTGGAGGGGAGCAGGAGGCTGAGGAGATTGGCTGAGGAGGGGCACAGGCAGGTTTGGGTTCCCTGAGGGAGGTGGAGGGCACCCCAGGCAAAAGCAGCACCTGCTGCCACAGGGAGAGAGCAGCAAGGAGGTCGCTATTCTGGCTGCAGCTGGCCTGGGGTGGTAAGAAGTCTGGGAGTGGCCTTTGGATGAATGGTGAGGCCAGGTGTGTTGTACGTGTCTGTCACTCTCACAGGTGTGAGGAGGGATGGGCTGAGGGTTTCTTTGGCAGTGGGATTTCCTAGTGGCTGCGACTGCCCCAGCGCCTCGCCTGGAGAGGGTCAGTATTGACCTAAAGCTGTGGTCAAGACAAAGAGCTCATGTTGCAGGCAGCCTGTGTGGCTTGCTGCCCTCAGGGAGGGAGGAGAGGGACTAGGGTGCTCCTGCATGCTGGAACCTCAGGTATCCCACCTGCTGAGTCTGCTCAGACACCTGCCTTGGGTGAGGATGTCAGAGCTGGTGGTTGTCACTGACCTGAAGCTGGCATGATGTGGGGGCAGGTGTTCAGGAGCCCAGAGCACAAGTCATCTGTAGAGAGGAAGGTCTCAGGGGCTGAGCAGGTTCATGTGGTAAGAATGGGAAGGACTGCTGGAGAGTCAGCCTCAGCTCTGCCTGTTGTGACCTGAGGCTGTGTCCAGGGAGAAACAGTGGGTGCAGGGACGGGGTACAGAGGACCCTGGGGACTGCTCAGATGCAGAAGGTGAGGAGGACTCCACCCCATCAAAGTCAGGGAGGCTTCCCTGAGCACACAGGCGACCCTTTCCCTGGGCAGCCTGGGTGGGGTGAGTGTGACCTGCAGGGACACTGCAGGGGCTGCACCTGAGTCCCTGGAGGGCCAGAGCTGGCTCTATAGGAGCAGAGTTGTCTATGTGGCTGGGATGAGATGGGAAGGAGAAAGACGGGTGCCATGCTTGGCTTGGAGGGGCTCAGCTTGACCCAGGTTCCCAGGGGCTCGTGTGTGGCTCAGGGAGCAGGATGCTGTGCTCAGAGGTGCTCCAGCTGGTGTGTTCCCAGGACAGGACCTGGGGCCAAGAGTTAGTGAAAATTTCCCACAAGGTGGTAGGCAACACAGGGACCTCAGACTGAGAGGCCGTGTGTGTGTGTGTGTGTGTGTGTGTGTTGCTGGGGTGAAACCCAGGGCCTCGTGTGTGCCTCAAACTCTCACCGTGAGCCTGTAGCAGGCTCTCACCCTCCTGAGGCTAGCTCTGGTGCAGCAATCTGCTAGTGGAGGAGTCAACCCCTAACGCCCTGACATGTGCAGAGGCCTCACAGTATGTAAATTAGAGGGGACTTGGATCATCCCTGGAATAACTCCCTTGTGTAGAATGGAAATGGACAAATTTCTCAGCAGACCCTTCTTCTCTGGGTCCTGCCTGCTGCAGCGCCTGGGAACCAGCAGCCTGAGACTCTGTCCGTGGTGCTGACGACCTGTGAACTTCTGAAGGTTGGTGAGAATCTCACAATTCTTTTATTCCTAGGACCTGAGCATCATCAGCAGGAAGAAGGTGGTGAGGGGCTGTGGTGTGGTGTGTCCCCTGCTTCCGTCTCATAGCTGGAGGTGCTGTGGATGTCACTTCATGATGTGACACCACAGTCCAGGTGACCCAGTGCAGATGCCCATGTGTGGTTTTCAGTGAAAGATGAAAAAAAAAATGGCCTTGTGATGGACAGAGACGGGTCTCTACAGAGGTGTGCCCACCTTCACCCGCAGATGCTAAGAATGTGGTACATTGTAAAAGACGCATTACAGATGACAGAAGGGCCATGAGTTTAGGAGGTTCCTGTGGGGCCATCTGGTGGGTCCAAGTAGTCACAAGGTCCTTTCCTTACAAGTGAGAGTGGGAGGCTGAAAGTCAGAGAAGGAACGGGAGGTACGGGGCAGGAGCAGAGCAGAGAGGCCACGCGGCTGGCTCCAAAGGCAGAGGCAGGAGCTGCAGCCCAACCAAGCTGCAGGCTGACAGCTAGAAAAGGTGATGAAAATGAGTGTCCCCAGAAAACCAGGAGGAGCTCCCCCTCCAGATGCCAGAGTCTCCCAGGGCTCAGGCTCCCCCTCTGCCCCATCACCCATGGTCTGGGGTCCTAGTAGGACCCTCCCTCAGCCCATATGGAATAGTGTCTAGTGGGAACTAAGAAGCCACATGGGCTTGTGGTTGACCCGGCAGTAGATGTCCACGTCAGGGTTTAGTAATTCCTGAAAAAAAAAAAAAAAAAGGCTCTGACCCTGTGTCCTTATGAGAACAGTGACAGGGACTGGCCCTATCCCCCTAGGACTACTCTGTGCCTGCTCCTGGCTGGGCTCAGTGGCTCCTGTTCCCAGGCCCCTCCCTCCTCTGCTCACCACCCTGATCCTGTTTTGGCTGCTGTTTCCTGGAAATCTCAGGAAGCTGTGGGGAGGGGCAGCTCCTGGGTCCCCGCTGGACTGTGGGCCAGAATGGTCATCACCCACACTCACCTGGTAGATGGGAACAGCAGCCCTGTGGCTAGGGACAGGGGACTGGCAGGGGACAGAGAGTGGACATCAGGGTCAGTGAGGGAGGCTCATCAAGGCTGGGACTCCAGTGAGCAGGTGATGGGCGGTGCCTGGAAGGTTCTGGTCTCTGACGGGCCAGAGCTTACTCCCTGGGTCTGTTTAGCCCTTTCTTCTCAGGAGTTACCAGCTCTGGGTCCTGAGCACCAGCCTCTACTTCTGGACAGACACCCCAGTTTCTATCCAGACTGTGGTCCCCCTATACTGCTATTTACCCAGGATCCCTGACGAATATTCCTAGTGCACACTCTGCACCTACTGGATTCCAAGGGTCCCCAAGACAGTCAGACGGACCCAGAGGGGGTTCACGTCAGGGAGAGGGTGGTCTTAACCCTGAAGAGTGGTCGAGCTTCTGGCCAGGGCCAGGCCTACCTTTTCCTGGCTGAACATAAGAGGGGGTGTGTGTGCTGTGTGGGAGTTGACAGTGCCCCTGCCCTGAGCCTGCACAGCTAGATCCCCTGTGGGAAGTTACTTGGGGGGACTACCAGGAAGTTGGAGCTGTCAGAGGACCTTGGTGTAGAGGCAGAGGCAGGAGTTAGCATTAGGGTGTGGGCGGGCTGGGCCCCTGCTGCAGAAGGGACTGGGGATCTTCGGCTCTCAGAATGTCTAGCTATTTTAGTGGCCTAGTGAGGTGAGGAGAGCACCATGACCCAGATGCCACAGGTCCAGCCTGGTCAATGGGTGTTGTGTTTTAGGAGAGACTTCCTTGAAGCCCCAGAAAATGGTCCAACCCCAGGGGGGTGACTGCAGAAGTGAACACTGGGGTATGAAAGGACGCTTACAGAGTCCATGCAAAGTCCAAAGAGCATGCCACACACCGGAATCTCACGCAAGAGATTTATCATCAGTAGCATGAGGCGTACGGACAAGGCTGTCCCTCTGAGGAGAGCAGCGGTGTGTTAGCATTCTCAGAACAGCTGTATGGCCTTAAAGAATAATTTCATTAGCTGCTCAGGAGTTGAGTCATAAGCTAGGGTGGGGCTGATCAGTTAGCAAGCACACGTTCTTATGGGAAGTTAAGCAGCATTGCTTAGAACGGAAACTTTGGAGCCTCTAGATAAAATGGCTCCTGATATAAAATGGCAAATCTGATGCCAATACCGATCTGATGCCAATATTGATCTGATGCCAATAGGGTAGGCCTAAGCGCTCCCAGCCACTCACAGGCTGAAAGGGCAGTCACTGGGGGTCAGTGCTGGGCGGCGGTATTCTCTGAGGACATGCTGGACACTGGTCCTAGGAAAGGTCAGGCTTATTCAAGGTGCAGGGAAAGGTCATGAGAAACTGATGTGACTCCAATTTTGAGAAACCAGCCTCTACCTCAGAGCAAAGCCTGTTCAAGGAAGGGGGCATGACCCTTGTCCTTGGAAAAACCCACAGAGCACTCCTAGGCACAGACCCACCCTGCTGAGTTGTTTGTCTGCAAATAACAGGAGAGATCTGCAGTGCCAGGTGTCCCTGACTCAGTTAGGTGAGGACCCATAGCAACCCCCTAGAAACCACCAATCAGCATGAAACAGGGAAAATACCTGGAATGCCAGATGACCCCCAAGTAGTTTATGGTGATTGATAACATGTTAGGAAACCATTTAGTTTAGGACGTATACTCCTCGTGGCTTAAAACAATCAGTTCAAATGAATCCCCCCTCTGTACTAACCAATCACCCCTACCCAACTTGTTCCCACCAGTGAATGTGCTAATCAATGTTAAGAGTTGTTGTTTGACTTTCCCGTGGTGTGAAATGATTTGCTGTGTGAAGTTATGATGCATAGAGTATCCCCCCAAAACCTATGAAATCTCACTCCCTGGGACCGCTGCTTCGGAAACAGTTGTGAGGCCAGTCTCAAGCTTGCAATAAAGACTCTTGTGTGATTGCATCAAAGACTCTTGTGTGGGCTGGGGTTGTGGCTCAGTGGTAAAGCACTTGCCTTGCATGCGTAATGCCCTGGGTTCACTCCTCAGCACCACATAAAAACAAATAAATAAAAAATAAAAGACTCTTGTGTGATTGCATCGGATTCGGCTCCTGGAGGTCTATTGGGGTCCCACAAATCTGTCATTACAGTCACAGTTTTGGAGTCAGACAGGAATAAGGAGGATACCCCTTTCCCAATGAGAGGGGTGGAGACCTCCTTTCTCCATGAGTTCTGTGTTAGGAGGGGGTCCAAGAGAGGAAAGTTGAGGAAAGACTTTATTGTTGATTGGTACTTTTTATATATACATAAAGAAAATCCCTTTTGTCCTTTTTTTTTTTTAAAGGAAGTCTTATTGCTTTGCTAGCAAAGGAGAAACACAAGGATCTCCTGTCCCAAAGGCTGTGGGCTGTGATTCTCCCCTTAAGCAGTAACAGGGGTTTTTAAAGAGGTGATTCAGGGGCTACATTCCACATGTTCTCTGTTGGAGTGTAAATCACTTGTTCATTTGGGAAACAGTCATTTCTGAGATCTTCTAGTACCATCCCCAAAGTCTGGATTACTTTGTTCCTGTGGTGAGTATATACTCAAGGACAGATAAATCTCCCTGAGATTAGGGAGGGGGAAAGATTAGGGAGGGGCAAGAAGGGAGAAAGAGAAAGAAGCATGTCCATTCCTGCCCTGGACCAAGGCGCAAGGTCTCTCCCAGATGCAGGTTCAGGAGAACATTGACAGAGAGATCCAGGAAAGAGACTGAGGACCCAGGAAAGAAATTAAAGCAGGAGAGTTTGAATGAGTGGAAGGGTCCAGATCCTGGGGACAGGAAAGTAGGGCTACCATGTGGGCAGGACACTGGGGGAGCCATGTGTATCTTGATTCTCCGTGACCTCAGTGTCCCTGCTATGGCCAGACCCTCTGCTCAAGCCAGGAAGTACTGAAATGTGACAGTGGCCTTGTCCTCTCTCCACCCACCTGGCCAGGAAGCAAGGGCATTCTAGGACACGCTATCTGAGCTGGACGTTGGAATGCCCACCTCACATATCATGGGCTGTAGGTAACCAGGCAGCTGTGTGGAGCTGACCCCACCAGCCTCTCCAGGCCCTTCCATTTGTCCGGTGTGAGCTGGGACAGGACCACCCCTTAAATACACAGCTTCACCCCTCACTTGGGTGGGTGAAATAAACTGTAGGATGTGCTGTTTGGGGGACTAACACTGTCACAGGAAGTGCGCAGGTTTGCTATGTGAGGGAAGGAGGACAGTGCTGTGGGGATACATGGCAGCCAGTCTGAATGATTCACATTCTCTTCCCTGAGCAGAGAGGCTTTAACTGTCACTACATTTCATAGTGACCTAGACATCGCCCGGGTCCCCGAAGACATAGGTGTGTCGCCCCATGGATTGAGCTATGCTCACTTGTTCCTTTGTGATACTACCCCTTTGCCCTGTTTGGGATACAATGTTCTATGGAAACGCCCTTTGTGTGTCCCCTTCTCTTGCTTGGAAATTGGGTGTGGCTTTTCTGGGTGTCAGTCAACCTGCTGACAGCAGACATCACGAAGCTAGACTCAGCCCCCTGAATCCTGACTCCTTGCCTCATTTGAATGGCTCCTCCTCAATAAAAGGGTTCAGCATATGCTTGCTCTCTCTCTCTTTTCATGGACCCATAAGGTCACAGGACCCCAAAGAAAAAGGTATCTCTGTCTCTTGTATGGTTATTTTGTGCAGCCCAGTTCCCCTGGAGTGACCCTGAGTGTTTTAGTCACAAGGAATGCGACAGAGATAGGTCCCTAGTGACCAGTGCACAGAGGAGGGAGCTGTTGAGGCAGCAGCCCAGGGCCAGCAGCTGGTGAGTGTGGAGCCTGGGGAATGAGGGGGAGGGTCCTCGGGGAGTCAGGAGGTCGGAGTCAGGCCAGAGTCTGAGGATGGTCTCCCTCCCTCAGGCCTGGGGTCACCTGGGGTGGGATCAGGTGGGGGAAGCCTGGGTACCTTCCAGTTCTTGTGTGGAGCAGGAAACACCCCAGAGCAGCCACCAGAGCCACCCCGACCAGGACCCCAGTCACGATGCCAGCGACGGCCCCCACAGGGAGGCCTGGGGTCCTCTCTTCTGCTGAAAGAGAAGAGAAAGGGGCTGAAGGTCAGGTCTTCAGGGGAACCACTCCAGGCCCTGCAGGGGGCCCACATGGTGGAAGGAAATGGCCCCAAGGTCCAAGCGCAGTTTGTCCTGCTATCATCACCGCATCCTCCCAACTCTCTGCTTCTGGCGATTTCCTCAGCTTTGGTCTGACTCCCTGCATGTGCTCTAGCCTAACACTCTGCACACGCAGCTGGGCCACATCCTGCCCGGGCTCCCTCTAAGGCCTCCTCCTCTGGTTCTTCTTTTCCAAGCTGTGACAGGCTCCAAGGGCAGGCCCTAGCCAGTCAACACAAGTGGCTTAGTAATAATGATAGAAACTGACTATTTCCAGGAGGCATCTGTGTTCAGGCCAGTGGAAATACCTTCCCTGCATCTTATCTGCTCCTTCCATCCCAGTGAGAGACAGGGGTGTCACCCCATTGTGCAGATTTAGAATCTCAGACTTATGTGCTTAAATAAGCCAACTGACCTCTCTGCAGGGTGGATTTAGGTGACAGGTTCTGATCTATGGAGTCTGTCTGCACCGGATGTGTCCTGCACTAAATGCTCAAACCCCAATGTGGGGACATACTAGAGAGGAGTTAGGCAGAATTCAGGCCTGAGGGTCCTGTGTGTGTAAAATAGACCCAGCAGCCATGGGTCACAGAAGATCGATTATGTCATACACAGAACCATGTAGATACTTGATCAGTGTCATAAATTCTACTTATGGCTTATAAGGGATAGTATCCTGTGTCCTCCTGGGTAGAGCAGCAGGGATCCACTTAAGTGTGTTTTCTTTTTTTCTTTAGGTACTGGGTATTGAACCCAAAGGTGCTTTACCACTGAGCCACATCCCCACCCCTTTTTACATTTTTTTTTTCAATTATGAGAAAGGGTCTTACTAAGTTGCCCAGGCTAACCTCGAATTTGTGATCCTCCTGCCTCAGCCTCTCAAGTAACTGGGATTACAGGATGGTGCCACCACACCAAGCTCTTGGGTGTATTTTCTTTCAACTGCCACATGCTAACCCTGGGGTACACACCTGGGAAATGTATGGGGACTTCAAGAATATTTCATATGCATAATATTCAATTCCTATAAGAATAAAAAATGTTTGTTTTTAAAAGAGGAAAGGAGGTCAATTGTGGGATGATCATAATACTGAGTTAAAAAGGATTTAAATCCTATGCTCCTGATGTCAAAGAAAAAAGAAGACCCCAAATAAACAGAGGTCACACTCTAGGGCTTACCATATGTCATGTGGCCAATGACCTATGAAGTTCAGACTTCTTACACTAATATTAACCAGGTGTGTCCGGCCTGCTCAGCGGGCCTGCTGTTGACATGGGTGACCCACAGCCCAAGGTTTTACCTTAGGTTCATGAAGCCCATCTGCAGCTGGAACAATGAAATTATTCTATTCCTGATTGTCACACTGAGCAAAGCCAGTGTGGGCCTGACTCTGACCTCCTGACTCCCGAGGACCCTCCCCTCTCATTTCCCAGGCTCCCCCCTCACCAGCTGCTGGCCCTGGGCTGCTGCCTCAACAGCTCCCCCCTCTGCACATTGGTCACCTATCCTGGCACCTGCCATTGGATGTTGTCTTCTCTTGTATTATATGACAACACGGACGTTGCCATGATAAGCCCTGCGATTCCCAGTCACAGGATAGTTCCCAACTTCTCCAGTCTAGGGCCATGCTGATGAGATTTCTCAACAGCAACAGTGATTCTGAATAGAACCAAAGTCATCTCTAAACAACTTGCCTAAGGCTACTTATTGGACTTTCTCTCAGGCATTATCTAGATCTTACTTTTTAGAAAATGAGGACTCAACTGCTCTCATTCCCATCACAACAAAACATACACCCCCTTCCCATTCCTGTCATTCTATGTTTAGCGGTGGATTTAATTTTGTTTATTTAATTTTATTTTATAGGTGAGCCCAGTAATTGGGATTTCTTCCCAACTCCCAGCCTTTAGATTTAAATTATGGATTTAACTCTTTGCAATTTGCAGCACAAAAGGGCTCCAGAACATTCCTGCTGCAAGCAGGGGCCAGTTTAGAGACTTAAAAAGACAGCCTAGAAGACAAACTGGGTTCAGGGTCTCTGCAGGTTATTGTGTAGTGGTACTGCCCACTGGTGGTCAAAGTACAAATTGCAGCTCCTGAGGGGGGTCAAGCCTTTCCTTTTCCAAAGGGAGTAGTCACCCCCTGCAGCAGAGGCAGAAACAGTTACACAAATTGAGAGATGAAAACTTAAAATGCAGAGATCCTTCTTCAAAAATCATTAAGTAGCCAGGCCTACACCTGTAATCCCAGCGACTCCGGAGGCTGAGGGAGGCTGAGGAGGATCTCGAGTTCAAAGCCAGCCTCAGTAATTTAGAGAGCCCCTAAGCAACTCATTGAGACCCTGTCTAAAATATTAAAAATACCCTGTCTAAATAAAATATTAAAAAGGGCTGGGGATGTGGCTCAGTGGTTAAGTGCCCCTGGTTCAATCCCCAGTACCAAAGAGAAAGAAAGAAAAGAAAATCATTAAGTAGCCAGGTATGGTGGCACATACCTGTAATCCCAGGTATTCTTAAGGCTGAGGGGAAAGGATGGCAATTTTGAGGACAGCCTCAGCAACTTAGTATGATCATGTCTCAAAAAAAATTTTTTAAAAGACTGGGGATGCAGCTCAGTGGTAGAGCACCCCAGGGTTCAATTCCAAGTACTGAAAAACAAAAACACCTACACACAGATCTCTATAACAGCATTTTTGTAAATGCCTAAACTTGGAAGCAACCAAGACTTCCTTTGAGGTGAAAGAAGAGTGTGATACAGCCATACTATGGAATATTATTCAGCACTGAAAAGAAACGAACTATCAAACAAGACTGAACCCTGTCGTCCCATCAGGGACTGGGGTTTAGTGGTGATAAAAACCCCTTTTCAGGGGAGGTTCCTGATCCTGAATGCAGGAGGGACTAGTTGGTGACTTTTTACATACACCAGATGACATACTAGGCTCTGGCCAGAAACTGGGAGGAGAACGCGGCTGTCATCAAGGGAGCGGAACTGGGACTGGGACAGTCACAGGATCCTAGGATCTATGGGAGGTGTGGAGTTTTGTGCCAGGAGACAGGGCTATCCATGCTTATACTGAGGAACGGTCTCCTTACCCTCCTGAGGACAGTGTGCTCATTTCTGGCAGCTGCCATAACAACGTACCACAAACTTGGTAGCTTGAAACAACAGGAACGTATTCTCTCACAGTTCTGGAGGCCAGAAATCCAAAATCAAAGCATCAACAGGGCTGTGGCCTCCTGTGGCTCCTGGAGATTCCTAGTATTGCCTCCTCCTGGGTCTGCCCACCTTGGCTTGGGGCTGCTCTCTCCAGTCTCTACCTCTCTCTTGACTCCTCTTCTGTGTGTCTTCTCCCCTTCTGCCTCTCAACTGCACACTAATGATTGGATTTAGGACTCACCCAGATAACCCAGGATGATCTCATCTCCAGATCTTTCACTTTGTCATATGACAAAAAAAGACTTCTTCCAAGCTAGGTGACATTCACAAGTTCTGGGCAAAATAAATTGGAATTCCTCCCCCCCCCCGCCTCCTCCCCGTGCACACAGCTTCTGGGAATGTAGAAGGGTGCAGTTCTCTGGGAAACAGTCTGGTAGGTCCTCAGGATCCTGAACTATAGAGTCACCACATGATACACGGTATATTTGACATGCAGGTCTTTGGGGTCATTAATCAGACTACCACATGCTTTGCCTCCTGCTCTCCAGAACATGGAAAATCTACCCCCTTGGAAGCTCCCCACGGGGGAACAGTAGGTCTCAATGCCGTCTCTAAGACTTCCAATGGACTCAAATCCTGGTCCCACCCCTACCCTGTCTAGTGGCTTCCTCAGCGGGTGAGGTTGCAGCGCTTGTGTTGGCGCCATCTGGTGGAACCAGGGCATCACTGCAGGCGCGCGCCCTATAGAAGTAAGCCAGGCCCCCTGGCCACTTGGTAAAATTTCAAATTGTCATATTGAAACAGGCAAAAGGAAACAAGTGAAAATCTTCCAGAGAACGTATTTTATTCAACCCAATGTATTCAAGACATTATCAATGCAACATGCAGTCAACAACAACAAAAAAGCAACATATTATTTTACATGATTTTCTTCATACTAAATCTTTGAAACCCAGTGTGTGTTTTATGCTCACGGAACCTCTGAATTCAGAACAGCCACCTACCAAGTACTCAGTGGCCACACGTGCTGGTGGCTGTGGTACTGGACAGCACATCTCTAGAAGTCCAAGTGGAAGGCACGAGGGGGTGGGGCAGGGCAGGGCTCTGAGGTGAGGGAGTCTGAGATGGAGGCAGAAGAGGGGAGCTTAAGGAAGGGTGGCCCCACATTGAGGTCAGGGCCTGGCTGTCCGGACCTGGTCTTCGTGTGATCTCAGTGCCAGGTTCTATGGCCTGCAGGTGGGGGAAGTGCACACTCAGACCAGAGTTCTCTGCTGGCCGGACTGAGCAAGCCCCAGCCTTGGCGAGCCTGGTCCCACCGGCCTGGTAGGTGCATTCTCGTCCTCCTGAAGGCTGCCTGTGCTGGACTGCCTGCCCAGTCCAGCGTGGCACACACTGGGTAAGAGCTAGCATCTGAGAGCACTGTCTTTTTCTACTGGCCGCCTTCTCTTTTCCCAGCATTTGAACAACACTGACAGTACTTTAAGCACTCACCAAATATTTGTAGAATGAATGAAAAGAGAGTCCCGGGCCCTGTGCCCAGCCTCCTACTCCACCTTACCAGCTGCTGTCATGTGTTGAGTCCTGTCTACACCCCGGGCACTATGTCAACCACTTCCAATGAGTTATCCTTAAATCTCACCCAGCCCTGATTGGTGCTGACTCAGTCACTGCTGGATGCAGCTCAGTAAAAATGGTGCTGAGGACAGCGCTGGTGGGGCCGTCCACCTTCACACTCTGTCTCCCCCACAGAGTTCACCGCCATGGCCCAGGCCATGCACCTGACCTCCTCATCTCTGCAAGGTGACTCCCACTGCCTGGATGTAGCTGCCAAGACAGCCCAGACTCCCCCAGTCTCTGTGGGGCATCTCTCCCCTTCCCTGGGTGCTGAGGTCTGACTTCTAATGCTCTCCTCAGTCCCCATACAGCAGAGCTGCAGACCTGAGTCAGGTTGACAAATGAGGAGCAGGCTGGGGAGAAAGTCTGCCTTTGTCATTTTGCTACTGTCCCCAAAAGCTCCTGTGGGAGACAATGCGAGAGGGTTCAGAGGGAAAAGATTAGGTTGCGAGAGCCTTAAACTAATCACTGAATTAGTCCCTGATGGGATTAACTGAGTGGGGGCTGGGGTGTGGCTGGAGGAGGTGCATGGCCATGGGGTATGCACTTTGTATCTGGGGAATGGACTCTCTCTCTTTCTCTGCTTTCTGATCAAGATTCGAGCTGCTTCCCTCTGCCACACTCTTCCACCATGATGTTCAGTCCCACCTTGAGCCCTGAGGAATGGAGTCTGCTGTCTATGGATTGAGACCTCTGAAACCATGAACCCCCAAATAAACTTCTCCTCCTCTACAGTTGTTCTGGTTGGGTCCTTCAATCATAGCAGTGAAAAAGCTGACTAAAACTCCCACAGTTGGGTAAATTATAAAGAGGTTTGGCTGGGCCCAGTGGTGCATGGCTATAATCCCAGCAACTTGGGAAGCTGAAGCAAGAGGATTGAAAGTTTGAAGCCAGCCTCAGCAACTTAGCAAGACTCTGTCTCAGAACAAAAAAAATAAAAATGGACTGGGTATGTCACTCAATGACAGAACACTGCTGCGTGCTCCTAATACCAAAAAAAAAAAAAAAAAAGAAAGAGAAAGGAAGGAAGGAAGGGAATTTATTTTGGCTCAAGTTCCGATCCAAGGTGGAGAGGCCACATCTGGTGATAGCCTTGTGGCTGAAAGAGTTCTGAGGTGGTGCAGAAAATCACATAAATGTGTCCTGTGTCTTCGTCTTCCTCCCTCTTCTTTTAAAGCTACTACTATTCTGATGGCTTCCATCCTAATCACCTCCCCAAAGCCTCACCTCCAAACTTGGATTAAGTTTTCACCCTCTTAATATCTCACAATGGAGATTAAACTCCAACATGAGCTTCAGAAGGGACACCAATACCCAAACCAGCACTCTACCTAAATCCCCACCCCAGTCCTGGTCAAGAATCACAAGCCCAGGGGCTTCTGGGCTGCTGTCTGTAGATGCTGTACATCTCCAGCAGGTGGAGGTGTAACAACACATTTGCAACCCATCTGGGATCATGTCTGTAAATCCTGCATGCTCATCTGCCCCCACCCACATCCTATTTTTAACATTGGACACAGAAATGCAGCAGGAATTACCCTGTAACTTTGGGGGGAGTGGTTACCAGGGATTGAACCCAGGGTGCTTAACCACTGAGCCACACCCCCAGCCCTTTGTTTTTAATATTTATTTTTTAGTTGTAGTTGGACACAATATCTTTATTTTATTTTTATGTGGTGCTGAGGATCAAACCCAGGGCCTCGCACATGCTAGGCGAGCGCTCTACTGCTGAGCCACAATCCCAGCCTCTCCCCAGTCCTTTTTTATGTTTTATTTTGAGATGGGGGTCTAGCTAAATTGCTTAGGGCCTCGCTAAATTGCTGAGGCTGGCTTTGAACTGGAGATCCTCCTGCCTCAGCCTCCTGAGTCCCTGGATTACAGGTGTGCATGACAGTGCCTGGCACTATACCATAATTCAAAATGTTCTAACAACCATACTTGAAAATGTAAAAGGAAATAGGTGGGGCTGAGGGCGTGGCTCAGTGGTAGAGCATTCACTTAACATGCCAGAGACCCTGGATTCAATCTCCAGCATCACAATAAGAAAGAAAAGAAAAGAAAGAGAAAGAAAAAAAGAAATGAAAGAAACAGGTGAATACACCCAACATCACACAAATCATATGGATCAAAACCACAATAACACTTTATATCCATTAGGATGGCTATTACTAAAAAAAAAGAAAAGAAAGAAACACAGAGAAAATAATAAATTTTGGCAAGGATGTGGGGATACTGGAACCCCTGAGCCCTGCTGGTGGGAATTTAAAAAGGTGCTGGTTTTGTGGAAAGCACTATATTACTTCCCTCAGCAACTAAACACAGAATTTTCTAAGGGTCCAGCAATACCACTATGGGTGTGCACCCCAAAGAATTGAAATCAGGGACTTGAACAGACATCTGTACACCATATTCATATTATGCAGTATTATTTGCAATAGTCATAACAAATTGGAGGTAACCCAAGTGTCCAAACACAGATAAAATGGATAAACAAAAGGTACATACCTACCTTCATATATATGTATATACCTATATATGTAATATATATACAATATATATTACAATATAAAATATATTTCATATATACCTATATATATACACACACTTATATACCATATATATGTATTATATATAGGTATATATATACCTATATACCATATATACCTATATATGTAATATATAGATATAAGTGTAATATATTATTATATATTATATAATATATTATGTATATGTAATAATATTCGGCCTTAAAGAGGTAGGAAATTTTGACAAATGCTACAACATGACATCATGCTCAGTGAAATAAGGCAGACACAAAAAGACAAATATTGTATGATTCATTTGGATGAAGTACCTAGATTAGCAAGTTCATAGAGAAGGGACAGGATCATGTAGAGTTACTATTTAATGTTAGAGTTTCAGTTTTGCAGGATGAAGGGAGTTCTTGTGATAGTTACACAACCACAAGAATGTTACTAATGCCACCTAACCACATACTTTAAAATGGTTAACCCAATCAATTTTATGTTATTATTTTACCACAATAAAAAGTGAATAGGCAAGATTAATTTTAATAATATTTTATCCTAATATACTCAAAATATTATCATTTCAACATATAATCAATATTTTAAATTATTGAGATGTTTTACCTTCTTTTTACCACATGATCTTTTACATTTTGTGCATATTTTACACAAAGCACATCCCAATGTGAATCTACCATGTGTCAAGTGCTCAACAGCCATGTTTGGCTGGTGGCTACCACACTGGATGGTACTGATCTTCAACTTAGTCTGCAAACATCTCCACCATATCTGTAAAGACTCGCATCTCCACGGCCACACCTGAGGCTCTTCTGCAGCGTCTCTGTACACCTTCCACATCACCCGCATTCAAACCCGCCTACAGTCATAGGCCAACGCCTACATCTCATCCCCAGACATCATCAGAGAAAGAACCAGCTCTGGAGTGCCCACTGGCTTCAAACTGGATTTGACCTGCAAATCTCCCCTCTCCTTTGCATAAATATATATCTCATTTGTGCATCAAACTAAAGCATCTCAGATAGTCATCTCAAAGTCAGGGAGGCGTGGGATTGGGAAGGAGGTCCCCGGGCATCCTTCCTCCTGCTTCCCCTGGGGCTCTTCCTCCTCCTCCTCTTCCTCATCGCTGCTCTCCTCCTCCTCTTCCAGGATGGCCACCAGATCCTCCCGCAGTGCCCCCATCTCTAGCCCCAGGCTGCACAGCTGGCCCAGCAGCTGGATATCCACACGGCGCAGCTTTCCCTGCGGGCAGGAAGGGGTGTCAGGGGCATGCCACACCAGAGGGCAAGGGGTCCCACCAGGACTAGGGTGGGAGCAGGTCCCAGGTCCAGTCCTGGCCCACAGCACCTGGGCAGGTCCTCATTGTGCTCCTGGGTGCCATCCTGCCTGTCCTCCTGTCTCTTGATCTCAGTCTCTCTTTCCATTTCTGTCTCTCTTGTCTGCTTCCACTTTTCTGCCCATCTCTGTGTCTCTCCATGTCCGGGTCTCTCCCTGTCTGTATCTATTTCTGTTGCCCATGTCTGTACTCCTGCCGTGGCTCTTCACATCTCTCCCCCCACCCCTCATATTCAGATCCAGTCTGCCTCTCTGTCCCAGGATCTCTGATTTGCACCTGCCTCTCTGTCTCTGTCTCCATTCCCCTCGCAATGTCTCTGCTTCTCCCTCCACCTCTGCCTCCAGTTCTCATTCCTGTCTCCCAGCTCCTGTCTTCCAGCCTCTGGCCCTTTCTACCTCACCACCGTCACTCACTCACTTATTCATTCTCTCTCTCCATGTCTTGTCCCTCCAAATCCCTCCTCACTCACCAGCTCCTCCCAGATCCACAGCAGACTCTCCTTGGCACCTCCAGGTTCCTCCCCTGGGGACAGAAGGGTCTGTCCAGGGCTCCCCTCTGGGGGGGGTCCCCTCAGGGCCTGGGGTAGTGGGCCCAGCCCAGGGGGCTCCAGTCCCGCCTGCTTCAGCTGCATCCACAGCTCCATAGTCTAATCAGTGGCTGCTAGGAGGAGGAAGTAGCAAGGTTCAGGGTGACTCAGTGTCCTGGGGAGTCATGGGGTTGGGGGAGGAAAGGGCAGTGTGGGGGGTGCTGGCAGAGGCATCCCAAAGTCCATTCTTCACTGAGAATCAGCTGGCTGTGGGGTTTTTTTTCTTCCCTCCTGAATTCCTACCTCAGCTCTCACACGGTCCAGCCACAGCCTTTCTGGGAGATCAAACTCCACCTTCCTGCCTCTTCTCAGACCAGACCACCCACAGGTGCTGGGTGTCTGTGGATACTGTCTGTCCTGCCTCTCCTGCATCCTGCCACCTCTCCAGTCCCTCCTTCTCAGCCTTTTCCTAAATTACATCACCTGACGTCTTATGTGCCCACAGATTGGTGGTCTTGACCTGTCTCCTGGTTCTCGCCATCCCAGGGCTTGTCTAAGGGTCCCTTAGTGTCCAGACTACTATCCATAACAGAGTGGCCAATGTTGCTGGCCCTGGACTTGCCTGCATCAGGGTGGCCTTGCTGTGGAAAAGACTAGGGAGTTCTACAGGCCTCCCTCTGCCTCTCTTTCAAACCCAAAGTTTTATAAAATTCCACTGAGAAGTCAATGGTTCCCAAGTCCCTGACTCAGTCCCGACCTCCTTCCTGAGCTCAGATCCCACTCAGCAGCTCCATATGGATGTCAGACATCTCAAGGTCAACATGGCCAGAACAGAACTCTCAAATGTGAACTACCAGACAAGATTAATTTCCTGTTGACACTGTGAAAAATTATCACAATCTTGGTGGCTCAAAACAACAGTTATGGGCTGGGGTTGTGGCTCAGCAGTAGAGCGCTTGCCTAGCATGTGTGAGGACCTAGGTTCGATCCTCAGCACCATGTACAAATAAATAAAAAATAAGGGTATTGTGTCCACCTACAACTAAAACATATATATTAAAAAAAAAACAAAACAGTTATTCTCTTACTGTTCTGGAGATCAGAAGTCTAAAGTGACTGGTGCATAGGGCTGGTTCTCTCTAGAGGGTCCAGGGGAGAATCCACTCCCAAGTCTTTTCCAGCTTCCAGAAGCCACGGCCTTCCTTGGCTCACAGCCCCTCCTTCCTTCACTCTAACCTTTGCCTCCACCATCCTGTCTCCTACTGACTCGGATCTTCCAACCTGCCCAGTGGAATCTTGTGGGTATATTGGTCCTACTGATTATTCGTAAAATCTCCCCCTCTCAAGATTCTACTTCAGTTAGGGCTGGGGTTGTGGCTCAGTGGTAGAGCACTTGCCTAGCACTGGGTTCAATCCTAACACCACAAAAAAAAATAAATAAATAAATAAATAAAATAAAAGTATTGTGTTCTTCTACAACTAAAACAAAAATTAAAAAAAAAAAAAAGATTCTACTTTACATCTGCAAAGTCCCATATAAAGAACTACTGTCACAGGTTCAAGGATCACAAAACATAAATATCTTGGAGGTGGGAGCATTATTCAGCTTATCATCTCCACCTTCCCCAATCTGCTGCTTCTCTAGTTTCCTCATCTCCATAAGGGACACCCCAATCTTCTTAGTTTCTCAGGCTGTTGGCATGACCTTCAAATAGATTCAAAATCTGAGCCTTTCTCACTATCATCACTGCCTAGACTATTGCAATAGCCTCTTTGCTCGTTCCTCAACCTATTATATCCAATTTCCACCTGGCAGAAATGATCTTACAAAACGTAAATAAGATTTTGACACTCTCCTCACTGGGAACAGAATAAAATCCTACTGGGCCTGCAGTCAGCCTTCTGTCCACCTCTCTGACCCAGTCTCTACCTCTCTCTGCAAGCTGGTTCCCACATAAGGGCCTTTACACTAGCTATTATTTCTACCTGAAACACTTTTCCCCTAGACCTTGGAATGAATGGCTGTTTTCTTCCTTATCATTACTTCCTTTTTTTTTTTTTTTTCTTTTTGGTACTAGATATTTTACCACTGAGCTACACCCCCAGTCCCTGGCCTTTTTTTTAGCCCTAGATTTTTTGCAATTTTTAATTTTTTTTTTTTTTTAGTTTTAGATGGACACAATACCTTCATTTATTCTTTTTTAATGTGGTGCTAAGGACTGAACCCAGTGCCTCATATATGCAAGTGCTCTACCATTGAGCCACAATCCCAGCCCATCCTCAGTTCTTTTTTTTTTTTTTTTTGAGAAAGGATTTTGCTAAACTGCTGAGGCTGACTTCCAATTTACAATTCTCCTACCTCAATCACCTGAGTTGGTGGGATTAAGGCATGCCCACCACTCCTGACTCACTTCCATCATTAATGTCACCTCTTCAGAAAGGCATTTTTGCTGATGGCTCCATGTCCCAGTCACTGCCTATTATATTTATGAAAACACTGTTTTTATCTACTTCTTATCAAACACTATCTGACTTGATCTTGCTTATTCATTTGCTTCTTATCTATCCTCTCCCCAGCTGGAATGCTGACTCCCTGAGAGAGAAGTTGGGTTGGTCCTGCTCACCAAGGTAACTTCAGCACTCAGAACAGTACTTAACACCCCACAGTAGTGCTCAGGAAGTATCTGCGGAATGAGAGAATGAAAACTTCTATACACAAGACTTCCCACTGAATCTTTAAGCGATCTAGGCTTGACCTCCAAAATAGGTTGAACACTTCACAATATCAGTCTTGAGATCTGATCTCAGTTTCTTACCCTTATGTCTGACCTCATCACCCACTCCACCTTCCCCTAGCTTGACTCCGGTTTTAAAAAAAAAAAAAAAAAAAGACACAATCTGTTTTTTAGCCAAATTATTCTGAAGAGAAGGAAATCAGGGAACTGCAGCTGCAGTCTAAGGAAGTGAATGTACAGCTTTTCTAGGGACAGGAAGGACTGTCCAGCTTTCCTAGGGAAGGACATGTAGAGTTCCATTTTTCAGGTCCGTGGAGAAAGTACTCCAAGCAATCCTTAAAAGCGAGTAAGCTAAAAATCAGAATGTGCCTTTAAGAGGGTGTGGCCACAAGAGAAGGCATTTGCGACTGAAAAGGGGGGGGCGGGAAAAGAAAAGACCGGCCCCTTCCGACTACGTAAGCCCGGCAAGATGGCAGCGCCCAGGTCGGTAAGTGACCGGGCCTCCTAGAGCTCCCGAAATTGAAGTCCGCTCTACAGCCTCCACCCTCGGGCCCTTTGTCACCCTCGGGAGCCCGGTATAAGGGAACAGAGGCATCTCCCGCTAGGGGCTAGGTCTCACACCGGGAGTGTACCTCAGGGGCTATGGGGCAGGGGGCAGAGGGCAGGAAGGATCCCCGGAGCCTCAATCGGCGGCGGAGTTTTAGGGAGCAAGTGGGAGGGGACTTGGCGAGGGCAACCAATGGGAATGTGTGCCTAGCCAATCGGACTGAGGGGTACAACTGATCGCACAAGGAGCCAATGAGCATGCGAGGGTGGGTTCTGGGCGGAGAAGAGCTCTGGGAATGTTTTGCCTGAGAGTTAGGGATTGGGTTCGAGGGTGGAGCCCGGAGAATAAATTTGAGGGAAATTCATGGAGATTTAGTAATTTTGGTGGAAAAACCAGTGGTACCATGAGGACAGAGTTAGGAATGAAGATGTGAATTTGGGAGTTCCAGTGAAAAGAATCTGAGGGGAATTACGGGATTTGCGATAGTCGTTAAGAGAATTTAAAGAATTGGGTAAAAATCAAGGAATGAATTCAGGGAAAATTGTCAGTTTCAGAGTTTTTAGAGGAGCCGGGCGCAGTGGCGCAAGTCTGTAATCCCAGCGGCTCAGGAGACTGAGGCCATCGGATCGCGAGTTCAGAGCCAGCCTCAGCAATTTAGCGAGGCCCTAAGCAACTAAGCGAGACCCTTTTTCTAAATTTAAAAATATGAAAAAGGGCTGGGGATGTGGCTTAGTGGGTAAGCGCCCCTGGCTCGATACCTGGTGCGTGTGTGCGCGCACAAATACACACACACACACACACACACACACACACACACACACACGGGAAGGTTTGGACAAAAGGGAGAATGAGCGATTTTGGTTACAGAAGAAATTTTAGCCCAGCGCAGAGGGTGCACACTTGTGATCCCAGCGACTGAGGAGGCTGAGGCAGGAGGATCAGAGGTTCGAGACCAACCTGGGGGTTTAGCAACCCCGTCTCAAAATATAAATTTTAAAAAGGACCAGGGATGTAGCTCACTGGCAGAACGCCCCTGGTTCAACCCCCAGTAGTGCAGAGGAGGCTTTGAAAGGGAAATCAAGGGTTGGGGGGGCTTCTCTTGTGGGCATGCACCTCCATTTTTCAAACCTTCTCTTAAAGGCACATACATTTTTTGGTCTTCTCGGGTTTAGGGAGCGCCCAAGTGCTCTGTCCATGGTAAATTAAAGAGATAAATTTAAAAGGGAGGTCTGGGGTTCATTGATAGAGTGCTTGCTTAGCACTCCCCAAGGCCCTGGGTTCAATACTAACTGAACTTTGTTCAGTACTAACAAAATAAAATAATAAAATTAATTAAGATTATATTTCAGTGGAAAGAAAAGGGTCAATCAGGAAGATTCCAGGGAGAATTGGTAAAATTAACGGGCAATTTGTCAGAAATTAAAGGAGTCAGACAATTGAGGTTTTTAGAGAAAAACAGAACTTGGTGGAAGAATTTAGAAAAAAACAGAATATTTGTCTAAATCAAGGAGAAAATTTAGGGTTGATTAAAGGAAGAATTTGGGGGGCTGGGAATGTGGCTCAAGCGGTAGCACGCTTGCCTGGCATGCGTGCTGCCTGGGTTTGATCCCCAGCACCACATACAAAACTAAGATGTTGTGTCCACCGAAAACTAACAATATATATATATATTAAAAATTCTCTCTCTCTCTCTCTCTCTTTTTAAAAAAAATAAAGGAAGAATATGGGGAAATTTTTGGAATCCCAAAGAGTTTTATATTTTTCTCTTGGTGCTAAGGATTAAACCCAGAGCTTTGTGCCAATGAAGCAGGTGCTCTACCACTGAGCTTCATCCCCAGCTCAGAATTGGGAAGTTCTGAAAGGAGAACTTTCAGGAAGCAAGGGATTGAGGTTCATGGAACAAGAAGGGAGGGGAGGTCCAGCTCCAGACCCAGCCTCTCTTTCCTCTTCCTCTCCCCAGTTCCTGTGCCTGCTGGCCCCAATATATAATGGAGGTACTAGGGGCATCCATGGTCTGAGTGGGGCAGTGCCCCGGGAGGGCAGTCAGAGGGAGAGAAGGACACTACTCCAGTTCCTGACTGACCATTTCTACGATGTGGAGGCTCTGAGACAGTACTTGCTCCAGAGGAAGATAGAGAAGGTGCACAAGGAAAATCGGTGAGAACCTGCAGCCTGCAAGACCCTGCCTGCTAATCAGGCCTCACCAGTAAGAGCTTCACTCCTGCCCTGCTGCTCCCAGCCAGCACCAGGGCTTCCCTACCACTGTTGCATCTTCATATCCCGCCCACACCCTCCTCAAGGCACCTGCTGCCAACAGCTCCACTTGGGGGATCTACCTGGCCTCACACCTAACATGGCTAGAATAAAACCTTTCATTTCTCCTTAAAAGAACCTGCTCACCTCTAAGCCTTCCTCATCACAGGAACTGGTGCTACTGACATTCAGACTGATTTTTAAGGAATCCTCTTAACTCTTAGCTTCTCCGCCCTCCACATTCAGTGCATCAACATTAGAATATTCCAGGTCTGGTCACCTCCACTGTTTATAATGTCAGGTCACTGTGGTCATCTCTTGACCTTTAATATGTTCTCAGTTACAGTCTACAAAGCAACCAAAGGACCCACAAGAAAGTAAAATACAAACCATCACCACCTGCCTAAAACTCCAAGTGGTTTCTGACTAACTAAAGTAAAAGCCCCATCTCCAAGGCCCTAAGACCTGGCTGCCATGAGCTTTGAGACCCCTCCCAGGGACTCCCACCTACAAGGCCTCCTTGTTGCTATGAACCCAGCCATTGAAATTCAAGCCTCTGAGCTTGGCTACTCTGCTCCTTAGGCCTGGCAGGCCCTGGCCTTGACCTTCTCATTCCTTCTCACTATTCAAGTCTGCCCAATGTCACTGCCTCCAAGAACTGTCTTTTTTATTATTATTTTTTTTTAGTTACAATACAATACCTTTATTTTGTTTATACTCACCTCACACGTGCTAGGCGAGTATTCTACCCACTGAGCCACAACCCCAGCCCCAGTATTTTTAATTTTTTATTTTTTAAAAATATTTATTTAGTTGCAGATAAACACACAGTATCTTTATTTATTTTTATGTGGTACGGAGGATCAAACCCAGTGCCTCACATATGCAAGGCAAGCATTTTACCATTGAGCTACATACAGCCCCAGCCCCACCCCCAGAACTGTCTTTTAACACCTAAAACTAAACCATTCTCCACCAGTCAAGCCCCTGACCAAGCCACTCCCTGTGGGTGTCCACCATGACTTCTTTTCGTCATTGTGTTGGTACTCTGCCATTTGTGGTTATTTCCTGGAGCGTCATCTATCTCTTTTCAGATAGCTCAAAAAGGAAGGTCAGGGATGGTTATCTGCTGTGGTCACCACTGTGCCCCCAGTGCCCAGTATTTAATGGTCATTCAATAAAAATTCACAGCCAGGTGTGTTTGCCCAGTGCTCTGGACTCTGCCCCTCTCAGCGCACTAGGGCATGGCGAGGGGTGCGGTGCTCTCAGGATTTACCTTTACTACCATTTTCTTGGCAGATCCCTCGCCCACATCCAGGAGAAATATGGCCCGTACATCGCAGGAGCCTTCTTTGTCCTGAAGCAGGGAGGTGCAGTCAAGTATGACAGCAAAGGTTTCTGTTGTGGGTTGGGAGGGGCAGCAGGGTTCCAAGACCAGCCTCTGCAGTCAAATGGGCTTTCCTGTGTACCAGTTTTTGCCACCTAGTGGCTGTGGGGTGTGGGACCTGTTCCTGGGCTTCTGTTGTGTCATCT
This sequence comes from Marmota marmota marmota, assembly GCF_001458135.2. Taxonomy (NCBI): domain Eukaryota; kingdom Metazoa; phylum Chordata; class Mammalia; order Rodentia; family Sciuridae; genus Marmota; species Marmota marmota. Next base: position 6,839,328 of record NW_026000205.1, read on the forward strand.
ATAAAATGTGATTGATGATTGTAGCTAATCAACAAGGTTTACAGTAAGGGCTGGAATTCTGTAGTCTAAACATCTATAATGAGGCCTTGCATAACATGTCCTCAATAAAGTTGGTTAGTCACTGCTATAGTCTCAGCACCTACTCAGGAGGCTGAGGCAGGAGGATTGCGTGAGCCTGGGAGTTCAAGGCCAGCCTGAACAGCATAGCTAGACTTCATCTCAAAAAGAAAATAGTTTTTCTTTTTCTCGCTCCCTCTCCCCCATTTGTTTCTCCTTCCCTTTCTCCTCCTTCCTGATATTTTTTCCTTCTTTTTGGAAAAATAGTTCCCAGAAGATTCATCTAATCCTCATGTTTGTTCCATTTGAAACGCTTACCTGACCAGGCACAGTGGTGCACACCTGAAACCCCAGCAACTCAGGAGGCCAAAACAGGAGGATTGCAGGTTTGAGACCAGCCTGGATAACTTTGCAAGACCTTGTCTCAAAATAAAAAAAAAAAGCACTGGAGTTGTAGCTCAGTGATAGAGCACTTGCCTAGGACATTGAAGGCACTGAGTTCAATCCTCAGCACCACATAAAAGTAAATAAATAAAGGTATTGTGTCTGTCTACAACTAAAAATATATATTTAAAAAAAAAATAAAAGGAGCTAAGGATGTAGCTCAGTAATGAAGCGCCCCAGGTTCAATTCTCAGTACTGCAAAAATTTTAAAAAATAAACAACTCGGACCTAGTCTGAGCACTTCCTTGAGCAACCTCCTTAGGACAGTCTGGAATGCCTATAACCATTGCCCATCTACAAGGACTAATGCACCCAGCTCTGTGCTCATATGTTATCTGTATTCCCTAGGCCTCTCAGCCTCCAGGTGTGTGAGCCTGGACAAGCATTCCATCTGTGTTGGAATTGTCATGAGATCCAACATGGCCCTCGCGGTGAGGCTCTCAGCACAGGCTGATGTGTATACAGGAAGTGTGTTAGTGCAGTCGCTTTATCATAGGGGCAAGGGAGGGTTCTGGGGAATTGGAAACATCAATATCAATACTCCCTCCCTCTCCCCCCTCCTTTGGTACTGAAATTGAGCCAAGGGGTACTTTACCCCTGAGCTACATATATAGCCCTTTTTATTTTTTTGAGACCGGGCCTTGCTAAGTTGCTGAGGACCTCACTAAACTACCGGCTATCCTTGAACTTGTGATCCTCCTGCCTCACCCTCCTCAGTTGCAGGAATTATAGGCTTGCACTGCCACCCCTGGCTTCCCTCCCTCTCTTCTGCAGGTTTCAGGACCATGAGTGGATCAGGTCGGATAAGCGTGGCCATTTCTTCCTTGAGTTCTTGAAGCTACAGACAGTGCCTGTGCAGGCTGTGGACGCCAGTGGCTGTGCCATCAACTACGACGGCCTGGACAACCTCTGTGAGGGGGCAGAAAGGGAAGGGGTCGGAGGGCCTCCACATCTCCCTTTCTGGTGGTAGGCTCCAGACAGCCCCTGCTACCCTCCTGCCTTCTCCCACTACAGTGCCCCTGAAGGAGCTCCAGTCCCTGTCACTGCAGCGCTGCCCCAATGTGGACGACTGGTGTCTCAGCCGCCTCTACCTGCTGGCCGGTTCACTGCAGGAGCTCTCACTATCAGGGTGTCCCCACATCTCTGAACGGGGCCTCGCCTGCCTCCACCACCTCCAGTAAGACCTCAGCTCAGCCTGGGCCCTGCTCCAGGGCATCTCCCACCCAACCCTGATGCTGGAGAGAAAGTGGGGAGGGAGCAATTTTGGGCTGTCCCTATACCCTAAGGTTGTGGGGTAGGTATGGATGAGCAGTTGCAGCACACGTGTGGAAGAATTAAAATGATGGTTTTCTTTTAATGAAGCCGTCATGGTATTTACACTGATGCAGAACCATGTATACTTAACCAGGGGATTTCATGGGCTTACTATAATAAAGTTTTGAGATCAGGGTTGTAGCTCAGTGGTAGAGCACTTGCCTAGCCCTAGCCATTCAGGCCTGGGTTCCACCCCCAGGGGAAAAAAAAAAAAAAAGCTACTGTAAGCACACACATGCTGTCCTCATGCAGTGCCCTTCTTTCCCTCAGGAACCTTCGCAGGCTGGACATCTCAAACCTCCCAGCTGTGTCCTACCCAGGCCTCACTCGGATCCTGGTGGAGGAGATGCTGCCCAACTGTGAGGTCCTGGGGATGGATGAGGACCAGGTGCTGTAGCTGAGGCTGGAGGAGCAGCCTCAGGACTCGGCCAGTCCCAACCCTGCCTGACCTCAGCCCACTCTGCTCTCCCGTGGATGGCAGCAGGCTGATGGAATGTGTGATGGTGCCCACACTCTGACTTGCAATGGGGATCACGCAGCAGGGAAGGGGGCCTGGCAGGTCCGAGGGAAGGAGGGCGTGAGGTCAGGTGTTTATTCCCAGCTGCCCTTGGCTGGCAGTCAGGGTTCTTGTCACCCTGTCAGGCACTCCTTTCCACACACTGCTCCTTCCCCTGCCTCTAGGGCCTGGTGAGGTAGAGTCTCCCAATCAGTAGGACAGGAAGCTGTCCTCGCCCCACGCATGGCTCAGCCTTGTCAAGAGGCCTCTCCTAAGCTGTTCCACATTTGAGTATGTGGCCGTCTCTTGCAGGGACCCTGACATGGGGTGCTGCAAGCACTTGACAGCAGTGGCTCTCCCCAGTGCAGGACTGATCAGCTTACAGCAGCATGTCCAGCATCCCTGGCCCACACTTACTGAAGGCCAGTACCACCCGAACTCCCACAGTGTTGCCAGTAATTGATTTATTGATTTTGAGCTCCAAATTCAACTTTTCTGCCTGCTCTGTGAAAATGAAGCTGGGCCTTTAAAATATTTTCCTTTGCCAACTGGCAGGACAGACTTCCCGCCAGAGGGTGCTGGAGGAACACTCCAGGAGGAGAGGCCAGTGCTCTGCTGTACCTACAGCTTACCTGCTCCAGGTCTTGGTCTTGCTGGGCTGGTGGCTTCCCCCGCACTCAGCTCCTGGAGAGCCTGTGGTCCACAGCCTCCTCTGGTGCCCGCCCCCTCCACCAGTGGTCTCACAGGGGCCTCCGTCGATGCTTCTCTGTGAATAACTCCCCAGCACTCCGGATGGGCTTCTGGTCAATTCGGAGGCAGTTTACCAATGAATTCCTTGTGATCCCAATTCACTGCTGAGATCAATAATTCTTTATGTTAAACTTTGCCTGTTGAAATTACTGTGTGGTTTCCTCTCCTGATTGGATCCAGATGGATGCAGAATCTGTCTGCAGTTTCTCAGGACACAGACTCCCAAATAGAGTTTTGGAATTGGTTTGGTTGTAGCTTTGGGCTTAAGCATAGCCCTAAGCTCCTTGCTGATGGGAAACAGGATGCCCCAGAACACAGTGGCATCAGAGCCCTGGCATCACCTATGGTGATCCAGCATGATGAGCTGACAACTGAAACACGTGCGTGGGAGCCCCGGTGGCTGCTGGGCTTGAAAGCTGTGACAGTTGGGACAATTCTAAACAGTAAGATGTTGATGGATTCTTGGGAATGCCTTTAAGTGCTTACAGATAATGACAAGCCCAATATGTCACATCTAAGAACTAGAGAGGTTTCATTATAGCACCAAAAGCTATAATGGTCATCTGTTGGACCCCATCTCAAAGCGTCAAGTTACTCAGAGACTCCTTTACCAGTGCCAAGGGATCTATCATCCTGCCTATGCTTGGAAAACTTGTGATGACTTGGGATCCTCACTTTGAAAGGGGGCATCCATTATTAAGACTTACAAGTGTTCCCCTGCTGCCCCACATCCATAAATGCCAAGGGTCAAATCTCAGCTTGCTCCAGGGGAACAGGTACCTACCAGGACACAGGAAGGAACAGCTTACATACCATAGAACAAGACTGCAAATATATGTATAGTCAGAAACTTGGGAAATGTGTGCAAGAATGGATTTTAAGTGTGTCAGACCAATGAGGGTGGTTCTGACACTAGTTGGGGCTTTGACATTTGCAAGGTGAGCACACTTACCAAAGATGCCTGATTTAATGGGTTACTTTGTGCAACAGGGGTGGTTCTAACAGTTCTTGGTTGGATGACTGGAACTTGGACCCAAAAGTAGCCTACAGTAAAGAGGCTGAGACTAGAACTGCCCTGGCATAATATAGAGGCAAGGAATCCAAAGGCTTAATTAGGGAGACAGACACACCAGGTTGGAGTGATCAAATTGGATCTGCACGGCTACCTTCAACTGCAATCCACAAGTAGACACCTCTTATTAACAGACTAATCCTGCATTTCTTCAATCCCAAGTTTAGTTATATCAAACTTTCCCTGTTCCAACTGCTATATGGTTTCTCCTCAATGGACCCAGAATGACGCCCCAGGAGAGGGGCCCAAAACCTCTGTGTGAGATGAGCAGGAGTTCAGGGGGCTTGACCTCCTCTCCTGACCCCAGGTGAGGCAGGCTGGCCCTGCCTGGCCCTGCCTGGCCCCTGGCCGTTCTCCTAGAAGTAGCTTTTATTCCACTGGCATTCACCACTTCCACCCCACTCTCTTCCTCCAGCTGTTCCATTATTCAAACCTTAGGGAGGAAATCAGAGCTGGACAGATAACAAGCTTCTGCTGCTGACTGGGTTCCTGACAAACTCTGGACAGTATCTCTCCAAACCAGGTGGGGTGAAGAGGTCAGCCCCAAGGTCCCAGGAGACAGTGGGACAAGGAAGCCCCACCTATTCCCTCCCTAGATAGCTGGCGCAGTCCCAACAGCAGAGGCCCCTGGAGGACAGGGGTGTAAACACAGGCAGACACCTTTTCTAGTCCCAGGGGTGGGACATGAGTGATGCTGAAGTCACTGCAGCGAGGGAGGGGCAGGCACCAGGGCAGCTGGCCCCAGGACTGGGTGAGAGCCTTAGGAATTGCTTACAGGCCTCCCTTCGGGTGGGTGGCCTAGGCAAAGAGGGGGGAGGTTCTCTTGGCTTCCGGTGTGCTCCCCCATCACCCCTACTGCCCTTCACTTAGCTCCCCTTCACCTGGTCCTTCTTCCTTGTTCCTCTTTGCTGGTTCCTTACAGGCTCCCTTCACCTCTCCCAGGGTCAGTCTCCACCTTCCGGTTTCCTGCTCCCAGTCCTCCACCCACAGCCCTCAACCTCGGCTCCTGCAGGGGCTTCCTAGCCAACCCATGTCCATTTCCCTGCTCCACGCCCTCCAGGGCACCTTCCCCATCTTCTCCTGGCTCTCTCATCTCTGTCTCCCTCTTTTCTCTCTTCCTGACTCCTGGCCGAGGTCTCCCTGGCTGTCTTTCTCTCCTCTTGATGTCCCGCCTCCTCCCTGCCAGGCCAGTCCTCACCCCTACCCCGACTACAGGCGCAGCAGCAAACATGCCTATCTCTGGCGGCCGATCCATCCCCACTCAGCACATTCACACCGCCTCTGGGCTGTGGCCTCAAGCCAGCCCCTGGCCTCCCTCCCCATCTTTCCTCTTTGGGACTCGGCTTCCCTCTGGGTCATTCTGACACCACCCAGTCCTTGGCCTCACCCTCTCCTGGACTCTCTCCCCTAGGCTCCTGGACCACCCCTCCTGGGCCTCACAGGGTCCCATCTGTTGCTGTGGCCACCCCTGCACCTTCCCCCNAGCCTCCTGCTCCCGCCCTGGCTGGGCTGGGCTGGGCTGGGCTGGGCTGGCAGCCTGACGACACTCAGGCAGGGGCAGCACCGAGAAAACCTGACCAGAGGCCCGGCCGCGCCGGAGCTGGTGGGAGCCAGACCAAAAGGTACAGAGGAGACAGATCCCGGTCCCCCAACCCTGTCCCTGGAGTAGTGTTGCTGGGAGAGGGAGGTTGGGTTTCTGAGAAGTGAAAGGAACCCTCCAGCCAGCTGGGGATCAAGTGATCCTGATTCCTGGGAAGAATGGAGAGAAGAGGAGGTAGGAATGGTGGCCAGTGGAAATGGGGACTAGGTCACCTCCAGGGCTTTTAGGAAGGTGGAAAAAGAATGGGATTGGAATGGAGGGGAAAGTCCCCAGTCCAGTTGGGTCCCTGGCAGGCTGGGGGTGACCTGTTGGGGTCAGAGAATGAGAGAAGCCATTACAGGGTTGGCTAAGACAGTGAGAAACTGAGGCAATTTGCCTGGGGCCCGGCCAGGCCCTCTCTAGAGGCTGGTCACACCGCTGTAGCTCCCCTGTGACTCCCTTTTGCAGCTCCCTCGGCTGCCCCTTCCCTGGGCCAGGTCATGCGCTGCCCCAAGTGTCTGCTCTGCCTGTCAGCATTGCTCACGCTCCTGGGCCTCAAAGTGTACATCGAGTGGACCTCCGAATCCCGGCTTAGCAAGGCCTACCCAGGACCCCGGGGTACGCTGTCAGGCCCCACATCAGCCAGCACTGAGCCCACCCTGCCTGCCAATCTCTCAGCCCGCCTGGGCCAGACTGGCCCACTGCCTTCAGCTTATTGGAACCAGCAGCAGTGGCGGCTGAGAGCCCTGCCCAGTGAGAACAGTGCTGAGGCAGGGGGCTGCCAGGCTTGGGGAGCTGCTGCTGCTGCTGAGATCCCAGACTTCACCTCCTACCCTGAGGACCTCCGTCGCTTCTTGCTGTCAGCAGCCTGCCGGAGCTTCCCACAGTGGCTGCCTGAAGGCAGCCAAGTAGCCAGCTGCTCAGACACTAACGTCCCCTTCCTGCTGTTGGCTGTCAAGTCGGAACCAGGACGCTTTGCAGAACGACAGGCCGTGAGGGAGACGTGGGGCCGTCCAGCTCCTGGGATTCGGCGGCTCTTCCTGCTGGGGTCCCCAGTGGGTGAGGGGGGGCCTGACTTGCGCTCACTGGTGGCCTGGGAGAGCCGTCGCTACAATGACCTGCTGCTCTGGGATTTTCTTGACGTTCCCTACAACCGGACGCTCAAAGACCTGCTGTTGCTGACCTGGCTGGGCCACCACTGTCCGGAGGTGAATTTTGTCCTGCAAGCTCAGGACGATGCTTTTGTACACATGCCCGCCCTGCTGGATCACCTGCAGGCCCTGCCGCCCACCTGGGCCCGAAGTCTCTACCTGGGTGAGGTTTTCACCCAGGCCAAGCCCCTCAGGAAGCCTGGGGGACCCTTCTATGTGCCCGGGTCCTTCTTTGAAGGTGGTTACCCAGCCTATGCGAGTGGGGGTGGCTACGTCATCGCGGGGCGCCTGGCTCCTTGGCTGCTGCAGGCGGCAGCCCGCGTGGCACCCTTCCCGTTCGATGATGTCTACACAGGCCTTTGCTTCCGAGCCCTGGGTCTAGTACCACGGACACACCCAGGCTTCCTCACAGCCTGGCCGGCAGACCGCACCACAGACCCCTGTACACTCCGAGACCTGCTGCTGGTGCGGCCCCTCAGCCCCCAAGACAGCATTCGGCTCTGGAGACAGCTGCAGGAGCTGCAGCCACAGTGCTGAGCCTTGCGAGAAGGGGCTAACCTGGTCTGCCCCCGCCCGCAGGTCTTGGTGTGAGGGTGCAGGTCCTGGATCCTGGACTGCTTGAGCCACTCCTGGGCACTCTTTGTCCAGGGGACTGGACAGAAAGGATGAGGCTTGTTTTTGCCTACCTTTTGTTTTTGAAAAACATGTACTCCCCACTCTGAGGCCTCAAATGGTTTTTGCATCTGTGGGGCCACGGGGTGCAACGAAGCAGAGCTCAGCTGCCCTTGGACCTTCACTGTAGACACACCCCTTCCTGGAGTGGCAGATCTGATAGGTATCCTGGTCACTTTACTGGACACTAGGCTTGAGCTATCCCATGGGACAGCAGGGGACCATCTCTGGAGGGCCTCCCACCACCCCATCTATCTGCCAAACCTGACCCTCCAGCCTGTGAAAGTTGCAGGGGAAGCAAATATCTCAACAGCTTTGTCCTTATGTATCTAATGTGTAGAAGCCGGGTGTGTCCCAGATTAGTCATGTTGGACCCTCCCCTGTCCCCCAAACTCCAGGTAACAGAGACCAGAGGTGCTGAAGAGCCACAGGCAGAGCTGCAGAGTTTATTTACTCCCCTGACCAACTGTCACTGAGTAAACTCCATAGGCCACCCTGCCATCTCACCCCACCCACCAGAGGAGGAGCTTCTGGTTCCTAGGCACGCTGGCTGGCCCCTGGGAGGAGGCGCCGTAACAGGTGAAGAGGAGCTGACCAAGTCTCAGCAACTGCTGCAAACATGGCCCCCCAAGTGGAGCTGCCTGGAGGGGAGGGATGGGGAGTAGGAGCCACCCCCACAGTCTGAGGCACAACCCAGCCACCAGTAATTTATTAGAGCTGGCTGGGGAAGCAGTGGGGGTGGGCGTCCTGCCAGGCCTCCCTCCTCAGCTCAGAGTGTGGTACCTATCGGAGTAGCTGGGGAGCATCTCACTTGTCAAAGTGGTCCAGAGGATAATGCTCCCCATAGGTCTGGAGATGCCGGGCCAGGGACTCCTGCTGCTTCCGGAGCTGGGTGGGCATCTCCTGATACACGTCCGAGAAGAGCAGGTAGGGGCTGGGCTTCGGCTTGCGCTCGGCCTGCTCAAAGGCCTCCATCACCTGGGGGACACCAGAGGGTGGGAGGCATACACCTCCCCATGGCCCTGCCTCTCCCTGTGGACCCTGAGCCAGGGGTTAGCTGCTGAACCTCTATGTTCCCATCTGGACAATGGAGAGGATGAAGACAAAGGTGGTGAAGTTAACTGTGCCAGACTGTCTCTGAGCGGATCTCCACTGCTCAGGGACTAAGCTGCCGCATCCTCAGGCCACCCTCTAAACGGGGCACTCCAGTACCCTCTCCAGAGGTGAGGAAGTGGCAGGACAGCTTGCCCAGGATATACTGCAAGATGTGGCTGAGGCCAAGTGACAGCCTCATGCCAGAAGCCACACCTGGGGACACAATGGGTTACCCTCTGAGTCTCTCAGCTTGACAACCCCAGATCCTAGCACCCCATTATCCCAGAGCGCTTACCCACCAGCACAGCAGCCCCCCCAGCACGCCCGGCCTAAGTGACAGTGGCCCCTCACCTTCTTGCGTGACTGCTTCCGCCAGGCCTTCTCCTGCTCCTCGTCCCACCAGCCACGGCTCAGCAGGTAGAGCCTCAACCTTGAGATGGGGTGGTCCTGCTTGTCCCAGTAGTTGACCTCATCCACTGAGCGGTACGCCGAACTGTCATCACTGGTGCTGTGGTGCCCAATCCTGCCCAGGAGGGGCCCTGGTCAACTTGGGGCCCCTGGAGTAGGGGTCAGAGGGATGGGGGGACTAGGGAGTAAGGGGTGGAAAGGGAGCAAAGGCAGGGAGGGGGATGGCCCCCGGGTGTGGAAGCCACATTCTAGGGGCAGTAGTGAGGGAACTGCTACAGATGGTAGCTGTCAGGACTGTGGGGGTGGCGACGGGAGAGGCAGGCACCTGTAGGTCATGGCTTCAATGAGGAAGGGCTGGTTCTCTGCCACAGCCCGCCGCCGGGCCTCCTTGGTGGCATTGTACACAGCGAACACATCATTGCCGTCCACTCGGATTGACATAATGCCGTACCCGGGGCCTCGTGCCGCTGCAGGGACAGGGAGGCCCCGGGGCTCAGATGAGGAAAATGTGCAGCACGAGGGAAGAGCAGGGAGTGAGGCGGAGCCAGGTCCAGAGCGAGGAAATGAAGGCAGAGCGAGGAGGAGAGCGAGGCAGAGCACGGGGTGGGGAACAGCGCCGCGCGCCTCCAGGGCTCTGTCCGCAGGCAGGCGGCGGTGGGCCTTACCAATGCCATCCCCTCGGTACTGCTCGGAGGTGGGCGTGGAAATGGCATAGCCATTGTTCCGGCAGAAGAAGATGATGGGACACTCGAGGGTGGCGGCGAAGTTGAAGCCAGCGTGGGCATCCCCCTCACTGGCTGCCCCCTCGCCGAAGTAACAAATGACAACCCTGTTGGCATTGGCTCGCTTGGCTGCATAGGCTGCCCCCACGGCTGCAGAGCAATGAGAGGGCGGTGAGCAGGAGCAGACACACACACACACACACACACACACACACACCACTCTCGCACATGCCCCACCAGAACTTGGGCTCAGACTAGCTGTCACTAGACACAGAGAGGAACCCCCCAGAGCCTGCCCACCTGAGTCTTCGGCTTCTCTGCCACCAAACACCACCTTCCAATTGCTCAGTCCAGAAACTTCGGCATCCCTGACTCAATACTCTGTCATCCCCCACATTTACCCCCTTCAAAATATAACAAGAATCCAAGCCCTTCTCACCCCAGGGCCAAGCCTCTGGCTGCTCATGCCTGAGTTAACCAGCAGCCACCTCACTGGTGCCCTGCCCCGCAGTCTGTTATCCAAGGGATAGCCAGAGGACTCTTAAAACGAGAGCCAGGCAAAGTGACCCCATGACAGAATCCTCTCCAACCCACAGCTCCCAGAGCACTCAGGGTCAAAGTCCCTGCAAAAGGTAAAGATTACAAGGCCCACCCACCCTGCACATCCGCAGTCCTCTCCCACCCCTCGCTGTCTCCATCCACCTGTATAAAGGGGATTTAGGGTACCCAGTGAGCTCTGGGAGTGTGTCTGATTGGGGACTGAGGCCAACAAGGAGTAGAGACAGAACCTAGGCTCTGGGGTCACATGGTCCACGGTTCCAGCTGCTCTTCTATTCCCTACCTGTCAGGAGACCTTTAGCACGTCACTTGACTTTCCCTCCTTGACTTTAATTTCTTGCTCTTTATAACAAGAGTAATAGCAAATAATAACCTTTACCCCCATGGCACTGCAGTGTGACAACAGAAGCCAAGCACCTGCACAGAGCCTGGACCCTGGTGAACACGCAGGGGCACTCTGGCCTGTGTGCTCCCCCAGGAGCAGTGGGTCAGGGCGGGCGGAAGCCTGGGAAACCTAGACTGTGGTCATGCTGGCTCAAGGCTGCTGAATGGGGTGAGGACATTACTGGGGCCTTCTCAAAAGGGTCCCAGATGAAAAGTACCTTGAAAGTCCAGAGCACAGGCCAGGGTCTGAGAGCAGCACCATTGGAAAGCTCACACACAAGCCCACCCGTGAGGGCTGGGAAAGGGACAGGGCCCAGAGGGTGTGAATGGGTCTGCACACATGAGCGTCAGGGCATGCATCCTCACCCTGAGGGATCTGGGTGGCCAGTGGAGAGGAGATGGTGACGAAGTGGCGCTCATTGCAGCCATAGTGGACAGGCATCTGGCGCCCCTTCCCTGGGTCACTTACGTTGCCATAGCACTGAGCCATGAACAGTTCCAGGGGATAGTCGCGATACATCAGTACACCTGGTGGAGAAAAGGCAGCTGTTAGCCTGGTGAGTGGTTTGGGGGAATCACACCAACCCTGTGGGTGACCCAGTGGGGGCCTCTTCTTTCCCAGGCTTCTGTATCCCTGTCTGTAAAAAAAGGAACCAGAATAGAGCAGGAAAGGCAAATTCAGAACTCACAGGGACCCGGCAGGAGCTGCAGACATGACTCATGGGAGACGGGAAAGCAGAGGTGTGTCAAGGGGGAGGCCAATGTTCAGATGACAATCCAGGTTTTCAAAAGGTGGCAGAAACTCAGCTAACTAGCTCTTTCTTTCTCCTTCCCACAGCCCTTCTCTTTTGTTAGGGATGGAACTCAGGGCCTCGTGCATACTAGGGAAGTACTCTACCATTAAGCTATACCCAAGAGACTTTTATTTATTTACTTATTTATTTGGTAATGGGGATTGAGCCCAGAGGTGCTCTACCACTAAGCTTTTTTATTTTTTATTTTGAGACAACATCTTGCTAAGTTGCTAAGGCTGGCCTCCAACTTCTGATCCTTTTGCCTCAGCCTCCCACATCACTGGTATTATAGGATGTTTGTTTCAATGAGAAACTGTGGTATTTTTTAGGTGTCTTTCATGAATACAATTCTTAAAGTACATGCCACCCATTCATATCTTCTGTTCTAGAGAGGTAATATCCTATTTATGGAAGTAAAACCCTCTTTTCAAACAAACCCCTGGTGGATGCCCAGCTCACTATCAAAGGGAACCACTCTGGTGAAAGGGGCCCTGCCTGCTAAGTTAGAGGACGGCAGGAATCTGTGACTATCCTAAAACAAGCAAGGACTCTCTCTGCTCTACCTGACAAGGGGACAACCTCATACCCCTATCTTCAGCAGTGCTGTGGATCAGATGTCCCATGGCTGGCCCTGAGGGTATGAGCACCGAGACGCAGCTGTCTGATACCATGGTTCCCAAACCCCTTCCTTTACTGCCAAACCCTTTCTTCAGATGACAATAGGGTCACATTACATGACATGGCAGTCCCCCTGTACACAAAGGACGAACGTCCTCCTTGAATAACAACTGCAAACACAGGAAGATAATACGACGAGCCAAGGGCTGTTCCGAGCGTCTTTATACAGTCACTAAGTGAATACTACAGCATCCCCACACGGCAGGCACGATCATCCTCTCACAGAGGAAACAGACCCAGAGCGCTACCACAACTGCCTCCATGTCACGCCACCAAGTGGCAGAACAGAGGGGGGCCTAAGGCAAAACTCAAATTAAGACTGTGTCAGAGGGGCTGGGGCGGTAGCTCAGTGGTAGAGCACTTGCCTACCATGTGTGAGGCACTGGGCTCGATTCTTGGCATCGCACATAAATAAATAAATAAATAAAATAAAGGTCCACAAACAACTAAAAAAATTTTGTGCCAGAGAAAAGCAAGGGAGTAGCTCTGTTTATCCGCTCCGTGGATGCCCCCTGGGACAGCGATGGTGAACACAGCTCAGACTGCTTGGACAATCAGCTTTGAAATTGTGCCCTTCTTGAAACTTTAGTCTAGCACAACTTCAACGTTCACCTTTAGTACTAGTTCCTTAGTTATCTTCTGTTATAGAGGTTTGAATGGGCATAATACTAATCTGCACGCTATGTGGCCGTACTGCACAGCAACCGCTAGGGGAGAAAACTCTCAGGCTGGAGGAGAAAAGGAGGTCTTGTGGAGCACGGGAAATGGTCCAAGCGCTGCCACCAGACATCTTAAAATGTGGTCCCAGGCCCTTCTACATAAGAAGTACTGGGCAGGAGGCAGGAAGGTGTTAGAATTACAGCCTCAGGGCTGGATGCAGCTCAGCGGTAGAGCTCTTGCCTAGCATACATGAGGCCCTGGGTTCTAGCCCCAGCACTGCAAAAAAAAAAATATATATATATATATATATATATATATACATATATAATCTCAGGCCCAGCACCCAGGAAACTGCAGGTCCCCGGGAGATGATGCTCTACCTTGGTCCTTGCTGCCTCTTCACTGTCCTCCTCACTGAGTGCCACTCCCTGCTGTGCCCCAGGAGGAGCTCTATATACAGCCCTGGAAGGGCACTGGTGGCACACAGCAAATGCAAAGGCTGTCACGGGATCAGACTGCTGCAAGAAGGCACACAGCCTAGACCCACAACCTGTCCGATGTGGGTGACCCGCCTGGCTTTCACAGGTTAACAGGATGCCTGCCTCATGCAGAGGGGCCACAGTCTGCCTGCACTCTGTGACAATTCCCATGTAGTAGGAAATTTAAAACAAACAGCACCTTTGCCTTCCAGAGCTCAATGAAGCTGGCTTTTTCTAAGAGGACTATGTTTCCTCCCATGTCACAGTGGACAGCGGACTCACCCAAGCCAATGGGCCTCACTAAGGCAAGTCAGCTGGGAATTAGGGGAGTCGCCTTGCCTCCTCACCCAGCACCACAGCCTTGGCATAAACCGTTCTGTAGCTGCCCAGTGTCTGGGAAACCTGATTTTCCTTGTGAATGACACTGAACCTCAAATATCACAAGCCATTTGCCTCACCTTAGTTCATGTCCAGTTGAAGGAAGTAGATGGCCACCCTCACCTGGTTCCACCTCCATGCTGGAGAGATGTTCCAGAGAGAGGCCCCAGTCACACTATCCACCAACTCTGAATGCTCACCCTGTTCTAGGCTCAGTATTAATAGCTCTGCACCAACTGCCCCATGACTCCTCTCAACAAACATTTGGGGTTACCATTCCCTTATAAAGCAGGAAACAGCTGGGTACAGCAGCACATGTCTGTAATCTCAGCAATTCAGGAGGCTGAGGTGGGAGGATCACAAATTTGAAGCCAGCCTCAGTAACTTAGCAAGACCCTAAGCAACTTAGCAAGATCCTGTCTCAAAATAAAAAATAAAAAGGACTGTGGATGTGGCTCAGTGGTAAAGTCCCTCTGGATTCAATCCCCAGAACTAATACATAAATAAATAAATAAACAAACAAGGAAACAAGACTCACAGCATGGTCAAGTAACTTGCCTGAGGTTGCCTGAGAGGAAGGTATAGATTTGCCCCTGGCACATGCTCACTGATACCCCTGTGGGGGCCCTACGCTAGCAACCACTCTAGAGTGCCCTCTTGCTGCTCCCTGGGCTAAGGCCCCGCTCCGGGCACTCGCCAGGGCTCAGCCATTTCCCTCAGGCTTGTTCTCTGGTCCTTCTTTTCACTCGCCCTCCCCAGCTGGCATCTGTCAAGCTCCCTGTCATCACCATGTTTGCCATCTTCCCATCTGTCCCAGCTCCCTGGAGGACAGCAGAGCCTGGGAGAGGCCCGGAGAGCCCTACACCAGGTGGACAGGGGTCCACAGCACATGCCGACCTTACTGCATCCTTCCAGGAGCCCTCGACTCTCCTCCAGAAGTGGCACAACCGTGGCTCAGATGACTGGTAAAGAGTGGGGAGAAGCAGAGTCTCACCACCACGCTTCTCGGCCTTCAGGGAGGGGATGCGTGCTCCCCAAAGTCCTGTCCCTGGCCTGACAGCATGGAAAGCTCTTCCTCTGTTTTCTTAGACCTTCGTGGCATTATGCTGCCCCTGGAAGAGCACCTGGGAGAACAAAACTGTGGACCACAACAGGGGCCCCAGGCAGACATACCTGCCTCCCGGTACTGGCCAAACACCAGGTCCGTGCTGTCCAGGGCGGCTGCACTGCCCACGTGGGTCCCCTCCTCGCCATAGTTGGTCATGTAGAAGGAAATCCGGCCCTGAGAGTGGAGGGGGCCCGAAGGCCCAGGCTAGGTTACACTGGGCAATGACCACCATGAGAATCGTACCAACTTCTGATGGCGCTCATCCAGTCTTTCACAAAGTTGGCCCCAGGCCAGGCCACGCGGGGCTCCCACCTTCAGAGGAACTGCCAGGATGGTCAGAGCCAGGGTGATGGGGTCTCTGGGACAAGAGCCCGAAGAAGGGATGCAGGGAGACAGCCTGGGTGAAGAGGGGAGATGCAGCTCCAGGCAGAAGAACGACAAAGGCCACGATGAGTCCAGAAGGGACACAGGGGAGAGCAGTGAGGGAGGCGACACCCAGACCACAAAGTGACTGTGGCACCTGCCCCAGGGCGCAGTGCGGTCACACAGGTGTTCAAGATTCTCCCCACTGTGTGTGGCACATGGAGGACCCAGGGCCCACAAGGGAGCGGGAGACTGGGGGCAGTGGCCTCACCTAGCAGGCAGGGAGAGGGGCAGACAGAGGAGTCCTCAAAAGCTGAGCTAGCAGTGCCGAGGGTGCTCAAGCCAGCCCCCTTCTCTAGAACCCTCCAGCCCTAGGCCCTGGAACAGAACGCTCAGGTTCCCGGCCCCCTGGTAGCCAGACTCTTCAAGTTTGCTTGTGCTCTCTGGGTAAAGGACTCTACTGCTGGCATCACTCATGCCCCGCCCCCTTCTTCTTCCTGCCTAGCTTGGAGCCATGATGCCTGGACCTGTGGCAGCCATCCTGTGAATGTGAGGCAACAAGCACAGGATGAAGGCCAACTCGCCAACAATGAAACAGAAAGAGAGGAAGGGACTGGGTACCCAGTGGTGCTGCTGAGAAGCTGAATGATTCCTCAGGTGAGACCTAGAGACAGCGGCTAAGAGGAGAAAGAGCTGGCAAGGGAAGGGCAGGGAAAGGGATGAGATAAAGGTTTTCAGTTTGGGCAAGGGGTGACTTGTGGCACCCACCCCTGATAAATGGACTGGGAGAAGAAGAAGAGCAGGTCTGGGAGAAAAATGCCAAGGTCAAGTTTGGACAGGCTGAGTTTGCTGTGGGACATCCAAGGCAAAGTGCCAAGTAGATCTAGAGTTCCAAGAAGTCTGGAGAAACAGGGAACTCCCGGTGTAAGATGGAGATGAGATCACCCAGGACTGAAGAAGGTGGAACGAAGTGAGCTTGAGGTGGCCCCCTAAGGCCACCCCCTGCTAAGCCCCCCTTGGGGCTCAGCAAAGCCCACCTCCATGTGCTTCCTGGGCCTGGTTTCAAGTGCTGTTGGGAAACAAAACAGTGCTTTCTTCTAAGTGGGGAGCCAATTAAAGGTTAACTAGTCTTCCAATGCCAACCGAGTGGGAGGATGGTAGCTGTTCAGTTCAGTATGGAGAGGGGCCTGACACAGGACTCAGGCTAGTGGCTAAGGTTACTGGGTGCCTAACCCTCTTCCCTCTGTTAAGAGAGGCACAATGGCACACATCTGTAATCCCAGTGACTCAGAAGGCTGAGGCAGGAGGATCACAAGTTCAAAGCCGGCCTCAGCAACTTAGTGAGACCCAAAGAAACTTAGCAAGACCCTGTCTCAAAATTTAAAAAAATAAAAAGGGCTATGGATGTAGCTCAGTAGTAAAGTACCCCTGGTTTCAACCTCAAAGAGAAAGAGAAAGAGGGGACACTGCAGGTAGCAACTAAAAGCAGATATTACTGAGAGGGACTTGCTAGAAAGTTCTATAATCGTTTGGGTGGGGAAATGGCAGCTGAGATGTGCCATATCTGACCTTCCACTTTCCTTCTACTTGCTGCCTGAAGTGAGATACAATAGAGGTAAGTCTGGCACCTTTTTGGATCATGAGTGGACCTTGAAGAAGGGAGAAGCCAACATTCTGGACATTAGATCAGAGCAGTGAAAGGAGGCCAGGTATCCACTGATATCATGGTGACATCAGACCCGCCTCAAATCACCTGTACACTGATTTTTTTTTTTTTAATCCAAGTGACAAACTACTTTATCTGTTAAGCTACTGCTTTTGATTTTGTTTGCTAAGGCTTTTTTTTGGAGTGAGGAGGAATCTGTCACTTACAGCTAAACATAATCCTAGTATACATAGGTTCAATTGTGAAAGTCATGGTAATCTGCCTCAGTGTCAGCCAATGGGCAAGGGCCTTACATGCTGGGTCTCACAGAATTCCTACCCCAGCCTTATGGGGTAGCATCTAGCATTATCCCCTTTAAAAAAAAATTATTTACATTTTTTGCAATGCTGAGGTAGCACTCAGAGATAAAGCAGCCTTCCCAAAGCCACAGAGCTAGAAAGGGGCAGAATTAGGACTTGGATCTCACAGGCTTGCTCTAGAGCCTGTACTGATTCCTTTCCCTCTGCCACCTGTCCGTGAGCCTAGAGCTGCTCAGTACTGACCACTAGCCATAGCACTATGCCTGATAAAATGCCACCCATGCTCAAGAATGAAGAAGGCCAAGGCAAAAGAAAAAGAGAGAAAGATGTCTGAGAACTTCTGAGCCCTTGGATCCAGCTAAGCCTGCAAATAGGGCCCTGGGGACATGACGCTGAATCAATAAATTCCCTGTTGGTGCACATTGGCTTGACTGGGTCAGTCCTCTGACACTAAGTCTTCAAAAGACTGACACATTGGATATAGGCCTTGAGTGGCCCCTGGACACTGCGGGAAGCACAGAGGGTCCACCCTGCTTCTCAGGTCTATGAGCTCTCCCAAGGAAGGGCCATTGGGCCTTCTCCTCTCTGGCCTCTCCCAGAACAATGAGCCCAGGCAGGCACACACACATACAGGAGTTTTTAATGACTACATCCATCTCTCTGTCCTTGGGCTAGACCCCTCCCATACTTCCTCAAGAGCCCTGAGAGAATCCCAAGAACTCTAAAAACATCTCCATTCCTCTCTTCTCCTTGGGAGTTGTCCTTTGGTCCAAAGCACAAGTACAGGATAATTCTGACTCCCACCCCAGGCCTGTCCCCACGCACCTGTCGCTGGGACTCATAGAGGATCCGATCCATGGTGTTGAGCAGTGTCATGCTCCTGTAGAACTTCAGCACCTTTTCCTGGGGCAACTGTGAACAGAGACACAGACAGATAGGGGCATATGAGACCAGAGAAGAAACAAACAAGGGACTTGGACATGGCGGGGAGGGGCGGAAGGGAGCAGCCTCACATTGGGGTCCTCGCTGGGGTTGATGATCTGGCCCTGGCGGTCCATGACACGGTAGATGGGGATCCCGGAGATGACATTCGGCTGGATGAACTCGAGCTTGTCTACAAACTCTGCTGAGGCCCCTGGGAACTGGGGCTTGTCGTCCAGGGAGGAGAACTGCTGCTGCTGCTGCTGCTGCTGCCTGAGAGGGTGCTGGGGAGAAGGCGGAAGGGGTACTGAGTCAAGAGCCGCACTGAGGTTCCGGCTGGCTCAACACCAGCAGCCACAAGACAGCATGATGGGTAAGCTGCACAGCCCCATGGGGTCTGGCGCACAGGGTGTGAACCCTGCTCTACTCTATTGCTGTGACACCTTGGCCAAATTACTACAATACCATAGAGGATTCTCATCTGAAAAATCAGGATGAAAATGACATCCACGAGCAGCAAAGTGTGTGCTTCACGTGTGTAAGGCCTTGGGTTTATTCTCCAGCACTAGAACAAAACAGGAACATCCACTCGACAGAGCTATTGTAAGAATGAAATCACGTAGTCTGAATGGCAGGCTGCTCAGGAACTGGCAGCTGTTGCCATTCTCATTATCACAGGCTCAAAGTCTTCATCCTGGCTTTTGAGATCTCCCCAGTCTGGCCACAAGTCTCCCTCTGTCCCCCACTCCTACCACAGGCATGTTCAGACACCCTGACAGACCCATTACTGACCCCAACGCCACATACCAGGGAGGACAACCCAGAATAGAGCTTAAGTTGTTGAGTTTTTAAGAGTCAGATTATCGGGATTCGAATGTCCTTCTAGCTGACAAGGGACAGGGACTTCCCCTCTTCATGTGTCTCCTTTCCCCTCTATAAAATGGAAAACACCTCATGGAGTGCTGCAAAGTTTAAAGAAGATCATGTATATTTCAGTAGACTATCTACAAAATAGTAAATGTTCAAGAAAAATGCCGACTATGATGGTTTCTATCACACTGCTGCTCACCCTGACGAAGTAGCCTCCTCTCCCATCACCTGGCCAACTGCACCACACATTTTGCTACCTTCTTGAAGCCAGGCCTGGCTTCCCCTGCAAGCTCAGACTGATTGATTCAATAAATATTTGAGCACCTGCTTTGTTCCCAGCCCTGTGCAGGGTTCTGGGAACCCTAAATATCTGTCCTTGCTACCTACTAGCAGGAAGACAGATGCTGGACAAGTAAAGCCGAGGGGAGCCCTATTACCCAGTGGTACTTTCTCATGGCACAGTGGAACCGGCAAGGCCTCTCTGAGGGAGTGATGCTGGAGCTGAGCCTGCAGGACAACTAGGAGTCAGGGAGGGCGCATCCTGGGCAATGGGGACAGAATATGCAAAAGACAAAGAGCACAGCATGAGGTGTTCTTCCCGGAAACTGGAAAGTGGCAAGGAGCCCTGTGGGGAGGTCACACTCCTCAGACCAGAAGAGGCAGAGTTGGGAAAGCCTGAGAGCCCCGCAGGAGGAAGACCAATTAGCGCTCTGCCTGCACCACCTCAGCAAGTCCTCAGGGCACCTGTGAGGTGGGCTTGTTCCTCATTGCCTGGGAGGAGAGGCTTGGGGAGGTAACCAGTCTGCAATGGGCAAAAAAAATCAGAATTTACATTAAGACTGGGCTTCTAACCTGGGGCCTGAGATCCAGACCTCAAAACCCAAGCTCTAAACCCCAATGCCAGCTCAGTTTCCACATCTGCGTCTTTCCTTTCCACCGCTGCCTGGATTCCTCCCAGGTCAGCAATTGTGGCTTCACTTTCAGGGGGAGCTAGAGGAGGACCAGCTCACCATGAGCTGCATCTCACGTGTGGGGGCTCACGTGTCCCCCTCCCTTCCTTTAACTGCAGCGAACAAGCCACCAAGTTTCCTGGGGGTAGCATGCAATGTATGTGCAATTATCTGCATTTGTGGCGGTGAGGAAATGACACTCCTGGCAGCAGGGCAGGTTGGGGCCTGACACACGGGCAGACATGCCTTCCCCTCTGACAAGGCAGCACCTGCTCCTCTTCCAAGCACTGGGCACGGCTAGGCCTTTACGTGGACCTGGAAGATTCCTCTGTTTTGTGTCCGTCTCTCACACATGCAAGTTCCAGGAAGGCAGGGGTGGCGTCCAGGTTGGCTCACGTAACAGGCTTTTGATGGATAATTACCAAACGAACGGATGAATGAGCAGTTAAGTTAGTGGCTCTGGAGTCAGACTAACCTGGATTCCAATTTCTGAGCTTACTGCGTGGCTCTCTGCGAACACTTCATCTCTTTGAATTCCCTGTGAAAAGCCTGCAGAGAGCTATGTGTAAAGTTCCTAGTCCATGCACACAAGGGGTCAGCGCAGGTCTGGGATGGAGGGGTACTGTGTGTTTAAAAAATTTTGATCCCCAGCATCACCACCACAATCACCACCACAAAAAAGGGAGAAAAGAAAGAAAGAAATGGTATTAGAGAAAAAAACAAAGCCTGGGAAGGTTAAAAAGTAGGAAAGCAGGGGCTGTGGGTATACGGTTCAGTGGCAGAGTGCTTGCCCAGCACACAAAAGGCCCTGGGTTCCAACCCAGCACCAAACAATGACGACCCCCACAAAAAAAAAAAAAAAAAAGGGAGGAAAAAGGGAAATGATGGGCACCTTGGGAAAAAGATGGGCAAAGTAGCGTGAGGAGGAGGACTGGCTGTACCTGAAATTAAATTGTGATACCAGGCGGTGACTCCAACACACGTGGTCAAGGGAGAAACTGAAGCACAGGGGAAGTGAAGGACGCACTGACAGAACGGGCCTCAGGGCTGATGTTGGGGAGGAATGTTTTATTACTTTTGAGACAGGGTCTCACTAGGGGCTGGCAGGGGTCAGAAGGGAAGGGGCTGAGGGCTGAGAAGGGCCAGGGTGTCAGAGCAGGACCATGGCCTAGAGTCTGGAAAGCTTCTGTAGGGCGTCCTGGTGAGCCCCTGATCCCAGAGCTGAGTTCCCACCATGAATTCCAGGCTCCTTTAGGGCCTGTGGAAATGATGGCCATCCACACCCCATGGTTCCTTGTAGGATTCAGTGAGCTCTGCAAGGGGCTCAGCTCATGGCTGAAGCCTGAGGAATCACTTATTATGGATGGGGTGCAAAATGCCTACTAAAAGGGGGCTGGGGCAGAGCATTTGCCTAGCAAGTCTAAGGCACTGGGTTCAATTCTCGGCACCACGTATAAATAAAAATAAATTAAAGAAAGGTCCATCAACAACTAAAAACCATATATTTTTAAAAAATGCCTACTAGGACTGGGGTTGTAGCTCAATGGTAGAGCACTTGCCTAGCACGTGTGAGGCATTGGGTTCGATCCTCAGCGCCAGATAAAAATAAATAGAATAAAGGTATTGTGTCCATTTACAACTAAAAAAGAAAGAAAATTTTTAAAATGCCTACTAAAGGATATGACCCCACCCATTTTTTTCCTTCAGTTTGGGCAGCTGGCCCAGTGGCCAGTGGCTTATGATGGCAGAGGCTACACATATTTACCAAAAGTCTTAGAACTACAGGTGAGCCCTGGCCACCTGTGCTGAATGGCCTGGTCTTGCCCAACAAGTTTGGGAAGGCCACTGTGGGGTCATTCCCTCAGGCACCATAGTCAAAGGCACAGCATCAAGCAGGCCTCAGGAGCCTGTTTCTCCTGTACACATCCTCCTGGGCTACCGTGAGGTTGAAATGAGTTGATGTGTACATGACCCAGCCCAGTGCCTGGAGCACAAGTGCTTGACAAACACAGTAGCTAGCAGGTGTACCAGCTGACCATTTTGGTCAAAGAGGCAGATACTGAACAATGGCCCCAAGGTGGACCTGAAGGGAAGGCTGGAGACAGGGAGGGATGGATGACAAACACGAGGGGAAAGATGGTATGATGGTGAGCCACAGGACAAGGTAGACTAAACTGCCTGACTCCAAATCCTGGTTCTGTGGCTTTCCAGCCACGTGACGCTGAGCAGGAACTTCTCTCCCTGAACCTGCGTGCCTCTCCATGGACAGAACAATATCTGCCTCACAGGCTGTGGAAGGTAGGGTAAAGCCACTGCCTGCATCATAGGAGGAACTCTCACTGGCTATGACCAGAGGGAGCAGCAGCATTACTTCCTGGAGGACGGGAATTGAGCCAGGCTGCTGGACACGCAGGGCTGGGACAAAGGCAAGGGGAGTGGAATGCTTCAGTACTGGGGAACGACAAAGGCCCCAAGTCTGGCACCCTGGAGACCAGGACAGCCAGAGCTAGCCATGCGCACAGGCGCCACACGAAGCACTTAATCTAAGTGCCTGTGCTCACTGAATTCCTACAGGACCTGGGTGAGTCCCCCTCCATCAGAGGTCATGCGTACCTACTACACGGAGCTATTGCATAGGGCACTGGAGCCTGACAAGCTATCCCAGAACAGCTGGGCTGGAGAAACTTTACTGGTAATGAGCATAGACTGCGCTCCAATTGTTCCCCGACTTCCAGCAGGGTAGGGACTCTACTCATTCCCAAATGAGGCTCAGAGGTGAAATGGCCCCAACAGGCCCAGCCCTGGGGTGGTGTTGCAAAACTGACTTATGACTACCTGTCAGTCTGAGTTTTCTTCCTTTTCTCTCTAACCACTAAAAACATCTGCTATAATAGCAGCAGAGGGAAGGAAATCAGGCAAGCACTCAAGGGCAGCAGGGTGCTCAGGAAAGGGGTGATGAGAGGAGAGGCAAGAAGCCAGGGGACAAAGAAAGGCAGCCCCATCCCTCCCCGAAACCTCCTGCCCTCATAATCTACTTTAATCCATCTATTACAGTAAAACCTCCCAACCTCCTCCCAAGACACTCTTCACCTCCACCTGGTTAAAGCTGTACTTTCCACCTTCCAATATGGCAGCCACCAGCCATTTAAACTCATTAGAATTGAGTAAACTTCAGTTCCTCAATCTGCTAGCCACATTTATTTTTTTATTTAATTTTTGCAGTACTGCGGCCCAAACCCAGGGGCACTTTACCACTGAGCCACATCCCCAGCCCTTTATTAATTTTTTTTTTGAGTCGGGGTCTCACTGAATTGCTAAAGCTGGCTTTAGTAGCTGGAATTATAGATATGTGCCACTACACCTAGCTTTGTTAGCCACATTTAAAGTGTTCAGTAGTCACATGTGGCTAGTGACTACTGTACTGGATAGCATAAATAGAAAACATTTCCACTATCAAAGAAAGTTTTATTGGACAGCCCTGGTCTGCAATCTTTACTACTGTCCCTTCCCTTCACTCAAAAAAATAGGGATTCTTAATCTCAGAACAAGTGGGATAAAAACAGGTGGGGGAAGGGCAAGTGACTCTAAGAAAACATAAAATTTAGGGCTGGGGATATAGCTCCTTTGGTAGAGTGCTTGCCCTACATGCACAAGACCCTGAGTTCAATCACCGGCACCAAAAATAAAATAAAATTTAAAGTAGATAAATCAATGAAAAGCAGAAACTTGGGGCTGGGGATGTGGCTCAAGCGGTAATGCGCTCGTCTAGCATGCGTGGGGCGCTGGGTTCGATCCTCAGCACCACATAAAAAAATAAAGATGTTGTGTCCACCGAAACTGAAAAATAAATATTAAAAAAAAAAAAAGAAAAGCAGAAACTTCCTTCTCACCACCCTCTCCAAAATAAACAAAGGAGAAAAGGAAAGGCAACAGAAGACTAAGCCAGGAGGAGAACAGATTTAATCAGTCACAAATGACCTTTCCCTAGTTTGCCCTCCTGTTCGCCTCCCGCCCCACTTGCTCAACCAATGGGCTCCTGGGACTGCCATCAGCTGTGGAGGATCTGATTTCTTTAAAAAAAAAAAAAAAAAAGCCACAGAGAACAGCCATTAACAGGAGACTGTCCTACCCCCATTCCCCCACCTACTCCTGTCACCCTTCAGCATTTACCTGCATCAAATGACCTCCTTCCTGGGGACTCCTGCCTCATTCCTGACCTACTCTCTTACCCTGTTTCTCCTCCTACCAAGAGCTCCTTCCTACAGATTTCATCTTCCCTGCCTTATGAATTGGGGACAAGACTGCCAGGAACAATCTCAGAAGATCTTGAAAGATTCCTTCCAGAGCATCACCAATCCAGCCTGCACTCCCACAGAGTCACCTTCTTTGCTCTCTCAATCTCCAAGGTCAATTTCTGTCCCTTCCCTCCACCCTTACTAACAACACCCTACTGCCCTTATGATGTGTAGGGTCCAATTCTTAGCTCTTTATGTATTTCACAACAACCCTGGGAGGTGATCACTGTTAACATTCTACAGTAAGGAAAATTACATCAAGAGAGGTGTCAGGTTCAGGCCCGCGTCCAGGGTCACACAACTGGAAAGTGACAAGGCGAGATGCAAACCCACGTGATGTAGCGTCAGAAACTACCCACATAACCATTCCTGTCTCATCTGGAATTTTAGCTCATAAATCTTGCAGTTCACTGCTTTTCCCCCCTCTAAATACAGGCTTCCAACTACTTTTTTTTAATATTTATCTTTTAGTTGTAGTTGGACACAATATCTTTATTTTATTTGTTTATTTTTATGTGGTGCTGAAGATCGAACCCAGGGCCTCGCACGTGCTAGGCAAGCGCTCTACCACTGAGCCACAATTCCAGCCCTCCGACTACTTTTTATTGTTGTTACTTTTGTGATGGTTGGGAATCAAACCTAGGGCTTTGCACATACTAGGCAAGCTCTAGCCCCAGGACTCAACTACATCTTTTTGCAGTGTGATCTTCCCCTTAGCAGCATGTACCAAAAGCAATTCAGACCCTTTTGATAATTAACAAGGCTTTCTCAAGTGTTTTCGAGAAACGTGGGCAAAGGGCCCTGTCTGAACCTCTCTCCCGCTTTTCTCCCTTCATCAATTCAACAAACATATACTGATCATCTCCTGTGCACAATATCCACAACATATCTTAACTTTCCATCAGAGGACACAGGAATCAAACGAGTTTCTCCGTAATCGGCTTTCAAATTAGAACTGGGGAGAAAGAGCAAAGAAATGCAAAGCCCTGTAAAAGCTTGTGACAGGGATCTGAGCTCTTCTTTCTCTCTGTTTCAACAGGACTTTTTACTCAGAAGGAATTCTCCGCCTTACTTAGTCAGTTTCATTCTCCAACTTGTGAGGGGAAAGTTCTCCTGCGACCCTTGAAGGCGCCACCCCAGTGAGAGGGAAAGAGGAGGAACCCCCATCTCAATCTCCAAGGTGTCACCGGCCCTCAGGGTCCACACAGGAGCTGCCCCGCTTGTCCTTTCCTAAGGAGATGGAAGCTCTTCCTTTAAGTGTCCTCTCCAATTCTCCCACTGCTTTTCCCTCCGTGACTGGAGACTGCCCTCCTTCACACCCTGCAGAGAACCCACACTCCAAACATAGACTTTACGCCCCCATATACCCCTTAGAAAAAACCGCCTGGGGCCTCGGTACTCACAAATCTAGCCAATCCCCGAGCCATAGGCTGCCGCAGCAACAGGAGGGTAGCCTGGCCCAGGCCTCGTCTAGGCCCCCAGACCCTAGCCACTGAGATCGCTACCGCCATCTTGGCTAACAAGCCCTTGTTGATCCGCCCCTCTCCTAGGCCAGACTCGGGGCTGCCCCACCATAAGCCTGATTCAAATGCCAGCATACCCTGAGAAAAAGAACACTTGCTTCCGATAAACAGCATCCAGGACACATATATGGGTGGATAAGACAATACATATTCCGGAAAGTTATTCTGATCACTTCATTTTAATTACTCCCATAACTCTCAGAGAAGAGGACAACCTGACGGGAACCTCATCGGTGTAGGGCCGGGGGACCTTGGGTAGGTTGAGCCCAAGCCAAGGCCCGCCCCCTTTTTGCTATGGTCCAATGGCTTTGCTAGAGTTAGGAGGTGGGAGTGGGCGGAGCCAGATTGTTGGTAAACGCTGAGACACGTGCTGGCGCCGATTCTGAGTGGGCCCCGGACGAGCGCGTGCGCACTGGGTACGCAGTCTGTACGTACGTAAGCGCGCGGCGCGAAACGGTGCGGAAACAACGGTGCGGAAACTACCGTGCCGGTACCGGCACGTGGGCTCCGGCGAGATGGAGGGGGCGATACAGGCTGACGCCAAGGTCTGCAGTGAGGCTGGAACAGAGTCCAGCCCTCGAGGTCCCGGCTGTAGCCTCCGGCACTTTGCTTGTGAACAGAACCTGCTGTCTCGGCCGGATGGCTCTGCTTCTTTTCTGCAAGGTAAGAATTTAAACTGGAATTGTCTGAGTCACGTATACCTAGGTCGTATTTATTTTGAAGAACGGCTGTGGTGTACTTTACAATGGAGTGCCCATCTTGCGATATTAGCTGGTTTATGCCCGCACCGATGCAGAACTTCTTATCCGAGTGAATACTTGTGGATACAGCGGGATACACATTTCTCCCTCCTGATTCGAACGTTTCCTTCACCCTGTTAGGTAATTCTCAGGATGAGACAGGGGCGGACCACCCCATAAGAGCGAATATTCCAGAATAGGGAAAAACCTCAGCAAGGAAAATATTCCCCCTTGAGTAGTTTTTTTGCCCTACCTCCTACACACACATCCTGGGGACCTACATCACCTATTAAGGCAGATATGTTCATTTACGTAAATATCCCTTCAACAAGCACATCAACACCTCAGGCTCAATTATAATTACACCGCGGCGGGTTACTTTAATAACTTTAAATAAACCAAGTAAATAATTTTTCAGATTGAAGATAATGTTCCTAACCTGGGTTGACAAATACCTTCAGCACTCCCACCCCCATCAATTGAGCGATGGAAAAGAGATGGGCCCCAGGCCCTTCCAACTTTGAGCTCATGGGGTATGAGGAGCTAGCAAAGGAGATTGAGAAGGAGCTGCCAGTGAGGCAGGGGAAAACCAAAAGAGGGTGGTAACCAGAACCAAGAGAGAACAGTGTTGGAGCTGTAAGGACTGCCCAGCTCTTTCACTCTGAGAGGCTGGATCATGTTAGGGTCAATAATTTGGAGGCTATTGGTGACACTGACAAGATGCTGCAGTGGAGCCATTGGGTCAAGGTAAGGAAGAACAGGCAGCAAGTGGAGACAATACTTCAGGAGTTCTGCTGTGGCAGGATCAAGTAAATGGGATGATTGTGGGGTGGAGTGAGGGGAGACTTGTTGGAGCCACATCCTGGAGAAGATAAGAGGATAGGGCTCCAGTGCTCAGGTGTAACAGTCCATCTAGAGTAACAGGAATGAAAACCCCAACGAGGGGTTTTCTATTTGGGTAAGAATATGGCTTCAAGGCAGATTCTTCTGGAGCAAAGGTCATCATTCCCCCCTGTGAGGGTAGATTGGGTTTCTAAGGAAGAGAATCCCTCAGTTGCTTAGCCATTCCTCCCCCTCAGGCCTCCCTGTAGCACACCTCTCAGGCTGGTTTCAGATGCCTGACTTTTCTTAGAACCTAAGGAACGAGAAGCAAGGCACTGTGGCATTTACCCCTGTGGTCCCTGCTACTCTGGAGGATCATTTGAGCCCAGAAGTTCCAGACCAGCCTGAGCAACATAGTTAGACCCTGTTTTTAAAACAGAGAAAGAAAAGCAGCCCAGCATTCTAAACCCAAACCCACAGAGCCCTAGAGCAAATGGAAATCCTTGCAGACACTCAAACGGTGTGTTTTAAGTACTTCTGGCCTCAGACTCTCTGGCAAAGTTATAAAAATGCAGATCCCCAGAACTCACCACATACCTAGTCTGGCCTTGCATTTTCCCCCCTTCAGTGCTGTGGATTGAACCCAGGAGCACTTCACTACAGAGCTGCATCTCCAGCCCTTTTTATTTTTTGTTTGCTAAGTTGCCCAGGCTGGCCTCAAATTTGGAATCCTCCTGCCTCAGCCTCCTGAGTTGGGATTACAGGCCTGTGCCACCTCACCTGGCAAAAACAAGCATTTTATTTTTAATTCAAGTCATGCACGCTTCCACAGATTCCACCTTTCTGGTCTCCTTCCTCCGTCCCTTCCTCCTCCGGGGAGAAGTCTTTTCTGCTGTCCCTTAATAAAGCTTCCACTCTCCACTCTCAAAAAAAAAAAAAAAGTCATGCAGTGATTCTGATTGCAGGCCAATGTTTAGAAGCTGGGCTAGAGCTCCTGTGGGTATTTTGTTTTGCAGTTCTGGGAATCAGACTGAGGACCTTGTGCATGTATGGCAGATGCTGTATCACTGAACTGTACCCCAGCCCCCATAGAGCTTCATGGTTTTACACTGTAGATTGCAGGTTTGGCTGAATGTTAAAATTAGCTGGGGAACTTTGAGGCTCCCAGTGCCTGTGCCCCACCTTTGAGCAGTTAAATTAGAAGCCTTAGGAGAAGGGCCTGGGCATAGGAATCTTTTTAAACTCCCTAGTGACTCAAATATGCACCCAGGGTGAGAACTACTGCGTTATTGGGTTGCAACCAGTATTATTTTTTAAGTGGAATAGAGAAGAAACCATAGAGCACATCAAAGCAATAACGGGTAGAATTGTTTTATGCTGTCTTCATTCCATTTATACACATTTGTGTGAGTTGTCAGAGAAGTTTGGAAACTATTATGTTTGAGTCCAGTCTTTCATTTTGCAAATAATAAAAAGGTCAGAGGTCTATGTGGCAGGGACTGAGTACCCAGGGACAGATTTGAGGGTAATGGGCTTAGAGGAAGAAGTCAGGAGGGAGGGAGGTGGGCATAGTGTCAGGGAAAGTAGGGAGTCTTTGGGAGAAGAGATAGAAGGGGAAAGGAATTCCCTGAATATCCATTCCCTGAGATGGGCTCCTTCCTATGGAAGCCTGGTGCATTCAGCCTGCTTGCCAGTGAGGGAAAGACATCTGCAGCATCAGTTGGAACCCACAGATACCCCAGCTGGACTAACACTCAAATACCAGGTGCAAACCATATTAAGTGTGCAGGGGCTGGGGATGTGGCTCAAGCAGTAGCGCGCTCACCTGGCATGCGTGCGGCCCGGGTTCGATCCTCAGCACCACATACAAACAAAATGTTGTGTCCGCCGAATTAAGGGTGCAAATCACCTGTATATTAATGACTCCATCTTCCCGGAGAAAACCCTCTATGTCCCCATTTTGACAGAACCCAGAGACCTGTTCAGTGGTAGGGATTCTGAGGAAGAGAAGGATGGAGAGGAAGGGGTACACCTAAGTAGGATGAAGTCCCGCCACACTCAGCAGTGAGGAAGAAACCAGAGAGGTTTAGGGCGTGCCCGTGGTGAAGCCCTCCCCACACCTACCAGAAGCCCCCCACTCCCATCCTCAATCTTTCTGCCTCTGATTTCCTTAAGAAGCTTGATTAGCCAGGTGCATTGGTGCATGCCTGTAATCCCTTGGCTCAGGAAGCTGAGGCAGGAGGATCACAAGTTCAAAGCCAGCCTCAGTAATTTTCTGAGGCACTAAGCAACTCAGTGAGATCCTGTCTCTAATAAAATACAAAATGGGGCTGGGGATATGGCTCAGTGGTCCAGCACCCTTGAGTAAAATCTCAGGTACCTGCCCCTCCCCCACAAAGAAAAAGCAGCAGCTTGATTCACAGATGAGCCCAGAAGCTCAGAAAAGAGAAAGGCAGGGTGACGCAGATCTCCACCTGAGCTGCCTGGGATGCAACAGTGGACAGTCCTAGGTCCTGTGCCGCTGACCCGGACCTCTCAGACCCAAACACTATGGGACCAGGAGGATGATATCTTTGAATTCTGATATCCCCAGAACTGATTGAGAGAAGCAGAATGTTGAGGAAACAAGGTGAGAGGAAGAGGAGCCTGAGGTGGGGCTCAAGGACATGGCTTCCCAGCCTGCCTCCTTCTGCTCTAGCTGTCTTCCCTAGCCTCCTTGTCCACTAAGAATTCCTCGTCCTGCAGCTTTTTTTTTTTTTTTTTGACAAGAGAAGGAGATGGGCCCAGTGACTTGGGAGGCTAAGGCAAGAGGATCACAAGTTTGAGGTCAGCCTCATCAACTTAGCAAGGCCCTAAGCAACTTAGACTCTGTCAGAATAAAAAAGGGCATCGGGGGCTGGGGTTCTGGCTCAGTGGTTAAGCGCCTCTGGGTTCAATCCCCAATACCCAAAAAAAAAAAAAAAAAAGTAGGCAATGGGGCCTAGACCACCACCCCCTCCCCAGTTCTAACTCTTTCCCACTCTTAGCTGGAAAATGGGGTTTTTAGTCCTGGGGTGAGGGAGACCTAAGAACAGTGAGCTGGTTCCTCCGCTTCCTTGCCTCCTTACCCAAGCCTCTTGTTGAGGACAGGAGAGTCATGATCTAGTGCCACCATGGAGAAAGGTGGACTGTGCAGACCCTAGTCCCACGGGGGAGGACTGGGTTCAGCCTGACTAACCAGTTCTCTGTAACTCTGAGAAGCAGCAGAAGTGTAGGGACCTGAACTGGGTTCTTCCAGTTCTTTCTAACCCGTCTGCTCAGCCTGTGGGGGTGAAGGATGGAAGAAGCATTGCCTCGGGCAGTTGTGCGAGTGGCTGCTGTACCCCGTCCCCCTGGAGCCTGCCTGTGAGCTTGTTCCTTGCCACATATTTATTTGCAGTTTGTAGCACTGATCTATAGTCCAGTTTGATTTTTGTTTCTTAAATAGAAGCAGGCAAGGAACCTCGGTGATACTGAAATATGCCTCAGCCTCATGTTCAGACAGGGTGGGGGGCGGGGGGGCGGGAGACAGATGGCACATAGGCCTCCTTTCCTCTGTGATGGTTCTAAGGTACAAGAAACTGCAGAGATTAAACACTGAGCTTCCCGGGTGGGGGTCAGTTGATAATATGAGCTAAAGTCTCCTGTGTGCTCCACGTGGGCCAGGCGGTGTCCTCTAAGAGTTGTGAGTGAAGTGCTGTGTGTGTGTGTGTGTGTGTGTGTGAGAGAGAGAGAGAGAGAGAGATTCTGGAGAGGGAACCCAGAGCCTTGCATGTGCTAGGCAAGTAAGAGCTGTACCCCTGAGCTGCACCCCAAGCTTCAGTGATTTACTCCTCACAAAAACACTGTGAGGGAGATGCTGGTGTCAACCTGTTTTATAAATGAGGAAGTGGAGGCCGAAGTGAAGTGGGTCCTTGAGTTGCTGCCAACAGATGGCAGGGGCGACATGGGGAACCCCAGCCATCGCTGCAAATTGGGACCCAGAAGCAGGGAAGGTGTGACTAAAGCCTCCCTTGCTGTCTTCCCAGGTGATACCTCTGTCCTGGCGGGTGTGTATGGGCCAGCCGAGGTGAAGGTCAGCAAAGAGATCTTCAACAAGGCCACGCTCGAAGTGATCCTGAGACCAAAGATCGGGTTGCCTGGTAACTGGGCCCAGCTGAACCTCTAAAGGTCCAGTTCACTGGGACCTTAGCCTCCTCCTTCCTGCCTGTTTTCCCCAGTCTTTACCACACCCGCCGGTCGCCACGCTGCTGTTTCCGTGTCTTTCTCTACCTGCCTCTGTGTCTCAGCGTCTGTCAATTTCCCCCATCTCTTCCCTGTCTCCAGTTCCTCTTTTAACCTGTTTTTCTGCCGTTTCACCCTGTCTCCTTTCACTCCCTGTGGTCTGGCCTGGCCCGGTGGGCATGGGCATGGACATGAGCCGCAGCACAAGACTCCGCTGTATTCCTTCCTTGGGTGCTGATGGTAGCCAGGGGGGTGGGTGGCAGTCGGCCCGCACTCTTCCCACTGCTAATCCTGTCGTCCACGCAGGTTCCTGTGCCATCCCACGACGAACCTGCAGACCCCTTTCACAGGGCTTTCCTCCAGGTCGTGGGGCAAGTGGAAGGGGAACCAGGTAGAAGGGAGGAGCCTGACAACCTCCCCTCAATTTCCCTAGGTGTAGCAGAGAAGAGCCGGGAGCGGTTGATCAGGAACACATGTGAGGCGGTGGTGCTAGGAGCGCTGCACCCACGCACCTCCATCACGGTGGTGCTCCAGGTAGTCAGCGATGCAGGCTCCGTATCCTTCCCCTGTCCACCCTCTGACAGGAAGTACTCCAGAATCTCTTCTGGTGGCTTTGTAACACCAGACACTTGGCAGGCACCAGCTGGTAAAGAAGGAGACAGACACACCTTAAGCGCTTGCTGTGTGCCAGGCACTGTTCTGAGCACCTTATATACTTAAACTCATTGAATCCTCAGCACACAAATCAAATGCTTTCATGTTCCTTGTGTAAGTGGCTCGTCCAGGACTTGGGCCCAAGGACTTTGACAGATGTTTCAGATGAGGAAACTTAGGCTCAGAGAAGGGAAGTGCCTTGCCTAAGGACACAGGTGGACAGCAGCAGAGGCAGGACTCGCCTAAGCCTGCCTGACCTCCAAGTCTGTGCCAGTGATCACCAGCCTGCCCCTTAATGTGGGTCCAGTTTGTTGACACTCGGGGAACCCTGAGCAGGCAGGGCAGAGGGATCAGAACCTCTGCCTTTGAAAGATTCCTGTGCTTTAGGCAAGTGAGGTTGAGGATGAAGGCCAGAAATGGGCATTTCTAGAGGGCATTGCTGGTGTGTGGCCCGTTTAGGCGGGCACTGTGTGGATGGAAGGAGGGAAAACCTGTTAAGAACTCATTTAAAGAGGTGAAAACTAAAGCCCAGGGGAAGTGACTGTTAGTGGTAGAGCTAGAACTGATTGATTATAAAACTGAAGCCGTTCTCCGCTCTGCTAAGCCTAGGGATGAAAAACAGGAAACTGAGGCAGCTCCAGCCTGTGACGGCTCCTCCCTCCACCCTGACTCCATCACCTGGTGTCAAGGATGACTACAGATTCCTCAGTGTTGGGCCTGGCTTTGCCAGTGCCTGTCCCATGTCACCTTGGGAGGTTTCTCCCCTCTGACCCTGTTTCCCTGAAGATACTTGCTGTGTGCTTTTAGCATGCGTTTGTTAATATCATCAGGGTTCCCATGTAGAGATGAGGTTGAGACTCCGTAAGTCAGTTGATCGAGATCACAGCTGAAAGATAGCAAAGCCAGGTGTGAAACAGGGCTTACTTGATCCCAGAGCTGCTTATCCCCCGCCATGCTGCCTTTCTGGGATCTGCTAGTGAGGTCTGCCATGGGCATTAGCAGGTACAGGTTGCCGTGATCCTTCAGCTGCCAGCTCTCCAGTAGGTGTTCTTCTTAACTGTTCCCGTTGGGCTCAGCTCCTGGCCTGTTGCCTGAATGCTGCCTGCATGGCATTGGTGGATGCAGGTGTGCCCATGCGAGCCCTGTTCTGCGGGGTCACCTGTGCCCTGGACTCTGATGGGATCCTGGTGCTGGACCCCACAGCCAAGCAAGAAAAGGTAGGTATGAAGGGCTATGGCTGGGTGGCTCTCGGCCTTCCTCCAGGACTCACTGTCTCCAAGTCAGTTGGCGCACGCACCTCAGCCCCAGTTGGCAGGCCCTGCTCTGTTCGTCAGGATTCATTCAGCTGCAAGTGCTAGAACCCAACTCAAGACATGCACAAGCCAAACAAGAATGTGTTGGCTTTTGTTTCCAAACCCTAAAAGAACAGAGGTCTAGTTAAAACCAGAACTTCAAACAGATTTCCTTACTTCATTTCTCATCCCTGCTTTTTTTCTGTATATTGGCTTCATTCTCTCTGGCCAGCATCTTTCCTGAGGCCGAGGTAGCCTCTGTCAGCTCCATCCTTTCATATTAAGAGGATGGAGGACAGGTTAGAGATGTACGTACCTCAGTGATAAAGCGCTTGCCTGGCCTGTGCAATCCCAGTACCAAAAAAAAAAAAAATCCAAAGGCTAGAAAGCTTTCTTTACCCACTCAGGCTTGCAGTGCCCTAAGGTCCTTGTTCTTTGGGGTTTTCTCATGGTCTTAGCCAGTCAGGAAAACCACACAACACTCGGGGTACTTAGGATGGAGGTATTTAATATAGGGATGGGTAAGGACAATGTTGGAGGAGTCTTGAGAGGCAAAGGGGAATGCTGCAGTACTATTGGAGACATTGTCGCAGTTGGTTCTTGATGCTCAAAAGATGTCCTGCCTCAATCCTGGATGCTGAAGTGCAGAACCCGTCACCTCTGTGGCTATTACAGCAGCTGCTACTGTCAGAATGAGGACTGAGATGCTCTTCCCCATTTCCCAAGAGATTTTCTTTACTGGTTGAACTAACAGCGAGAGAGTCTAAAGAATATGATCCACTGGTCTCCAGCCCTTGCAGAGCATGGAGCCTAGAAAGGGGGTTGGCTGCTGGAAAGGAGCCCGGTAAATGACTAGCATTGGCTCCTCTAAGTGGCAGGTGTGGCAGCTGGTTGGAATCAGAAGCATGGGGGCCAGTTCTACAAAGGAGATAACTGTTACCCAGGATCAGAGTAATATTTAGACAAAACAGCTGCACTTGAGATGTGGGGAAGCAGGGCTTCGAGGACTTCAGCTACCTTCTACCTCTTGTCCCTAGGAGGCGCGAGCAGTCCTGACCTTTGCTCTAGACAGTGTAGAACGGAAGCTACTGATGTCCACCACCAAGGGGCTCTACTCTGATGCCGAGGTACCAGCATGGGGTGGGGTGAAAGCCGGTGGGGGGGGTAGGGGCTTCAATATTTGTAACCATGGAAACCTTGGTGGAAATTTGGAGGGAAGCCCAATTTGTGAGATAGGAAAAAAGGTGGAACATGGTTTGAAAGTGGGAGGCAGAGCTTCTGAGGGCCCTCAGCTTCAAGCTCAGAGGGTAGGGTCTCTAAGGTACTGAACTTGGAACTATGGGGCGAGATGGTTGCATTTCCAACCTGGCCCTTCCTACAAACCTAGGAACATGTGGCAGTAAAGATTGGAGGTCTCTTGACACCATGGCTCCAAATCCCAAGGTCTGACCAGCTCATTGAGCTCTGAGAAGCCGTGGCTCCGCAAGGTTGGGGTATCTTCCAGGGTGTCTGAATGCTGCTCCCATTGGTCTCAGGTCTGGTTGCTGCCAGCCTCAGATCCCTGAAGCTTCTTCCTCCTGCTCCCCACTAAGAAAGCTTATAAAGTGGGAGATAAGTCACTAGAGATAATCCCCTCCCCACCTGCCTTGCCTGGGGTGGGAAGGGGAGTGGTCGGCTGGGGGTGGGGCTTGGAGTCAGTGGAGTCCAGGAACCTCTTGGGCCTGCTGGGCTGCAGATGGGTGTGGGGCGAGGCCCTGGCACTGACTCGCCTCTCCTGCCAGCTCCAGCAGTGCCTGGCTGCCGCCCAGGCCGCCTCACAGCACGTCTTCCGCTTCTACCGGGAATCACTGCAGAGGCGCTACTCCAAGAGCTGAGGCCAGCCGCACAGGGCGCCCTTCCCACCGCCACCATCTTCAGGCTGGAGAAAGCCAGTGCCCAGCCTCCCCTCTCTGTCCAGGGTGCCTGTGTGGCCTTCGGCACCACAGCTGCAGGGCTTCTATTGAGGTGGGAGGGGCTTGGCCCCTGACAGTCGGCCTAGGTTATAGACCCCTCCTCCCAAGGACAGCATTAAAAGGAGTCCCCCGTGTTGATGAATGTGTCGGTATGCACTCAGTGTCCAGCTGAACACCTACTGCATCAAGCCCTGCTGGGTGCTGAGAACCTGGCAGTGAACCACAGACCCTGGGCTTGTGTTCTAGAAGCAGTGGGGTGAGGAAACAAAAAAATTGCTGGTAAATGTGACAAAAACAAGAAATAAGGAATGAGACTGGGAGAGTCATTTGGGGAGAGGCAGATGTAATACATGAATGGAGACACCAAGCAGGGGAGCCTTGCAGGAGGAAAGGGAACAAGTTCTTGTGTAACAGGAGAGAGTGCCGCAAGGACCAGCCAGGCAGCCAGTGTGGTGAGTGGAATGAGAAGGGCAGGAAAGGGAGACAACATGAACCAGGGACCCTGTGGGACCTTGTGAGCCACAGGAGGAATCTGGCCGAGTGCTGCTTTAACCCACCAGCAACCCCATGAGGTGGGGCTCATTTGAAGATGAGGAAATAAGCTCAGAAGCCAGTTAGCTGCCGAGGTCACCAGCTAGTTAGCAGAGGAACAAGCATCCCCCCACCCCAGTCCAGTCTCAGAGCCCTTCCTGTTTAGATAAAACCCAGGGACCCCAGGAAGATCTGCAGGCTGGGTATCACTCCTCTGTAAATAGCAGTTGAGGCTCACGATGCCCAGTCGGGTGGTGGCACCCAAGGGTTTTGGAGGTCATGGGCATCCTTGCCTTTTGACTGCTCCCCAGCAGTATTTAGTGTTTGCGGGGAGCTTAAGAGCAACTAGGCCCCATGGGCTGGGTCTGCAAACCCCTGGGGTAGGGGGTTTCGTGAGTCTTGACCCTCTACTATTTGCTTCACATGCTTGAGTTAGCTCACAGAATCCCCACTTGCCCCCCTGGAGCGTCTTCATCCTCCTGTAACCAGGAAGGAAATGCACAGATATCTTTAGCTTGAAATTGTGCTCTGTTAGATGCTCTGGGAAAGCTGTTTTCTAGCAAAATCCATCAATGGCATTAAACAGTGAGAAGACTTAAGCGGCAGGGTTTTTTTATTACTTGATGCCAGTTCCAATTGGTGCGCGCTCCCTTTGCTTCTGCTAAGCTCTGTGCAAACAGCTGTCCTGCTTGCCTGGTGCCAGCACTTTCATGTTTTTCTTAGAGTCCTTTTTTTTTTTTTTGTGTGTGTGTGTGTGTGTGTGTATGTATGTGTGTGGTACCAGGGATTGAGCTCAGGGGTGCTTAACCACTGAGCCACATCCCCAGCCCTTTTTTGTGTTTAATACTTAGAGACAGGGTCTTGCTAAGTTGCTGAGCCTGGCTTTGAGCTCATGATTCTCCTGCCTTAGTTTCCTGAGCTGCTTGGATTACAGGTGTGCACCTTTACACCTGGCTAGAGTCCCATCCTTCCCAAGCCTAGTCCCTTTGATTTGGAAGGACCTGGGAAAGGAGTCTTGAGCTACTAGGGAAGTTTTCTCTCCCCGTGGTGGGGGCTGGCATAGAATGAAGTGGATGAGGAACATCGAGAGTGCAGATACCAGACCCTTAATTGAGCCCAGGACCAGTTATACCTCAGCGTTCTCACTTCTGTTGCCTAGGCAGGCTGTGCTGATTCTGCCACTCAGGTGTCGGAAGAGTGCAGAGGGAGAGAGCAGGTGGCCATTTCTATGAGGGATGTATGTAAGCTTGATGTATAGAGAAAATCATTTTACAGATGAGAGGAAGTGAGGCTGGAAGAGATGTCCCTTGGGCCGAGTTGCATGGCTGCCGGGTGGGGAACTGAGGACTTGGGACCTGGCTCAATCCTCTACTAACCACTGAACATACTACAGTGTGAGGACCCTGCACCCCTATGTCACCTGCCTGGTCCTTACACCACCACCGTGTCCACCTCCCCATACACATGACAGACTCAAGTTTGGCTGCAAGGGTGTCTTGTTTAATTTCTCATGTTGCTGCTGCCTGGTGAGAGGCGGCCAGGAAGGGGAGAGGGTCTCCAGCTCACTCCCCTTTCTGGATGCTGCTGCCTCCGCTTTCAGCACCAGGAATCTCCGTGTCCTGCCCACAGATGCACTGGGCCACCAGCCTCTGGGGTCACAGTGGGGGAACTAGGGTGGGGCTCGAGAGGCAAGATAGGCAGCCAGCGTCACCAGCGCAGCTGCATATGTGCACAGGCCCAGTCCGATGGCGAGGACCCCCAGCAGGAAGGCGCGGCGGGAGGCAGCCCCTGCTCCCTGGACGTCCCCCTCGGCCCAAGCCTTGTTGGTCTGTAGAGGCAGTGGCCACTGTGACAAAGGTGTCCCTCATCCCCACTCTGCTTCCCACAGCCCTTCCTCCACCCAGTAAACCAATTCATGCATTCCAATGCCTCCAAGCACCTACTGTGAATCAGGCACAGCGGGTCAATGGGAACACTGCGTGACTGATAAAGTATGTTACTATATGTCTTGATTCTCACAGTGACCCCAAGGCAGGAATTATTCCCATTTTATAGAGAAAAACAAGAAGGCACAGGGGAGTTCAGTGGTGTGCCCCAGAAGGCAGGCTCAGGGGATCCTTCTCCCATCTCCCCGCTGCCTTCGGCCATGGCTCCTCTTGTTTACATGATGTAAATGTTCCCTTAAGCCCAGTACCCTCCCTGTCCCACGCAGACTGACCTTCTGGGCCAGACAGAAGGAAGCGATGCCCAGGGGCCAGAAACAGCACAGCATGGAGAAGACTGCCAGGCCGAGGTGGTCAGCGGGCAGAAGGGGGGAGAGGGGGCTGCCCACGTCCCAGTCTGAGTCGCTGTCACTGGATGACGTATCCTGTGGAAGGAGAGAGCCTTGGGTGGGCATCTCCACCCACCTTCCCTGCCCACTGCTCTGCCCTGAGGCACCACTGAAGACTCCTGTAGTACCTCCCCAGAGGCGTGAAAGTTGCTCACAGAGGTGGGCTCTGGGCTCCTCTGTCCTGGATCCCTTAGAGGAGAAGCTGTGGGTCCTGTTCAGAAAGAGCCCCACCTGCACATCATTTTCTGGAGATTGACAGGTCCAGTCATGGGTCATAAACAGAATGCTACAGCCTCTGAGTTAAAAGTGCCTGAAGTGAAGACAGACATCAGGAACTTGCAAAAAGATGGGAAGTTATAAAATGCTCCAGTGTCCTAAATAATTAGGACACTGCCTGCTGAAAACTTCAGTTTCTAGATGGAAAGTATATTATAGGAAGAATCTTACAAATAGCCAGGTGTAGTGGCACACACCTGTAATCTCAGCTCTTCAGGAAGTTGAGACAGGAGGATCACAAGTTCAGAGTCAGCCTGGGCAACTTAGTGAGGTCCCATCATAAAAATCTGGGAATGTAGCTCAGCAGCAGAGCAGGTGTGGAGCATGCACAAGGCCTACACCATCAAATCAAAAACTGAAGCAGCAGATAGCTCACAAGATTTAAGGAATTAAGGACAAAACTTAATCAAGGTTAATTTGGTTACACAAACACAGGAGGCCCCTCTTGCCCTGCAGATAAATTTGCCACTCAGAAAATTCAAACCTTGAACTAATAAGATTACAAATGGTCTCTGCATCAGTGCATCCAGGCAGCTGAATACCACTCCATGTGCTTTCTGGAAGAAGATACCTTCTAGGCCTAAAAATAAGTTTTCGTAAACAGGGTGCAGTGGTGCACACTTGCTATCCCAGCAGCTGGGAAGTCTGAGGCAGGATCGTGAATTCAAAACCAGCCTCTGCAACTTAGCAAGGCCCTGACTCAAAAAGAGCTGGGGATATGGCTCGGTGGTAAAGCACCCCTGGGTTAAATTCCCACAACCAAAAAATAATAATAATACTTGTTCCTAAAAATGATTTTTCAAAGACAATGACAAGCATAGAGCTGCAGATAATAGAATGTGAACTAGCAAAATTGATAAGGTGTTCAAAATCTTCAGCTAAAGTGATGCTATATGTGGCAGGTGGCATTTTCCAAAAATGGTCACAACAATCTTCCATTCCATGTCTTTCCCCCAACCCAGTACTGGGGATTGAAGCCCAGGAGCACATTACCATGAAAAAAATTGAGTCACACCCTGCCCCAGCCTATTTATTTGTTTGTTTATTTTGAGGGGGCGGGGTCTAAGTTGCTTAGGCCTCACTAAATAACAGGCTGGCCTGGAACCTGCAATCCTCCTGCCTCAGCCTCCTGATTCACTGGATTACAGGCTTACACCACCATGCTCACCTCATCTGCTCTTCTTAAAGTGTGACTTCAGTATTCCTCCCATCAAGGAATGAGGTCTGGGTCCCCTCCACCATGAACCTAGGCAGGTTCACGACTTACTTGTCATCAAAAGAATGTGGTAAAGTAATGCTACACGACTTCCTCGGCTGAGTTAGATGGGAAAAGATGGGGCAGCTGCTGCTTTGCTGAAACACACCCTCTGGAGGTCTGATGGCCCCAAAGCTGCTGGAGACAATGCACGGAATACCCCGAGACCACAGGAAGGGACAGGCCCCGGCTAGTGCCAGGTCTAGCTCCAGCCACTGGCTGCAAGCTCATGGAAGACCCCAAGGCAGAGCCTCCACCTGAGTCCTTCCCAGGTTCCTGAGCCCAGCAACCATGAACAGATGAGGATTTATAGTGATAGATGGTTTACATTTTGGGTAATTTCTTAGATTAATTGGAAAACCATTAAAAAATAAAGAACAAGTTTGACAGTATGTACAGCAGTGAGAAATAGTAAAAAAGTAACATGAATTTGACAAAAGGGTCACACAGTCCAGAGGTATATATATGGGTTTTGAAGAGAGAGGCAGAGTTGCACACGCCTGTAATCCCAGAGACTCTGGAGGCTGAGGCAGGCGGAGCACAAGTTTGAGGTCAGCCTCAGCCATACAACAAGACCCCAAGCAGCTTAGTGAGACCCTGTCTCAAAAAAAATAAAAAGGGCTGGGGATGTGGCTCAGTTGTCAAGCACCCTTGGGTTCAATCCCCAGTTCTCTACCCCAACCCCCCAAAAAGAGAAGCAGCTAGAGCACAGAGGAGACAGAAATCAGAAGGAAAACAAAAAGGCAAAGACCAGGGAAGAAAGAGGAGGGATGAATCTGGAACAAAACCAATAAAGAAACTAGAAGTGGACATGGCAGTGTACACCTATAATCCCAGCTACTTGGGAGGCCAAGACAGGAGGATTTCAGGTTGGAGACCAACCTTGGCAATTTAGGGAGAATCTGTCTCAAAAAATAAAAAGGACTGGGTGTGTAACTCAATGTTAGAGTGCTTGCCTAGAACCCGCGAGGCCCTAGGTTCAATCCCCAGTGCTGCCAAAAAAAAAAGAAGAAGAAAATCAGGAGAGACAGAACAGGAAGAACACTAACTAGAAATCCCAGCAGCCCACCCACAGTTGGGAAGTGAGACTTCAGCCACTGGTCTGCCAAATATTGACTGCAGCTGGCTTCACCCCCAGCCCG
The DNA here is from genome assembly GCF_001458135.2 of Marmota marmota marmota. Lineage (NCBI taxonomy): Eukaryota > Metazoa > Chordata > Mammalia > Rodentia > Sciuridae > Marmota > Marmota marmota. Next base: position 6,880,252 of record NW_026000205.1, read on the forward strand.
GTCCCCTGGCTCCCACCAGGATCTGCTGCTCCTACCTCAAGGACAGGGGGCCCTGGCTCTCCCAGGCCTCCACTCACAGAGGGAAGAGGTGGTGGTGGGAACTGCCAACCTCTTAGGGACTCTGCAAAGGCTGTTTCTCTTGATGGGGGCACTAGCTCAGGTTTGACAGGCTCCCGGGCAGGGGGCTGACAGGCTGTGCCTGCCAGCAGAGGCTGTTGAAAATCCCGAAGACTAGGGCTGTCCATGGCTGGAGGAGTCTCTGGCAAAGGATTCCTGGGGGCAGAGGGAAGACAACACAAGTTGTAAAAAGACTTACATTCCAGGCTGGGGCTGAGGCTCAGGCTCAGTGGAAGAAGGCATGGGTTCGAGCCTCAGCACCACATGTAAATAAATGAGTAAAATAAAGTTCCATCAACAACTAAAAAGAAGACTTACCTTCCTCCCCGCCTCCCAACCCTGGACTTTGGAGATACTCAGGAAGAGATGAATTATAGATCCATTTTACAGATCTGTAATTCAGGCCCAGAGAGCAAAAGAGGTTGGCCCAAGTTATAAAGAGAAGCCAGGTGTTTGGACATTCGATTCTGGGCTTCTCCTTCAGGCAAAACACATACCTGTTGCACGCTTATTCCAAACCATGCCTGACTTGCCCATGAACCCTCCCTCCTCCCCTAATTCAGGCTCACCTCTCCTCACCACCCACCCAGGCTCACACATCCTTCCTAAGTACACACACCCATCCCCCACCACCAGTGGCCCCTGACTTCACCCTAGCACCGTCTCCTCCTGCACATTCCCAGGACTGCACACTTCTGAGTTCCCAAGGCCCCTGCAACACAGCCCCATCCAAGCAATCCCACCCCTCCCCTGCAGGTGATCTGTCAAAGGATTCCTTGCACAAACATCAGCTCCCCAAAAACACCCCTCCCAGGCTTGCAACCTTCTTACACATTTAGCCCTAGTGACTGCTTGCACACTCCTAATCCCCATAGCATCAGAAACCACACACATACCTCCACACGCACAGGCTTCCCACACACGCACGCCCACATTTTCCCTGCTCTCTTCTTTTGCACACCTGCCCTAAACATTCATTGCCCGCTCCCAACTCCACCAGCACCCAAGACCCCCCCCCCAAAAAAAACTCCCCATACACCTTCCAGTTCTCCAAACGGCTCCCGGTTTACCTCAGTCCTCCCTGGTACGCCTCGCCCCATAATTCCCCCAACCCCAGCTCACATGTATGTATCACACTCAACACAACCACAAAGAATATTTCTTCTCGCCCTATGATCTCCCTGGGGGAGGCCCAAGCCTCCGCCTGCTCACTCCAAACCTCTATAAGCCGATGCCACAGTTTTGCCTCCAGCTCTCCAACGCCAGGACCCTGGGGGGGGGGGGGGAACGGTGCCCCCTCCCTCCCTCCCTCACCGCCCACAGTCAGACGCCCCCACCTCCTGAGCCCCCCGCACCGACACACGCTCTGACCTGCTGCCTGCACGGTGTGCTAACCCAGCGATGTTCGGACCCAGCCGGGGCTCCAGGTCTCCGCTCCGCGCTGGGCTGAGTCCCAGCGCCCCGGCCCCGCAGGGGGCGGGGCGGGGGCTCCAGGCTCCGCCCCTCCGCGGAGGCCGGGGAGAGGGCCTTGAATGCTGATGTCAGCCACTGGCCGGTGCCTGGGAAGGCAGGGGCATAAGAAATAGCAGCCCCTCCTCCCCTCGCCCAGGCTCTAGTGCTGCAGGTAGGAGGAAGGGGCGCCCCGGATTCTCCAGGGCCTTCCTGGCTTGGCCCCCCCACCCACCACCACAACCCCCGTTGCCCAATAATAACAAATAATGATAACAGCTACAAGGCGTGCACTAGGTGCCCACTAAGTGTCTTACATATGCACTTTCACAGTTATTCCTCAGAACACCCCAGAGAGGCACTATCATTTATTGCCTTGCTTTACAGGGCAGGAAAGAGGCACAGAGATGTTAGGTAACTTGCCTAAGAGCACACAGCTAATTCATCAAGTGCAGATGATGCCCCAAGCCCTGTGTTCAGTGTATGACATTACATCATCCCATTCATTCTCGCAGTAGCTGGGTTTTCATTCCTATTTCACAGATGAAGAAAGTGAGGCCCAGAGATGCCAAGGTAAACAACCGGTCCAAAAACAGCAGATCATAACGCAGGACTGAGTTCCTTGCTGATCCCAGAGGAGGGGAGGAAGCAGAGGCCGAAGGCAGCCCGAGGGGGAGCTTCCAGGGAAAGGAGGCCAAGAAGTGGGACCCAGGGTGGAGCACTGCGCTGCTTTTCAAGTGATGCAGGTGATGTTCATGAGTCAGAGTTTGGGTCCACACAGAGCTGGTTCTTTGCCAGGCTCTTCAGGGCACTTGCGGTGTGACCTGTGGACAATGACTTTACCTCTCTGAACCCCAATTTTTTCATTTGAAAATTAGGGAAATACTCCCTGCCTCTTAGACATAACATACATAAAGGGGTTAGATTAGGTGTGATAACAAATATCCAGTATTTACCCAAATCCTAAGTATGTACTCTGAACATGTCTGATGTGCCATTATTGTTATTATTTCCATCCTTCCATCTGACTGATTGGAGGGCTTTCCCCCACCTGCAAGCCTCCACCTCCTTCAGGGAGCCCACCCAGCTTGCACTGGCCTTCCATTTCCAGAAGCCCTTCATCTGGCCAGACAGAAGGATTCCCCAGCCTGATGTGGGGCCATCCGGAGTTCCCTCGCCCCAGGGCTCCGGGGCACCATGCCAAGAGTCCAGACGCTGGAGCTGGCACAGGCCCCAGTCCTGGGGAGAACAGATGGCGTCTGCTAGTGCACTTGGCTCAGCCAGAGTTTCTGGCAGATGACAGAGACAGGGAGAGGGTGAGGGGGCAGAGTGTTTTACCCAGGAGGGATACCCCGTCACTATCTCCTTAACCTTGCTCCAGTTGTCTTCTGTGACAATGAAACACAGATCTTGTTTGTCTCTCTTTTGAATCCTCCCTGCGGCTTCAGCTCTGCCAAGCCTGGGATTGGAGCGCTTTTGTTCACCGCTGTGCCTCGGGGCCTAAAGCAGTGCTTAGTACAAACGGGCCATCCTTACATATTTGTGGCATGAGGGCATGAATTCCTAGCAGCCTCAGTTTTTCACCAAATTGCTGAGCTCTGTGGGTCCCCATCCTCCTTGGCATGAGTTCACATCTTGCTAGAGCCCTCTGGCCATCATCAGCCTTGAATAGTCTCCCCAGCCCATCCCTTTTAGGGGCTGGGGGAGGCCCCAGCTTACAGTCTGTGATGGGTTTGATATGTTGAACGTGAGCTCCCAGCAAGGATTCCGGATGGAGGCCTTACTCCATCCAGTGAAAGTCGGAAGAGAAATAGGATGTTATTTAGTCTCAAAGAGTCCTCCTCCCACACTTACTCATGAGTCACAGGGAAAACTACAGTATTATGGAGAAAACTAGCAGACATGCCCCAAACCAGATGGGTTAAATGGTTTGAATCTGGAAAGTCTCCCAAAGGCTTACATGATGAAGGAAGCCTTGATCCCCAATGCAATGTTCAGAGGTGAAGTTTTCGGGAAATGATTGGAGGGCTCTGAACCCATCAGTGGATTAACAATTTGATGGCATTTGGGGAGGTGGTGGAAACTCTAGGAGGTGAGACCTAATTGAAGGAGTGGGTCTTTGCCTTCTGGCTTCCATGGGATAAGCAGCTTTCTTCTAATTGTCTTCTGTCCTTCTGCCATGATGCGGTATCTCACCTCAGGCCCAAAGCAATGGAGCTGCTGCCCATGGATGGAGACCTCTGAAACTATGAGCCAAAATAAATCTTCCCTACTTTTAAATTGCTTTTGTCAGGTATTTTGGTCACAGTGACAAAAAGCTGACTAATACAAGGTGAAATTAGTTAACCTCACCAGCAAAAGGACAAATCATCATGTGCTACCTGCCATGCACTGAGGAGGACACAATGCTTCTGTGGTTTTCCTATTTTAAAAAAAAGCATTACCAGGGCTGGGGATATAGCTCAGTTGGCAGAGTGTTTGCCTCGAATGCACAAGGCCTTGGATTCAATCCCCAGCGTAAAAGAAAAAGAAAAAAATGCATTATCCAAATTATTAAAAAATGAGACAAAGGCTGAGGATATAGCTCAATTGGTAGAGTGCTTGCCTTGCATGCAGAAGACCCTGGGTTCAATCCCCAGCACCACCAAAAAAAAAAAAAATGAAAAAAGTGAAGACCTATTTGGAGGCTAGGGCTGTAGCTCAGTGGTAGAGCGCTTGCCTAGCATGAGTGAGGCACTGGGTTTGATCCTTGGCACCACATAAAAATAAGCAAATAAAATAAAGGTATTGTGTCCATCTACAACTAAAAAAAAAATTTTTAAATAAAAAAAAGAATGAGGGTTGGGCGTTGAGGCACACGCCTGTAATCCCAGCAGCTCAGGAGGCTGAGGCAGGAAGATTGCAAGTTCAAAGCCAGCCTCAGCAACTCAGTGAGACCCTGTCTCTAAATAAAATATAGAAAAGGGGTAGGGATGTGGCTCATGATTAAGTGCACCTGAGTTCAATCCTTGGTACCAAAAGAAAAGAATGAGGTTTGAGGATGTGGCTTGGTGGTAGTGATAGCCTAGCTTGCCCAAGGCCCTGGGTTCAATTCCCAGCATGGGGAAAAAAAAAAAAAAGACAAATAGTTGTGTGTGTGTGTGTGTGCATATAGAAAAGCAGGCAAAGCCTGAACATAAACTTCACAAAAAAGGAAATCCAAGGGAATAATGAACATATTTAAGTTGCTGAACATGGCTTTGAACCCATGATCCTCCTGCCTCAGCCTCCTGAGTTGCTCAGATTTCAGGCATACACCACCACATTAAAAACAAAAACAAACAAACAAAAAAAAACCACTCAACTAATCCATTACCTTGGGGTTAGGAGAAAAGGGGATGCTGGAGATGTGGCTCAGTGATAGAGCAAAAACAAATAAACCAAACCTAATTCAACCAGTCATCTGGGAAATGCTAATTAAAATCACAATTCGATACCAATACACACCCACCAGAACTGCTAAAAGGAACACTAGAGTATGTGCAGGAGGGGAACTTCCACCAGGAGAGCAAATTGGTTCAACCACCTGGACAACAGGTTGGCAGTGTCTGCTACAGGTGAACATAGCACATGACCCAGCAATGGACCCAGCTGGATAGAACATATGTCTACCAAAGGACAAACTCCCACCAACAGGATGATAGATAAGTTGTTCACACAAAAGAAATTGTAGATCAATGCAAATAAAAGACCTACAGCTACTGCAACCATGCAATGAATTTCACAAACAAAGCAAAGCAAAAGGCAGCAGGCATAAAAATAATACACATTGTATTACTTCATTTATATAGAATAGGAAACCAAGCAAAGTGATCCATGTAGGTGGAAATCCAGACAGTGGTTACCTGGGGGCAACCAGGAAGAGGCATGAAGTAGGGGCTGGTCATGTTCTTATTTTGGATTGAGTTCTGGTGAGTCAGTAGCCTATTCAGTGCATAATTTTTTTTTTTAGTATACATGGATACAATATCTTTATCTTGTTTGTTTATTTTTATGTGGTGCTGAGGATCGAACCCAGTGTCTCACATGTGCAAGGCAAGCGTTCTGCCACTGAACCACAACCCAAGCCCCAAGTGCATAAAATTTAACCAAACTGCTCATTTATTATTTGTGCATTTTTCTGTACATTTATTATACTTCAAAAAATTATTTTTGAAAACCAGCGAGTTAGATCTTTATATGGGAACATGGATAATTTTCCAAAATGTATTACTGAGTGGAAAAAGCAAGGTGTACAACAGTATGTACAGCTGCTATGGAAAACAGTATGGCAGTTCCTCAAAAAATTAAAAATAGAATGACCATATGGCTCAGCAATTCCACTTCTGGGGATGTACCCAAAAGAGGTGAAAGCAGGGTCTCATATATCTATGTTCATTATGCAAAATAGCCAAAAGGTAGAAGTAACTCACATGTCCATCCGCAAATCAATGGATAAATAAAATATGGTCAATACCTATAGTGGAATATTATTTAGCCTTAAATAAGACGGAAATTCTGACACATGCTAAAACATGGATTAACCTGGAGATATTATTACTAAATAAAATAATCTAGTCACAAAAGTACAAATAGGATTCCACTTATTTGAGGTACATAGAATAGTCAAATTCATAGAAGTAGAAAGTGTCAGGTCGGAGGCGGTGACTCAGGAACAAAGTACCGAACAGCCCGTCAGGCACAAAAGAAACATCAATCAGGCACCAATGGAACCCACCTGTCAATCAGCAGGGTCTCCTGGCCAATCCTGGATCTCAGCCAGTTCCCCTGACCAACTCCACTGGGACAAGGGACTCTAAAAATCCCTTTTCCTGTCCCAAGCCCTTCCCTTCCTGCCCCATCAAATTCCAGTCCTGTCAAGCCCCATGGGGTTTCCCCTCAGCCCCTCCTCCTGTCCACTCTGTGGGTCTGATGGAGTTCCGCCCGGGAGTGAGTGTTAATAAAGCCTCGTTCAGTGGCCTTTTTAAATCTGCCTCCTTTGGTTGCCGCCTGTTGCCTGACCTTAAATCTGGTGCCGAGACCTGGGAGGCATTTTCGGGCCTCCCCCATACCTTACATCTGGGGTAGAGGTCCACCCTCCTCTTCAGAGGAACCAAGAAATTCCTAAGCTGCACCTTAGTTCCCTCTCCCTTCATGCTGGCCGACAGGCGTGGGGTACATCCGTGGGATCTATCCGTAAGTCACGTGTGCCATAGACTCCTGCAGGGTCCGTTCAGGGCTCCAGGAACTGTGGCGATGTCCCAGTCCTCCTGTGAGCCACTCCCGATCCATTTGGGCCCCAGAGTGAATTGCAGGGATGCCTCAATCCCTGCCCAACTCTTATCCATGCCTCTGGTGAGTGCCAGCAGAATTTGGGATGCCTTTTTCTGCTCCCACCCACCCCTGAGGGTGCCAGAGGTCATGGGAAACAGAGTCCTCTCCTTAGACCCCAAAGTCCTTTGGGTGTCTACATTCAAATTTTGCCAAGTTAGGGCTCACTCAAGACCTACTGCTGTAACCGCCTGCTCTTCTATTCCACTGTGGCCTGGCCCCAGTGGGACCTAGACCATGGGTCACAATGGGCCCCAGAAGGAACTTTTGATTTTAAACCCTCACTGAATTGCACAGTTTCTGTCGCCGGACAGGGAAGTGGGCAAAACGTTCTGGCTTTTTGAGATCTGCTCTCGTCCTTCCCTCTCCTCTCCGTTCTGTTCTCTGCTCAAGTCCTCCTTGCTAGGGAACCACTTTCCCATTGTTCTACTTTTTCTTCCTCATTCTCAGATCCACCCGAGCTTCTCTCAGCCTCACCTTCCTGTCCTCCCCCCTCTACTCTGGCCAATCCCCTCCCACTCCTCTCCCCCCCCCTCTCCTGCAGCCATGACTCCTCTGCCCACCTCTTCTACTGACAAACCCTTCCCCTCCCCCCACTCACTCCACTCTTCTCCTGTCAATTCCCACACCCGGTCCCACCAGACCCTCTTACCAGATAACCCAAAGCTCCTTTGTCCTCGCAGGGAAGTGGCTGGTGCTGAAGGGATCGTCCCAGTACACATCCCATTGTCACGTCAAGATCTTTCCCAGACTGAAAAGCACCTTGGGCCTTCTCTGCTGACTCTTCTAGTTATATTAAGGAATTCTGATACCTCTCCCGGACTTACACTCTTACCTGGCATGACGTCTATGTCCTTCTTCCTCCACCCTTACCCCTGATGAGTGAGCCCACATCCAGCAGCCTGCATAAGATCATCCTGATCAAATTCGCTTAACAGATATGACTCTCCCCACAGGTGAAGCAGCCATTCCCCTAACCGAACCCAACTGGGACTATCAAGATGGCCAACTAGGTCGCCGACCTTATAGCAGCAATGCAGGCAGTGGTTAACCTTGATAAGCTGAGAGAAATCACAGAGGATCCAGATGAGAGCCTTATTTCTCAACCGCCTTATGGAGGCCCTCACCAAATATACTAAACTGGATCCTGAGACTCCCTCTGGGGCTACAGTGTGAGCAACCCATTTCATTATTACTCAATCGGCCCATGATATTAGAAAAAAGCTCAAACGAGCTGAAGAGGGCCTTCAGTCCCCTATCTGAGATCTGTGAAGATGGCCTTTAAAGTTTATCATGTCCGGAAGGAGTCAGCTGAACTAGCCAAGTAGGCTCCATTGCAGAAAAAGGTAACACTCCAAACCCAGGCCTTGGCAGCGGCCCTGAGGCCTAAGGCTCAAGCAAGAGCTCCACAGGGGACCCAGCATTCCTCTCCACCAGGGCGGCTTGCTTCAAATGTGGATGCGAAGGTCACTGGGCTCGCTAATGCCTAAACCCAAGGCCTCCTTCCAGGCCATGCCCCACTTGTTAGTAGACAGGACATTGGAAGAGTGACTGCCCCATGGCTGGCCCTTCCTCAGTGCCTCCATGCAGGGGTATGACCAGCCAGGCAGTCCCTTCTCTTGAACTATTGGGGCTCACAGAAGACTGAAGAAGCCCGACTCGAGGACCCCCATCACCCTCACCAAGCCCAAGTTAATGCTCCAGGTAGCGGGTGTCCATAACTTTCCTATGGACACGGGAGCTACCTATTCTGTCTTGTTCACCCACTCTGGGCCTCTGTTTCATTCCCAGGTCTCAGTTATGGAGATTGACGGCAAACCCTCCTCCCCAAACCGAACTACTAAGCTGGCCTGTACCCTGGAGGGACACCCTTTCACACACTCTTTTCTGGTCGTTCCATCCTGTCCGGTTCCTCTCCTAGGCAGAGATGTTCTCCAATTACTAGGAGCCACCCTCCAACTATACCCCAAGAATACTACCACCCATCTCCTTCTGCCTTTAATCCTTACCCTCTCTAAAAACCTGACAGTACCTACTGTCCCATTGCCCCCTGACCTAGTTGATCCCCAGGTCTGGGACATCTCCAAGCTGGTCATAGCCTCACACCACAAGCCAGTCCGTATCCAGCTGAAACCCCAAACTAAATTTCCTTCGTGTTCCCAATTTCCCATCACCAAAACCCACAGGGAGGGACTTAAACCCATCATAGACTGATGGGTTTATCACCAGAGGAATGGGTTACTTGCCCAGGGATTCCTCATCCCTACTGACTCCCCCTGCAACACCCGCATATTGCTGGTGCACAAACCCTCAGGAGCCTATCACTTAGTACAGGATCTCTTCCTAATTAACTAGGCGGTTATTACCATCCACCTGCTGGTTCCCAACCCTCACACTCTTCTTTCTCATATCCCCCCTTCGACCACTCACTTTACTATCCCGGATCTTAAAGCTGCCTTCTTTACAGTGCCCCTCCATCCTGACCCTTATTACCTCTTTGCCTTCACATGGGAAGACCCTACATCCTTCAGGTCTCAACAGCTGACATGGACAGTCCTACCCCAAGGCTTCAGGGATAGTTCCCCCCTCTTTGGGCAAGCCTTGGCACAGAATCTAACTGCTTATGACTTGGGGACAGCATTCTCTTACAGTTGGATAGAAGCCTTTCCTACCTCCAGGAAAACTGCTGACAATGTCGCCTCCATCCTCATCGAGCAGATCATTCCCAGGTTCAGACTTCCTGCCTCCAACCAGTCAGACAATGGTCCGACCTTCACTTCTCAGGTTGTTTGACTAGTCTCCAAAGGCCTCAACATCACCTGGAGGCTCCACATTCCCTACTGAACCCAATCCTTGGGTCAGGTTGAGAGGGCTAATGGCACTTTCAAGGATCATCCCTTTAATCTTACTATTGAACTCAGGCTGTCCTGGCCCAATCTCCTGCCCATTGGCCCTCACCCGAATTCAGGCAGCCTCTAGAACCCCCTCAGGCCTTAGCCTCTTGTAGCTACTCCATGGGTGCCCTTCCTTAATCAACCAAAGCTTTCCAGTCACTTCTCCTCCCCTTGTGTCCTACCTGCCCTATCTCACACTTCTACACAAACTCCTAAGAGAACATGCAGACCAGTGTCTTCCTGTGCCATCTGTTACCTCTATCCCAGCACCACACCAGGATCTGAATTGGACCCTCTTCAACCGGGTGACGCAGTCTTACTTCAACAGCTGCATCCTCAATCATTGGAACCTCGATGGATGGGACCCCCTACAGTTATACTTACTCCCTCAACGGCAGCCAAGTTCCTGGGCCATTCCCCCTGGTGCCATGTCTCCTGCCTTAAGAAAGCACCGTTCCAAATGTCCAGTCCTGGACTTCCACCACACTGAGGCCCACCAAACTCAAGTTTTCTCTCCAACCCTCTTCTTCTTTTACTAATCCTTAATCTCTCTCAAGCTTCTATCCCAACCCACAGATGGCGCTTCTACACCCAAGCGACACGGAAGCAGGATGGCACCACTTGCTCTCAGTTTACGGGTTAAGGCGATTGCCCTTCCACTGGCTGCAATCGGGCGGTCACCCTTAACATTACTGGGTTCAAGCAGGCCACCTCGTCCCACTTATGTTCAGCAATGCTGTGCTTTATATCAGATCAAACTGAGGAATCTTGCAAGTGCTGGCCTGACACCTATGGTAGGTGCTCTTATAATAATGGGCTTCTGGTGTTGATGATAAATTTTATTCTTGGGGTTTTGCCAAGCACCCCTCAGCCCCTATCAGATTATGGAAAACTTATATACAACTATTCCTTCAAATTCACATAACCATCCAGGAGCAAGAGAGGGAACTCCAACCCCAGCTGGATGCAGTTGCCCATCCTAAAGCTGACCCTTTCTCTGGCTGGCCCTAATATATCAGGGCCTTCAGCTTCTCAATTTACGCAAAGTTAATAACATTTCCAACTGTTTCCTCTGCGCAGGTTTGGGTCGTACTCTGTTAACTGCGATTCCCATTGATCTTCTCTCAACACCTCAACTAGACCCTAAGGACCCCTCTCTCCAGCCTTTGAGGAAGTCCCTCTTTTTTGTAATTCATCAGGGAATTTCCCCTACTGCTACACTGCCTCTGGTTCAGCACCCTGTGACCCAATCATTCTTTCAGATTTCTTCCCCAACCTTTGTTCTGCCAGGGTTCTTTTCCTGGTGCAGTGGTACCCTAACAAAAAATCTAAGCCTCAACATGCCCTTTGCTTTTTGTGTTCCTTCCCCCAATTAACTCTGTACAGTGAGGCTGAATTAACATGGCTTGTTACCACCTCCCTTTCCAGGGAAAGATGGGCCGTCTCTCTAGCAATAGGGGTTGGACTCTCCCTGGCCTCCTCACTTGCTGCCTTCAAACCAGGGGCAGGAGGACTTGGTTCTGCAGTAACCGCTACTCAGAAGCTTGAACAACAACTCCGGCTGCCTCTCTCACTTCCCTACAAAGGCAGATAACATCCATTGCCCAAGTTTCATTACAGCACCGTGGAGCCCTCCATCTCCTGACAGCAGACAAAGGAGGAACCTGTCTATTCCTGAAAGAAGAATGCTGCTATTATTTCAATGAAACTGGATTGGTCGAGGGCTGGGGATGTGGCTCAAGTGGTATCGTGCTCGCCTGGCATGCGTGCGGCCCGGGGTTCGATCCTCAGCACCACATACAAACAAAGATGTTGTGTCTGCCGAAAACTAAAAAATAAATATTAAAAATTTCTCTTAAAAAAAAAAAAAAGAAAGAAACTGGATTGGTTGAAAAGAATGTCGACACCCTCTGTCGGTTGGGTGAAAGGCTTAAACAGCAACAAACGACCCCTGGCCAGGCTGGCTAAACTCTGCCCTCATTACATGGCTGACTCCCATTCTCACTCCTATGTTAGTAATAGGATTTCTATTAATGATTGCTCCCTGCCTCCTCAGGTTAGCTTGAGTGAAATTGCCAGAGTGACCTACAACCAGATGCTCCTACACCCCTACAGTCGCCTCCCCAAGGAACCGACACCAGAGCCACCCCCTTCCCCTCACCCCACCCCAAGCCCCTAGCCAGCAAGAAGTAGGCAGATGAAATTTGCCACCCTATATCATCAAAAAGGCCTGAATGTAAAGTCGGTGGCGGTGACTTAGGAACAAAGTACCAAGCAGCCCGTGGGTGCAAAAGAAACATCAGGCACCAATGGAACCACCTGTCAATCAGCAGGGTCTCCTGGCCAATCCTGGATCTCAGCCAGTTCTCCTGACTAACTCCACTGGGACAAGGGACTCTAAAAATCCCTTTTCCTGTCCCAAGCCCTTCCCTTCCTGCCCCATCAAATTCCAGTCCTGTCAAACCCCATGGGGTTTCCCCTCAGCCCCTCCTCCTGTCCACTCTGTGGGTCTGATGGAGTTCCGCCNAGCCACATCCCCAGCCCTCGACCAATCCAGTTTCATTGAAATAATAGCAGCATTCTTCTTTCAGGAATAGACAGGTTCCTCCTTTGTCTGCTGTCAGGAGATGGAGGGCTCCACGGTGCTGTAATGAAACTTGGGCAATGGATGTTATCTGCCTTTGTAGGGAAGTGAGAGAGGCAGCCGGAGTTGTTGTTCAAGCTTCTGAGTAGCGGTTACTGCAGAACCAAGTCCTCCTGCCCCTGGTTTGAAGGCAGCAAGTGAGGAGGCACATGTCTATAATCCCAACTATTCAGGAGGCTGAGGCAGGTGGATCACAAATTTGAGATGAGCCTTGACAATTTAACATGACCCTACCTCAAAACAAAAATGTAAAAAGGTCTGGGGTACAGCTCAATGGCAGACCACTTGCCTAGGATACAGGAGGCCCTGGATTCAATTCCTCGTACAAAACAAACAAACAATAAAGTAAATGGATAAATGCAATGTGTTTCTTATAAAAAGAAGATGTACATGATGCCATTCCAGTAACAATATTAATAAAAACCATGAATAGCAAACTTAACATTTACAGTGTTTTTTATACACAAGGCACTGTCCCAAATTTATTACATATTTATATTAGTTATCCACTGCTGCATGAAAATCACTCCCAAAACTTAGTGGCTTAAAACAACAAATATTTATTATCTCACACAGTTTCTGTAAGTCAGGAGTCTGGCTTAGCTGGTGGTTCAGGGTCTCTCAGGAAGATATGATTAAAGTGTTGCCTAGGGCTATAGTCATCCAAAGACTTGATTAGGGCTGGAAAATCTGCTTCCCGGATGGGTTGCTCAGATAGTTATGGTTGTTGACAGGACACCCTTGTTCATCCTCATTTGTGTCTCTCAGTTGGCTGCTTCACTGTCTTCACCACATAGAGGCTGACCTGCTACAGAAAAGAGATTGAAAGAAAGAACCAGATACAAGTCTCAATGCCCTTTATGACCTAATCTTGGAAGTCACAGAACAAGACATCTACAATATTCTATTGGCTATTAAGTTCAGCCACATGAAAAGAGAGTCTCCACCCACTTAAAGGAGCTCCCTAAAACTTTTGGACATTTTAAAATAGCCTCATATATTAACACATAAAATCTTTTCTTGGGGGGTGGGCACTGGCGATTGAACCCAGGGGTACCTTACCACTGAACTATATCTCTGCCCATATTTTTATTTTGAGACAGGGTCTAGATAAGTTGCTGAGGGTCTCATTAAATTGTAGAGGCTTGCCTCAAACTTGTGATCCTCCTGCCTGAGGCTCTAACTCATTAAATCTGTGTGTGTGTGTGTGTGTGTTGCTGGGGATTGAACCTAGGGCCTTGTGCATGCAAGGCAAGCACTCTACCAACTGAGCTATATCTCCAGCCTAAATGAATTAAATTTGATGATAATCCTATAGATTGAGTATTATAATTCACCCTCCTGTTACAGATAAGGAAACTGAGGCACACAGAAGCTAAAAGTCACACAGAAGGGACTGAACCAAGATTTAAGCCCTGGCAATATACTTGTGACCACTTCTTAGTCACTCACATCAACCAGTGGGGAAGAAACCAATTGAAGGAAAATATTTAAAAGAAGGAACATTGACAAGACTTGATAACTGGTTGGATGTAGAAAATGACAGCTTAGGATGTCACTGAAGCATAATATTCATATTTCTATAATACCGAGGGACATTTATCAAAAAGGCAGGATGGCATAGGGTCAGAATGTAAGGTTTAGGGAAAGGGTCAGGGCCATCTATGATCAATTTGGCTTCAGGCCCATGATTTTGCCTTAATTTCTTTTTTTTTTTTAAGATTTTTTTAGATGTTGATGGACCTTCATTTTATTCATTTATTTATATGCAGTGCTGGGAATTAAATCCAGTGCCTAACACATGCTAGGCAAGCACTTCACCACTGAGCCACAACCCCAGCCTCTCTTTTTTTTTTCTTCTTAATTTCTTGATCTTAAATAAAAAACTGATAAATATTACCCATCCCTTGGAATGTTTGTGAGGATTGAAGGATTTAACATACAAAGATGCCTAGTTTAGCCTGTTGTGGTGGTGCACACTTGCAATCCCAGCAGCTCAGGAAGCTGAGGCAGGAGAATCGAGAATTCAAAGCCAGCCACAGCAATTTAGGAAGACCCTAAGCAATACAATGACAGCCTGTCTCTAAATAAAATACATAAAAAGGGTTGGAGATAGGGCTAAGTGGTCAAGCACCCCTGGGTTCAAATTCCAGTACCAAGAAAAAAAGAAAAAGAAGAAGAAAGAAAGAAAAGCCTGGGCTGGCAAAGAGGATACTAACTAAAAGGGAGCTTTTAAATTTATCTGTTAATGAAACATTCTATTGAATTACAGTATTTAAGAAAGGATTTTCCTATTGAAATGTTGCCCCTTCCTTGTAATTTGGAGTCGGTGACCCTAACTTTTGAGTGGATACGTGTGTGTGTTTCTGAAAAGGAGGAAATAAGTTCTCACCATTCTGGTCTGGCTTGAAAGAATAAAGGAGCAAGGTTCAACTAATTTAGAAGATAGGAAAGACACTGCTAAGGAATTCAGGCTGAGTATCATGATGTGTGCTCGCTACCTGGACAAAATAACTGAGACTTAGTGCCCAGCAGGGTCACAGGACAAATTACTGGCAGCAATATCATGGGAAGCAAGACTTTCAGGACTAGGGCAGTAGTTCAGTGGTAGAGACTGGCATGCATGAGGTCCTGGATTCTTTGCCCAGCACCCCCAACAAAACCAAGGTTTAGGGAAAGGGGCCTAGTTCCTCATTTGTCATCCTCACTCCACCCCCTTTACTCAGACTCAGCACTACAAAGAACTTGGCAGAGTGTAGGAGAAGGAAGTTGGACTGATGAGTCTTTCAGAAAAGCCTGGAGGCACTGTGAAGACCGAAGGAAAACCCAATCCCCGACTTTTCTGGTCGGAATGAATTTTTTCCTAGGAGGATGTACCCAATGTCCCGGGGTGGAATTCTCCACTGATCCTGCTGATTCTCTGACTTTTTGTGGTCCTAGACAGGAAAGAAATTTGATGGTGTTTCTGGGGGGAAATGGGGGCACAAAGCATCAATAAAGAAATAAAGAAGGCACCTGCACAAACGGTAGGCACTAAAACTTCCTCAAACACTACCCAGATGGCAACTGCCCAGCCACGCCCCCAAAGGTTTCCACTGGGCGCGAGCAAGAGAAACGCTATTTTCCCAAAATGGAACGAGAGCGAGCGAGAAAATGTCTATCACACCTCCGCCCCACCTCCAATAACAGATACCGCCAATCAGCAGCGCGCAGGGCGGGATCAAGGTCAGGGGCGGGGCCTGCAGTTGCCCTAGCAACAACCAGGGAACCCCAGGCGAGCGCGCGGCCGCGTAAGTGTTGTGCCTCAGATCTCTCGCTGTCAGGAAGGTCCTGGGAGATACGCGATCCAGGCCTGGTTGGCGCCCGCGGAGAAAAGGACTGGTCAGGCCCATGCGCTACAATCTTCACTGCTGCCTTCGCCTCCTAACCGTTAAGTGCGCTGAGGTAGGAATTACGCACGCGCCGACCTTAGAGGCGGGGCTACGACGGCCCTGAATTTTAGACGCATGCGCCCCACGGAGCTTAGGGGCCGTTCTGACGTGACTGGGCGGGACTTTGGGGGTAGTGGGCGGAGTCGTTGTCTATGGGGGAGGAGCTTTCCGCAGGACTGATCCATTGAAGGAGGTTTATTTTAGGCGGGGCAAAGATAGGCGCCGGATTCCTAACCCAGGGTGCCCTCTCTATTTTCCTCAGGCTTTCCTGGGAAGGCTGGTTGTTGACTTAGGATCTGTGGTTAAGACCACAGCGCCAGTGGGTTGACAAAACCAGTTTGGAATCCTAGTACTGCTCTGTACGTGGTGGATCTCAGTTTCCTAGTCAGATGGAAATAGCACACTTACCTCACAGCTATGATTATATTTTTCTCCTCCCAGGGTCATGGCTGAGGTGCACGTGATTGGGCAGATCGTGGGGGCCACCGGTTTCTCTGAAAGTAGCCTCTTCTGCAAGTGGGGCATCCACACAGGTATTTTTCCCTGGGCCTGGTTCATCTCCCCATCAAAACACCCCACCCCCAGCTTATGGCTCCACACTCCTTTGACTCCCTGAGTCAGTGCCGGCTTCTCTCTTTCCGTTGGCTCTCAGGACTCCTGGTTCAGAACACACTCTGTTTCCAGTTTTATCCCTTTCCATCCTATTTCTGGGGTCTCTGGTTCCCATCCTCTGAGCTTACAGCCCCACGGATGTGGGACTATATGCTTGAACCCTCCATACACACATTTTCATTCCTCCAAAACAGCCGTAACTCTCTCATTTGGATTCCACTCACAATCTTTGGGGTGCCCAGAGACCCCCCCATCTTTGATGAACACTCTCTGTTGTTTATTGCAAAGTAAAAGCTTCCATCCTAGATTTACAGAAGAGGGGCCACTCTCTGGTATTCATGATTCTGTGGACCTCATTCTGGCAGTCGTCCAGGTCTGTTCCCACAGGCCCAGGAGGGACCTTGGAGGCCGGCCCCCTTTTCCATGCCTCCTATCTGAGGTCCTGTATGTAGTGGTACAGTGTAATGGCTAGGTTCATAGACTGCCAGATCTGGGTTCAAATACTAACTCCCCCAGTTATTATTTGGCAGCCTTTGGACTTGATCTCTCCTGTACCTGTT
This sequence comes from Marmota marmota marmota, assembly GCF_001458135.2. Classification (NCBI taxonomy): domain Eukaryota; kingdom Metazoa; phylum Chordata; class Mammalia; order Rodentia; family Sciuridae; genus Marmota; species Marmota marmota. The sequence goes on from NW_026000205.1 coordinate 6,897,308, forward strand.
TCCTCATCTGTAAATGAAGCTAATAGCAGCTAAGAGGCAGCAGAGCTCAGAGATCAGACTTGCTGTGTTCGAAGCCAGTTGTTGCTTATTATGTGATCTTGGGCATTTCTCTTTGCCTTTATTCCCTTGTTGGTACAACGTGAATAATAATACTGAACCTCTGCTGGTTGTTGTCATTACTAAATGATTATCAACGCACTTAAAATAGGACCTGGACTAGGAAGTGTTTCCTGGCTCGTGTAAGGCTTTAATGTGGTCTTGTTTGTAAAGCACTGTGCCCACAAAATAGATGTGTCTATTGCCATTGTCATCCCTTCAGTCCTGGGTCCTTCCCAATTTTACTGCCAAGTGGTAGCAGTTGAGATTTTCTGGGAAATTGAGATCCTGCAGTTGAGTGGATAAAAGGCAGGGTTTGGAATCAGACTTTATTTCCAGTCTGGACCCAACCATTCCTGGGCTTTTTGATCCCAGGCAGATGTTGTCCTTTCTTTCAGATGTTGTCCTTTCTTCAGTTGGGGAGTCAGAAAATAAATAAGCAGATAAAGAAATGGTCACAATGACTACAAATCCTTGTAAGTTCGAGGAAAAAAGGAAATGGGATGAATGTGATAGGAGCTAGTTTTAATAGAAAAGTCAGAAAGAGGTCCTCTGTGGAAGTGGCACTTGAGCTGAAGGATGAAAAAAGCTAGGAATGGGGACATCCAGGAGCAGAGCTTTCTAGGCAGAAGAAACAGCTGTTGCAAAGGACTTGAGGCAGAACAGAAATGGGACCAGGGAGGCTGGAGGATGGTGATGGGAAGTGAGTTCAGGGAGGTGGGGATGGGTTGCAGCATAAGGGGCCTTGTGGACCATGGTAGGGAGCCTGTAAACTGGGGCGGATAGGTTGGAGATTGAAGGGCCAAGCAAGATAGCACATTCCTGTAATTCCAGCAGCCCAGGATGCTGCAGCAGGAGGATTGCAAGTTCAAAGCCAACCTCAGCAATTTAGTGAGGCCCTAAGCAATTTTGCTATGTTGCCTCAAAAAATAAAAAGGGCTAGGGTGTGGCTCAGTGGTTAAGTGCCCCAGGATTCAATTCCCAATATCCCCCCCCAAAAAAAATTCTAAAGGGCAGATTAAATGAATGCATTGTCTGAAGACCTTAGTCTAGTATCTGGCATTTAGTAAGTGCTCAGTGCTCTTGTTCCCCATTCTTATCACTTCTCAGTAGGATCATTGTTAATATGTGTTTTTCATCACGTGCTCCTGGAGGGTACTGTTAGCTGCATCTTTTTTTTTTTTTAATTTATTTTTTTAGTTGTAGTTGGACACAATACCCCCATTTTGTTTACTTATTTTTATGTGGTGCTGAGACTCGAACCCAGGGCCTTGCACTTGCTAGGTAAGTACTCTACCACTGAGCCATAACCCCAGCCCAGTTGCATATTAGTTCTTGGACCAGGCCTCTGAATATTGGGTGAAAATAGTAATAAGATGGTATTGTAGCTGAGTGTGGTGGCACATGTCTGTAATCCCAGCAGCTCAGGAGGCTGAGGTAGGAGGATCACAGATTCAAAGTCAGCCTCAGCAACTTAGCAAGATCCTGTCTCAAAATCAAAAATAAAAAGGGTTGGGGATGTGGCTCAGTTGTTAAGCGCCCCCTTGGGTTCAGTCCCTGTACTATATATTGCGATTGGGCTGAGGTATAGCTCAATTTAGCATGCACAAGGATTCAATCTCTAGCACACACACATATATACACACACACACACACAAAAAAAAAAAAAACTCTAAAATGTTGAAACGTTTTATTCCAACACTTATTATGAATCTTCTCAAAATTATGAGGCTGCATTATTATGCATTATTCATTTTGCAGATGGGGAGACTGAGACAGAGTAAAGTAACTTGCCCAAGGTTGCACAGGCAAAAAGAGAAAGTGCCCAGATTTGGATCCAGACATTTTGCTCCAGAGCCCCACTTTATAACTCCTCCCCTCACCTCCAAATGCTCTTCCTGAAGGCTGTCCCCCACCTCCGTCTACATCTCAGCTCCTCTCCTCGCAGGGGCGGCATGGAAGCTCCTGTCAGGTGTGCGGGAAGGCCAGACACAGGTGGACACCCCTCAGGTAGGGGACATGGCCTATTGGTCTCACCCCATAGACCTGCATTTCGCTACCAAAGGTCTTCAAGGTGAGTAGCAGGCCTGGGCCCTGGGACCAGGGACGGAGAGGGGGACTTATAGTACCCAAAGCAGATGAAACTGGGAACACCACTTCTTGTCCTGCCGTCCATATCTTGTGTGTCCCTTTCCTAACCACTGCCCTGAGAGGCTGTGTTAAGGCCTTCCTAGGCCTGTCCTACTGTAGGTCCCAAATATGTGGGATGGAACAGAAGCCAGGGGTGGAGGGGAGATGAGAAAGTGGGGTCAGGATGGGAGGGGTGGTGGCCTTCAAGTAGAGACAATGGAAGAGCCTCCAGTAAGGAGGGAAGCCCGATAAGGGTGTGTGTGCGGTTTATGAGCAGTAGAAAGGGAGGAGGGCCCCCAGTGAGGGGCAGGGACTCCTCAGCTTGAGAACAGAGGTGCTGCTCTAAGGGGAAATGAGTATTCAGGGGAGGAGGTGGATATAAAGCCTTTTCTGGTAGAAAATGCAGTAGATTCCAGAAAATAGCCTGGGGAGAGGTGCTGTATATTTCACAATATCAATACTGTTCACTGCCTGCCTGCCCTGGCCCCAGCCTGTGTTGGTGATTCGAGGGAGACGTCTGTGATCCAGAGAGCCCCACCCCCTGCCCTGTCCTCAGGGGCACCATCCTGTAGGGGAGACCGACCTGCCTCTAGACAGGAACAGCCCAAAGAGGGCAGGGCTAGGATAGGGGATTGTGGGAGGCCAGAGGGAGCCCAGAAGAGGTGTTTGAGCCTGTCAGGGAGGTCACAGAGGTCTCCTGAGGGGCTTGAGCTTTGCTGTGAAGGGCCAGAGAAGCTGGCAAGGTGGAAGAGTCCTGCGCACGGATAGCTGTGTATGGAAGGTTCCAAGGGGAGAGTGAGCAGGGTATTTTGAGGACTGTGGGTGAGTGGAGGGACAGCAAGGGAAGAGGGGACGGGCCATGCAGGGCCTTGAATGCCAGACTGAGGACTGAGGCCATTCAGAAGTACTCAGGAGCTAGAGCAGGTGAGGAACAAGTCAGATTTTGCTTTTAAAAGGTCTTTCTGGCTGCCGTATGGGTGTGATTTGGTTCAGCTCTCTAGCCCCCCAGTGCTGGTGTCTTCCTTGCCTTCTCCCTTCTCAGCCCCCCGCCCGTCCATCAGGAAACCCTGCTGGCTCTACCTAATACAGCCTAACATGTACTCTTCTCACCCACTTTCTGCCTAGCATCTGATCTCCATCATCATCTTCACCTTGGTCATTCAGTAACATCTTCACTGTGCTCCCAGCCCCAAGCCCCGAGGTCTATGTCTCCCACCAACCAGCGTAGCCTTGTGATCACCTGAGTCGGGTCACATCCCACTGTTGAGCCTTCTGGTGGCTCCTGACTCACTCCCTTCCCTCCTTTAGGCAATTGCTCAACTGTCATCTTCTTAGTGAAGCTTTCTTGATCCTTTCCTTTCCCAGGCTTTATCCCCACCTCCACCCCACCCGGATTTATTTTTCTCCAGAGCAGTTATCACCATCTGACGTACCCTATAATTTGCTTATTTACTATGTTCAGTTGTCTAGGATGTCAGCCTCAGAGGGCAGAGATTTTTGTCTGCTGTGCTCACCACTGTGTCCCCAGCTCTAAGACAAGACCTAGCACAGAGGAGGGGCTCAGAATACAGGGTGAGATGGCCTGGGTCTCCAAGACTTTGACTACCAGGCTGAGGAGCTGAACTGTATCTGAGGACTCTGGCAAGTGTATGGAAGAGCAGAAAGATGCTTCCAGCTGCCAGAGGGGGGTAGATTAGACAGGGCAAGAATGAAGGCCCTGAGCCCAGAGTGGGAGAACAGGACCGTGCTAAGAGGAGGGAAGGCAGAAGACGTCTAGGACAAGGCCCAAGACACTGACCTGGGACCTAGAGGAGCAGTGGGCTGCCCTGACAGGGAAACTTTGAGGAGGCACTCATAGAGAGGCCATATCTGAAGGACCTTGAATATCGAGGAGGTTGGACTTTGTACTGAGGGCACTGGGGAGCTATGGAAGAGTTTTGAGCAGGGGAGTAACATGGATTTAGAGAGATCCCTTTGGCTGCTGTGTGGCATTGAATTAGGAGTTGGGAACCCAGAGAGGAGGCTAGGGCAAAACCCTGAGGGGAAAGAACTGGGTCCAGAGTCTTCATGGTATCAGGGAGGTGGGGACCCAGGAGCAGGAAGCTGGGTACTACCATCCCTCGTTTTCTTCTTTCCATCCTATTCTGCAGGTTGGCCCCGACTCCATCTCCAGGTGTGGTCCCAGGACAGCTTTGGCCGCTGCCAGCTCGCAGGCTATGGCTTTTGCCATGTGCCCAGCAGCCCAGGCACCCACCATCTGGAATGCCCCACTTGGCGGCCCCTGGGCAGCTGGAGAGAGCAGCTGGCGAGGGCCTTTGTGGGTGGTGGGCCACAGCTGCTGCATGCAGACACTATCTACAGTGGGGCTGACCGGTATCGTCTGCACACAGCTGCAGGTGGCACTGTGCACCTTGAGATTGGCCTGCTGCTGCGCCACTTTGACCGCTATGGAGTGGAGTGCTGAGGGACCCTGGTCCTCATCCACAGCCCTGGATACCTGGTGAGGGCAGGATGGCTCAGGGGTCAAGATCAGCGGCTCTGGAGACTGTCAGACCTCATTCCAGCCAATGCATGGCCCCGCTTCTGTCCTAGGCCAGTAACTGCACCCTGGAGGCACAGTTTTCCACTCTGTCACACTAGGACAGTATGAGGGCCACAGGGGTAGGGGGGTAAGAGGCTGCTTGGCACATAGGAGGTATTCAATAAAGGCAAGCAGTTCTTACAGGTGTGGTGCCTCCCTGATCGCCTTCATCTGTCACATGTCCTGTTGCCCATCCTTTCACCGACACCTTCTCTCTTCATGCCTCCATCTCGTGACAGAAGTCAGAAGTCATCTCCTGTCCCAGTTTCTCACTTTCTTCCCCTTCTGGGTCCCCCTCCTCGGATCCCCTCTCCCTTTATCCCTGATCTCCCATTGAGCCCTCCCTGCCAGGTCTGCATTTTCTCGATGACCCAGCACCAACCCCCAAAGCCACCGCTAATCTCCGCCACCCGCTCTAGTATGGCTCAGCCGCCAGGAGGCAGCACCCTGTCCACGGGGCGGAGCCGGGGTGCCTGCCCCCTCCCCCCGGGGCTGAAGGGACCCCCCTCGGAGCCCGCCCACGCGGGGACGCAGGCACCCCGCATGGCCCGGAGCTTTGGGGGCGATCCCCCAGGTTTCCCTTTCTCTCTTGGGCGATGGGCTTTCCAGTCCCCCGCGCATTCCTGCGCCCAGTTTGTGGCTCCAACCAAAAGACGTCCCCTCCTCACCTACTTCTCTGTGTCGCCTTTTTTCGTTATATAGGTTTTACATTGATACCTTCGATTCCTCTTTCTCCCCTGAGTTGTCTCCATCTCTAATTGCTTATCTCTCTTCTCGACCGCGCCTGCTCTCTGGCCCGCGATCTTTCCATCTCTTCCCTCATCCCATTCGTGCCTTTGCCCACATATAGGTCTCGGGGTGTGTCTCTCCATGCGTTCCTTCTCTATCTGCTTCCCCACACCTCGTCCCATGACTCTGCTGTCTCTCCCTTTGTGCGGTACCCCACAACCCTTCCTGCCCTTTTCCCCCACCCCTATCTGTTACCCCCTACCAAGGCTCTGCCCTTCCCTTCGGGATTGCTGAGTAACCACTGTGCCAAGAATAGGGCTTGTGGGGGCGGGGAGGGCTGGAAGGGGTTTCCTTAGTTCTTCCTCCTCAAATTATCTCCATCATCTTTGCAACCCCACTTGTAGACTTGCAAAAAACCACCCCAGTAGATCCAAGAGTTCACTGCCTGCACTTCATCCCCAACCCAACATTTCCTAGACTAGATGATGCTCTTCTCCCCACTTCAGGCTTTCCCTCCTAAAATGAACTTCATCTTCTCTAGCAGCTGGGAGAAGGAGTTGAGGGAGGAAGCAATTCATAATAATAGTAATAATAATAATGTCACATTGGCAGGAAGACAGCATAATTTAGGGGTTAAAAGAGCGCAGTCCTTAGAACCAGCCTGCCTGAGCTGAATCCCATTCTGCCACTTCCTAGCTGTGGGTCTTTGAATGATTCCTCTCTTTGTGCCGAATTCAGTCTCCATCTATTACACGGATACACAGTGTTGTCATGAGGTTTCAGTGTCTTCTTTGTACTATGGTTTGAACAGCATCTGACAAATAGTGTTTTTGTTTGTTTGTTTAGTACCAGGAATTGAACCCAGAGGCACTTAACCATTAAGCCACATCCCCAGACCTTTTTTTATATTTTATTTAGAGACAGGATCTCACTGAGTTGCTTAGGGCCTCTCTAAGTTGCTGAGGCTGGCTTTGAACTCCTGATCCTCCTGCTTCAGCCTCCTGAGATATTGGGCTTACAGGGTGACCCACTGTGCCTGGCTAAAATTGTGCTCTTCAGCATACACATTGTTGAGTGACTGGTGAGCACAGACTCTGTCACATGCTTTACCTGCACCATCTATGATCCTGGCATTGGGTGGTCTCTCACAGATGAAGATCTGGCTCAGGGAGAGGATTTGCTAACCACAGGTTACACAGTGCTTCCTTCAGGAGAATCTAGGTAGGATGTCAGGGAGTTCAATGAGTTTGCTGTTTTTCAAAGAATAACAGGAAACTGAGGTTCAGAGAGGGGACGTGAACTGCCCAAAGTCACACAGCTGAGAGACAGCAAAGGCACTTTCTGATCCCAGAGCCCATACCTTTGAACCTTTCTCTGCAATTAAATTTGTATTTGAGGTTCCAAGCCCTGGGGAAGCCTAAGCAAGCAGAGCAACCCCTCTTGGTGGCAGCCTATGCTGGGTGGGTGTTCGATAGATGATGCCTGGTGGGAGAGAAGGTGGATAGGTCTTGTAGTACAGAAGAGGAAACAGAGGGGAAAAGCACCCCAACCCAGAACCGTCAGCTGCACACACTTAAACTTGGGGTCTTCCTGCTCCCCTTACTCTGCCAAACCCCTGATATCCTCTGTCTCTCCTCCTGCCTAGAAATCTATGAGAAAACCAAGGACATCTCACACAGCGTGTACATGTTCTTCAACACATCAGAGCTCCGGGAAGCGGTGCCGGACCCTCTATTGCTGTCCCGGGCAGAGCTACGTCTGCAGAGGCTCAAGGTAAAAGCCGAACAGCACGTGGAGCTGTACCAGGTGAGGACATGAGCCTGAGAGGTGGGACGCAGCCTCAGGGGCTGAGCTGTGGCCACTGGGTTGGAGGGAAGGCTGCTAGCTGCAGGGTCTACACAGATGGTCCCTGAATAATGGAGGACCTCAGACCTCTAAATCCTAGGGTTCTTTACCACTTCCATACTCTGAGAGCAGGGTATGGTGGTGCATGCCTATAATCCCAGTGACTTAGGAGACTGAGTCAGGAGGATAGCAAGTTCAAAGCCAGCCTCAGCAATTTAGCAAGGCCCTCAGAAACTTAGTGAGACCCTGTCTCTAAATTAAAAAATAAAAAGGGCTGGGGATTGTAGCTCAGTGATTAAAAGCCCCTAGATTCAATCCCTAGTACAAAAAAAAATATCCCAGAGAACTTTCATATTCTTACCCAGGCATAATGAGACATGCCTGTAATCCCAGTGACTTGGGAGTCTAAGGCAGGGAGATCTTAAGTTCAAGGCCAGTCTGGCCAATTTGGCAAGACCCTGTCTCAAAATAAAAAGGACCTAGGATGTAGTTCAGCAGTAGAGCACCCAAGGGTGCTATCCCCAGTACCACAAAAACAACAACAAAACCCCACAAACAACATAAAATTTTAAGACTATCCTACAATGTTAAATGCTTAGAAGACTGGAATCTAATTAGGAGTTTGACTGTTTAAGGTAGCTCAGTGGTAGCAGGGCATGGTGGTGCATGCCTGTAATCCCAGGGACTCAGGGGGCTGAGGCAGGAGGATCCCGAGTTCAAAGCCATCCTCAGCAAAAACGAGGCGTTAAGGGGATGTGGCTTAGTGGTCAAGTGCCCCCTGAGTTCAATCCCCAGTCCTCACCTTCCCCCAAAAAATGATAGCCCAGTGGTAGAACACTTGTATAGCATGTTGTAAAGCCCTGAGTTCTATCCCCAGCACCACCACCACTGATGATGTGGTTAGCTGCCTATTTTGAACTTCACAGGTAAAGAACATTCCCAGGAAATTCTTTTGGACTGTGCTGCTCTAAAGATGGAGTCTTTAGGAGGATTAGGGCTTCTAGGAGACCTGGAATCTCTAGAAGGTTCTGTGACCTAGAATCCACGTCATATGGAATCTTGTAGAGACTTGTAGAAACTTGAAATGAGAGAATTTTGTCTAATGTTAGCTTCTTGGAGTCTAGAGAATTCAACATCTGCTGTAGCCCCTGATGTCATGCATACAGCCCCAGGGGTTGTTCCACAGAGATGCTGGGCACCTGTAACATCTAGGGGTATGACCTGTCAGATCCTTGGGTTGGTAGAACATTAGCGTTGTAGAACTGCTCAGGCTTGGACATTAGCGTTATGTTAGGGTGAACATAATCCCTTAGAAAGTTAACAACTCTCAGAATCCAGGGTGTCCAATTTGTTGACCTGTATGCTCGGCAAAGCCCAGAACTTTAGCAGCAGCTGCAGCAGCAGCTTGACATTGTGGGTTTTCCAAGGTCCCCACAGAGGACACAGGGAACCAGGGACAGAGGCTGAACTGGGTACTTTTACCCAGGCCTGGGGCTCTTTCTCTATCTGTCATGGGTGTTGGGGTGGGGGGAGCCTGAAGGCCCCACAGTGTGATGACTTGGGAGGCTTGTGTCTGGGGACTGTCTGGAGGTCTACTTGGGGGAACAGACAAAGTGAGGGTACAGTCAGTGTATGCTGGGGGCGTAGTGGCATCTGCCTACCCCGCCATTCATCATCTTCAGAAATACAGCAACAATTCCTGGCGCTACCTCAGCAACCGGCTGCTGACCCCCAGTAACACGCAGGAGTGGTTGTCCTTTGACGTCACTGGAGTCGTGCGGCAGTGGCTGAGCCAAGGAGGTGAGGATTGCTCTCTGCCCCACCCACCCTGTTTCTTAATGGGGTTAGTCCTGTTGTTTGTTCTAGGGTCACCCTTCCTAGCACCCCACTATCTGACATTTTTGCCAAAGAGCTGAGCTTGACCTTCTTCCCTGACGCACACCTGGGTTTATATATGAATCCATTAATGGTTAATGCATTTCCTGAGCTCTCTCCTCTGCCATACCCTGGGGACACGGCAGTGACCAGAACAGCCCCATTCTTGCCTTCAGGAAGCTCATTATCCATTGGGTGGGTGAATGGAGAACAGGTCTGTGGCCATGTGATGATGCCCAGAGTGGGCAGCCCACAGGAGAGCCCACGGGAGGTGCCTGACCAGTCTGGACTCAGGCAGGGATTTCTGGAAGAGAGGACATTTGAGCTGGTGTCTGAGAGATGAGTAGAGCCAGCCAAGTAAAGAAGAAGGGGCAAGAATACTCTGTGCCAAGGCACTGAGGTCAAGGAGAGCCTGACACATTTGATCTGTCCATAAAAGAATTGTGTCCAGCCATTGCCAGTTGAGTCCACAGTCCCCATATCACCCTTCCTTCTTGACCTCTCATGCTCAGGCATTCATTCAGTAAACGCCAACATGTTTCTGCTCTGTGCCTGGCACAGTACTAACCAAGACTACCCTGGGTCATGCCTTCATGGGGCCCACCAGGCCCTTCTGGATACCTAGGAGGTCTTGCCAAAGCCCTAGCAGGTGTAATAACCTAGCATGATCAAGGCCAGAAGTGTGAGCACAGGCAGAGTGGTCAGGGCTGGGGTGAGGGCAGTCCTAAGTGCTATGGGAACCCAGAGAAGGTACCCAAGCCCATTTGGGGGTCAGGGAGGGCTTCCTCGGGGGGGGGGTTGTGTTGAGACTCATGGGATACGTAGTAATTTGACAAGATGAATAAAACAGGGACTAGGAAGTAGGGGTGGGCACCAGGAGGAGTGTCCTTGGCTACTGGACAAAGGCCTGGAAGGATCTGGTCTGTCTTGGTTGATGCTGACTCCCAAACTCCAGCTCAAGGTCAGGCACACAGTAGGAGCTTAGAAAACACCACTGACACATTCATTCAAGAAACATCGCTCACCTGCGTGTGTAAAAGTGCCCAGGCTTAGATTTGCACCACAGCCCTACCTTTTGGCACATGTGTGTCTTGTCTTCTGTTTTGTGTGCCTCAGTGTCCTTGTCTGCAAAATGGGCAGTTTGGGTGAGGACTACCCACCCCCTCATAATGCACATAGAGAATTCAGAACAGGACCTGACTCCTGGTACACAGTAGACACTTGTCTTTTAAATTTTTAATATTTTTTGTTTGTTCCTTTTAGTTATACGTGACAGTAGAATGTATTTTGACACATCCTACATACATGGAGTATAACCCCATTCTCGTGGTTGTATATGATGTGGGGTTACACTGGTCGTGTATTCATATAGGAACATAGGAAAGCTATGTTTGATTCATTCCACTGTCTTTCCCATTCCTATTTGCCCTCCTTTCCCCGCCATTCCCCTCTGTCCCAATCCAGTGAACCTACACCTACCCGAGCTTCTGCCTATTGTGAGTCAGCATCTCCATATCAGAGAGAGAACATTTGGCCTTTGGTTTTGGGGAACTGGCTTATTTCACTTAGCATGATAGTCTCCAGTTCCATCCATTTACCAGCAAATGCCATACTTTCATTCTTCTTTATGGCTGAGTAATATTTCATTGTGTGTATACACCACTCGGTGTTTATTCTTGTGACCGTGGTCCAGGCTGGTGGACTATAAGAGAAGCAAGGATCCCTGTCCTGGTTCGTCCTACTTTCTGCTGAGAATGATGAGAGAAATAAATAGCCAAACACAAATGTCAGAGAGGCGGGGGATCCTGCTGTGACAAAGGAAAATGATGTCATGGTGGGGGAGGGGTGCACATTCTGGAGGGCCTCTCTGAGGAGGTGACATTTGAGCTGAGCCCTGAAGGAGAATAAGGAGCCAGCAACTCAAAAGACCTGGTGCAAGAGACCTGCAGAGAGAGGGCAGGGCGGGGTGCGTTGGGGGAGGCGGAGGGAGCCCCGGGTTTGCTCCTTCCTGCCTCCTCCTGCAGGGGCTGGGTGAGCCGAGCCCTCAGACTGGCTTCCCTTTCCCCTTCCCACAGAGGAGATAGAGGGCTTTCGTTTCAGCGCCCACTGCTCCTGTGACAGCAAAGACAACGTGCTCCAAGTGGACATAAACGGTGAGTGTGTGTGTGTGTGTGTGTGTGTGTTTCAGAAAGAGAGAGAGAGAGAGAGAGACCCCTTTTGCCTCCCTGCTCACTGACCGTCCCTCTGAGAATCTCCCAAACCCAAGCAGGGATCGGTCCCAGACGCCGGGGTGACCTGGCTGCCATTCATGACATGAACCGGCCCTTCCTGCTCCTCATGGCCACCCCACTGGAGAGGGCCCAGCACCTGCATAGCTCCCGGCACCGCCGAGCCCTGGACACCAACTACTGCTTCAGGTGACTCCCGCAGCCTTCAGCTGGGGCCTTGTAGGGTGGGGCTTGGCTGCTCTCTGCTGGCCCGTGGACACCTGCCTAGTGCTGTGCTTAGCTGAGCTTCTTCTTGAGCCTGGGGAGCTCTGGGACAAGTTCCTGGTTTTGGAATGCAGAGGTGTGGGAACTGGGAGTCCTATAACGTGGGCGTGAGCTTGTCTTCTTGCTGGCTTGTTGGAATCGGAGGCTGTTAGAATGTTGGACACCAAGAGTTGGATTCAATGTGGGAAGGTTGCCTTGTTGGAGTGCTACACTGTTGACAGTTGGGGTTCTAGAATGTTGGGATTCTGGCATGCAGAAGTTCAGTGTTAACAATGGAAAGCCAGGGCATGGTACTCAAGGAAAGCTGGAATGTTGGGATCCTAGAACTTGGGAATTTGGAATTGGGAGATTGCTGCTTTGGATTCTGAGTGCACTGTCACCTACCATGTTGGCCGATGGGAATCTTGAAAATTGGGCTCAGGATGGTGGACTCTTGTGTTGAAATGTTAGATGCGCAAATGTTGGAGAAAGCCAGAATATGGGTATCTAGAACACTGGAGCTCCGGGTTGGAATGTTGGGTCTTAGAATGCTGGGATCTTGAAAGGATGGCAGGACCTCCTTGAGTGATGGACTCGGAGCTGTGGAATGTTGGAATGCAGCCTTGAAATATGGAAATTCAAGAACATCACGAGCCTCAAGAGTTGGAAAGTGGGAATCCTAGAAAGTTGGAAATGCTGTCAGAATGTCAGAGTCCTAAGATGCTGGAGTATTGCTGTCTAAGAACGTTGAAGGTGGCATGCCTGTAACCTGATGGGGAGGCTGAGGGAAGAGGATCCCAAGTTAGAGGCCAACCTTGGCAACTTAGAAAGACCCTGTCTCAAAATAAAAAATAAAAAAAGGGCTGGGGATGTGGTTCAGTGGTTGAGCGAACCTGGGTTCAATCCAGGTACTGAAAAAAAAAAAAGTGAATCTGATCCAGACTGTACATTCAACTATCAAGTTTCCGAAAATAGAGAAACAGAGAAGCATGCTAAGCCACACCACAGGGATGCAGTCAGCCCAATTCAGATGGTGGGAAACCTGATCTAGTTTCTCCCACAAATACAATGCAAAGAGGAGAGGGGGACATACATATAAAGAAGTATCTATCCATCTATCTATAAAGAGGGGGGAGAAAGAGATGGTTCTGTAGATTTTTAGAAGAATCCAAAGAGATGCTAGGGGTCGTGGTATGCTTCTGTTTTCCCAAGTACCTGGGAGGCTGAGGCATGAGGACTATAAATTCAAGTCCAGCCTGGGCAACTTAGTGGGACCCTATCTCAGAATTTAAATAATTATTTAAATAAAAAAATTAAAACCTGTAATTCCAGTGCCTTGGGAGCTTGAGGCAGGAAGACTGCAAATTTGAGGCAAGCCTAGGCAATTTAGTGAGATCTTGTGTCAAAATAAAAATAAAAAGGACTTGGGATATATCTCAGTGGTAAAGCACCCCTGAGTACAATCTCCAGTTCCTCAATAATAAAATAAATAAGGAAAGGAAGGAAGGAAGAATGAATGAATCTGAAGGTGCACAGAAACTGATTGCAGTGTGCAGACCTTATTTGAATTTTTATTTATTCAGACTTTCTTTCTTTTTTTTTTTTTTAAATATTTATTTATTTACTTTAGTTTTTTTCGGCAGACACAACATCCTTGTTTGTATGTGGTGCTGAGGATCGAACCTGGGCCGCACGCATGCCAGGCTGGCGTGCTACCGCTTGAGCCACATCCCCAGCCCAATTCAGACTTTCTTTAAAAGAAAGCTGAGGGTGTAACTCAATGGTACAGCATTTGCCTGGGTTTATCCCCAGCATCACCAAAAGAGAGAGAGAGAGAAAGAGAAAGAGAGAAAGACACACAGACAGTAGGGGAAATGTGAACCTGCATTTTTTGATATTTGATGATATCAATGAATTATTGCTAATTTGTTTACATGGCGTTGTGATTATGTGTTTTTTTTTTTTTTTTCCCCAGGGCTAGGGATCAGACCCAGAGCCTTGTGCTGGCTAGGCAAGTGCTTTATCACTGAGTTATTTCATGAGCCACTGGTGATGTTTTAAAGTCACCTTCATTTTCTTAGAGATACATATTGAACTTATTTTTTTATGGCAGTCTGAGGTTCAGTCACAAGACCTTACGTTGAACTTCTTATGGGTGAAATCACATAGTAGATAGCATGTGCTTCAGAAGAACCCAGTGACAGAGAGGAAGTGGGTTGGGGTAGATATATGATCAGGCTGATGATGAGGCTATGACTTGATGATTGTTGAAGCTGATGATTGTTACCATGAGGACACAGGATGCCACATGTAGGTTGAACAGCTCTAATTCAAAATCCAGAATCCGAAACTTTGTGAGCATCAACATCATGCTCAGAAAGTTTGGGATTTCAGAGCATTTTGGATTTTGGATTAAAGCTGCTTACCTGGTAAAGTCTATGCAAATATCTCCAAATCAACCCCAGGCTGGGGTTGTGGTCAGTGGGAGAGCACTTGCCTAGCATGTGTGAAGCACTGGGTTCAATTTTCAGCATTGCATATAAATAAAGAAAATAAAGGTCTATTGAAAACTAAGAAATATTAAAAAAAAAAAGAAAGAAAGAAAGAAAGAAAAACTCTGAGCTGGGTGTGGTGGTACACGCCTGTAATACCAGCGACTCAGGAGGCTGAGGCAGGAGAATGTCAAGTTCAAAGCCAGACTCAGCAACTTAGGGAGGCCCTAAGCAACTTAGCAAGACCGTGTCTCAAAATAGAAAATATAAAAAGGGCTGGGGGGTTGGGGCTCAGTGGCAGAGCACTTGCCTAGCATGTGTGAGGCACTGGGTTCAATCCTTAGCACCACATAAACAAATAAAATAAAGGCAAGCTGTCTACTACTGCAAAAAAAAAATTTTTTTTAAAGGGCTCGGGGGCTGGGGATGTGGCTTAGTGGTTTAGTGCCCCTGGGTTCAATTTCCATTACCTTCCCCGACCAAAAAAAAAAAAAAAAAAAAAA